>NC_139653.1:19952453-20318143 GCF_951799395.1 Argentina silus
ACTCCCAGGGAGAAGACTACATTTAATAGTAGGGAATAATAGAAACCGAAATCGCAGTCCAAAACAATCTCATTTGGCCAGATGGAATACAAACATGAGTTTCAATGGTGAATCATGCTTTTGGCATCAGCTACTGCAGTGCCTTGCAGTTCTCCCCATGACCACATGGTATAGCCGGCTTCAAAATCTCTTGGCAGGATTGCTCCCCTAGTTATTACTGAGCAGTGGGTTAGATTAAACAATTTTTTATCACTCAGGCAGTATTCATAGACAGAGTAGCTCTGCAAGCCATACAGCTGGGGCAGAGTGAGTAGTGTTCCAAGTACTGTCAAAGTTAGCCTCTCCTGAAGAGTGATATTATATGGTTTGCCAAACTCACATCAGAGCTGAAGCCCTGGTGTTGATGGTTTCATTTGAGCACAGGCTGACACGCTGCATGTGTGTGCAGTGGGTGATTTGAGCAGAGAGAGAACTGCTCCCGGGGACACTGCTCTCCCAAAGGAGAACGAGCAAACAGATATTGCAGTTTCACATACCTCAGAATGACAGGCGAGAGAGAGAGAGAGAGTGTAAGAGAGAGAGTGTGAGTAAGAAAGAGAGTAAGAGAGAGAGAGAGAGAGAGAGAGAGATAGAGTAAGAGAAAAGAAGAGTGAAAGAAAGGGCGTTTGAAAGAGAGATGGGGGGGGGGGCAAAGTCTATCACATCTGTGGATGTCTGCCAAGTTATACTGTTCAAACACTGAAGGCATCATGACCTACATCTCACAAATACACTTCCAACACTGCCTCTCACTCACTCTCACATAAACAGACATACAAATGGACACAAATATACACACTCAATACCATTGCCAGGTGATTTATACTGCTGCCCAGATAATCTATCAACAGTTTTCACACATCAGACTAAATCAATACTCTTTGTTTATGCCCATAGTTTTTAATGTGTTACTACTTAGAGAATGGAGGACGGGGAATGTCTGTTTCCACTGAGAGAGTAAGTGACATAAATGGAGGGGGAGAGAGGAGAGAGGAGGGCAGAGGCAGCTGGTGGTGTTCTTAAACCAAGAGAAGGAGGAAGGGACAGAACATAGGCTAACAATGGAATTCACAATCCATCACTAAACAGCAACCATCTAAAATGTCAATATGGAAACTCTTAATACTGTTGAATTATCGTTCTATAGTTGTAACTTGACCAACTCTTCAACAAATGCTAAATAATTCCTATCAGGCAATGGAGCCTATTCACAGATCTGACAGATGCTGATGTGTTGATAAGTTAAGCGTACAGAGAGCTGAGCTGAGCTGGTCAGAGTTGTAGACTGGCTCAGGGGAATCTCCATCTGCAGAGAAAGGCCAGGCTCTGATACTATTAGAGATGTCTGGAAAGGCCAGGAGATGAATACACTAATGCATACAATGAATAGCAGAAGTCATGCAATGAATAGCAGAAGTCATACAATATTAATACAATTTCAATAGCTTTCTTTTCCATGCATTTCAATTAGTCTCCCTCTGAAGATGAGCAAGGGGGCAAGGAATGAAAAGTGGGTAAAAGTGAGAGGAAAATGGTTACAGGCAGAGGATCAAAATGTGAAATTCATCAGAGCATATCAAATTGGGTGTCAAATGAAAGCTAAGAGTCTATATCTTGGGGGGAAAACTGAAATAAATGTTTCAAGCATCTTTTATCATAAAAATAGGGATAATCAGAGGGTGCAGAAACACTACATTCCAAACAGTGATTGATTGGCAAATAAAACATGGTTTTATTAGCAGTTACAAACCACTGCATCAACCTCCTCATCTCATGCTCCAATAAATGGAGACGTCATTGTTGTTGAGTACAGTGGGGAAACCAAAGCCAGCAAATCACAAATATGGAGCGCAAGAAACTTCCATTGAGAATGATGACACATATTGCACATTACAAAAAGGACATCAAGGGATTTATCTTCATCATGAATGAGCGCACTGACACATATGGTGTGGTGACAGATTCTAAGGATCCTTCCCACACTGGTTGCAGATAAAGTTGTTTTTTTAACTAAGCCAACTAGGAGCAGATTGGGTGTCTCTGTGTGTCTACACATGACACAGGCCTACTTGTATTTTATTTTTTCCAATCAGTTTTTTTCTGCCAAAAGTGTAGGATATTTTCTTTTGATATTTGAAAAATATACCGAAAACTAAACTTAAATTAATGAAATTTGTGGTTATGCAATGTTCCATTTATTCATGTCTCTATAGCTTTTTTAACGCAAAAGATCCAGACTATGTCCAGACTCTGAATGTATGTTTTCATTCAGCTTTTGAGCCACAAAAAAATTACATGAAAGCCTATGCAAATGAAAGTGTGATAGCTGTCCTTCATGCTGATGAAGTCCTTTCAAGTGACTATACCTTCGCAAAAATTATATATAAAAATAAATTTCTTAGGAAATGTACTCTAGCATCTCTGGACATATGAGGATTTGTCATCCATTGAATTTCAGAAACGCAGAATGTCTGATTTCTGCCATTTTTGTTTTAGAAAACTTGCTGGTGTACTTACGACAATCGGCCACCAGATTGTGCTAAGTGATTATTAGGATCTCTTGTTCAAGACAGTACTTTCTCCTTTTGTGAATTGATCGTGTCCAGACATTTTACCAGGTGTTTAAAGACATTGTTGCCTATATGCAACATTAGGCGTTAAATGGTTAAATTAGTAGATTTATGTTTCTTGTGTTTTCTGAGTTTTATCAATTTCCCTTTTTAAAATAAATAATATCATTGATAAAATAATACATCATTACCTTATACATTATAATGATAGTGTCTATTGTATGTGTCTACCTTTATTTCCCCATTATAGCTACATTGTCATGCGCAGAATGACATTCAAATTCAGAAATGATACATTTAGTCATTCTGTTACCAGATGTAAATCCACTTCACTTACTGTTGTTCTACAACCAAAAGAGATACTGTCAAACTCAATGTATCATATGATAGCTAACACCCACTCTTTCTGTATACATATTTGAATCTTAATTTGGTGCAGATATTTAAGTTTGAGTTTTGAGGGAAAGGTGGCTGCATAAAAAAACAATGAGAAAATGATTTTAGGGTCATTCCGTTACCGGAATTTGGAGCTAGAAAGTAAATATGTTTTGTTAGAAGTAGTCCTTGTGCATATAGTTGTACAGTACCTTGCTATCAAGGTCTTTTTTTGTCCTAGGACCATTCTGTTACCATGGAATTGCCCTTACACACAGGGATTCTCCTCTTGAACTTCCTGCAATGACAGCCCATTTGGCTCAGCCATGCCCCTGCTCCTGTCTGGCTGTCAAGTAGAACCCTAGTGTTGGTGTGGAGGGCCGACAGGCACAACCAGCCATATGAACACATCAACCAGACTTTTCCCCTCTCAGCATCCCTAGCATTAGAAAGAAATGTGTGAATTTAAATCACATTTTCAACACAATGTTTCCATATTCCATAACAGCACAGAGAGATAAAAGAGACCTACATTGAGCTGGAGGGGAGGGAGTGTATAGTCCTCCAAGAATGGTGGAAGGAAGATCAATAACCTGATAAGTCACTGTCTGTTTGATGTGGAATAGAAAACAGCAGCCCAGAGAGGTCCTGGCAGACACACAGTGCATGGCAGGCCTGCTGCACCCGGCCATTAAATCTGGGCACCAGAGAGTCAGAGGCTCAGACAGATGGACAGGGCAAGGCAGTCTGGACTGGACTGGCAGTCTTTAATCAGGATGTACTCTGCTTTTAGACAGGTTCTCTCCTGTACCACCACACACAGGCAGAGAAATGAGGGAACAGATCATATCTCTGAAACTTCCCCCCAAAGAGTCAAGGTAAGGACAGGACACCCTCTCAATGGAGCACATCTAAATAAGACAGCTGCTCTGAAAGGCAGTATTAGAGAGGTGGAAGGAAGATAAGGAGTTCTGGAATAAAAGACACACACACACACACACACACACACACACACACACACACACACACACACAATCCAGTAACACACACACCCTGGCAACAGATACCCAGTACAAAATCAAAAGCGTGATACACCCAGCCAACGTTGTCGAGACAGAGGGACATGGTGCATGTCCAAGAGCTGAAGAGTTGAGACACGTATCTGAGAAGGTAATCTCAAACTGCTCCACTCCTGCTGTGACTGGAGTGACTTCACCGTACCAACAGTTCTGATTACTCACTTAGAGAGCTCAAGTATACCCCCCCACCCCCCTGCAGTACCAACCCCCGGCCTCAAACATCACTTCACTTAACTCTAGTCTAACAAGAAACAGGAGTGCAACTTCAAAAGAGCTAAGGTAAAAGGGGGAAATTACACAAACAGGATTATAGATTTGATACATTTTTAATAGTTTTAATGAGTTCATTTAAAAACTAAAAGGGAGCATGGCATTTTGTTTTTGATGGCAATGAAACAAATTAATAAATGTCAATCTGTGTTTAGGTCAGATATCATGTACTGTAGGCCTGATGCTTATGTGCTCCATTAAAGTACAACGCAGGCATAGGATTCCAAACACAAGCAAGTCAAACTAACAAATCTGGTGATTTAGCCTTATAGGGCCCTGATTTAACAGCTACTTGAGACTAAGTGGAATGACGCAGGTGGTGATGCCATCCACAGAGCTCCTACACAGGCCAGTCTAAGTGCTCCATTAACCCAGCCACACAGGGCGGCAGCAGGAATAAAAACACAGTTCATATTTTTGTCCTGAGGAGCAATTTAGCAATCACCACAGATTCCTGCAGTTGCTCTGGAATGCCTGGCTAACAAGGTTAGCATTCCTAGCAAACGGAAGGTTGGGATTGAATGTGGCAGAACAGTGGTGGAAAAAGTAGAGTATGGCACTGGAAAGGTAAACGGTAGCCTACTGTTACTCTGTTACTGTAATTCAAAATTCAATGAGCTTTCTGGGAACATTACTCAAAAGCAGTGGCGGGCCGTGTATTTTACACCTAGGCCTTCAGTGCTATCATCCCGCAATTAAACCGCCTTCGAATAACCTCACCATGACACTAGGGCTATAGGCTATTGTCATACAACGTAACCACTCCATATTCACAGTGACAGTAACCTTTATCAAGTGGAATAAAGTGATTTAACACGAGACTCAACACCTATGAGAGTTCCAGTACAAAACAATAAGAATCAGGATTCAACAGGCTTCCCCACAGATTCCAGTCAAGCTGCTGGGCCTAAACGCACATCCCACCACGCACACTCAAAGGCACACCCAGGCCACTGAATCTGACCATCATTCACACCAGCAGCAATGATCTAAAGCAAGTAATAATAATAATAATAATAATAATAATAAATTACAGGCCTGGCGCCAGGATGAAGTCCGCTCCGTTTCAGTACTATGGTGCATCAAACTTCTCGCTCCTAGGCGGCTAAGCAAGCTAGAAGGCTCCGGCGTGTCAAAGAATACGCCCAACATGGCAAACTCGAAATCTGATTGGTTAAAGAATATGACAATCAACAACATCATCCCCATTTGCTTCAACAGCAGAGGGGATTCACTCGAAATTCTGAAGGCCTCGGGGTAGATTTTTCACCCGGAGACAGCACAGGTGGAAAATCTGATTGGAAAACAGCTCTAATTTATATGAGCTGCATTGGAAGCTGCGCAACTAACAATGAAATGACGTTAATAGACTGATGGGAACGAACTTTGTAAAATACATATGGCATTAATGAAAATATATATTAAATTATAAAAATATAATTTTCTGATTCTGACAATCTCTAGGCCAGCAGAGAAGGTGGAGAAGAGAAGGAGTCCACGTCTCTGCTCAAAAGATATCCACACAACACTAGCAAAATTAGATTTGTTGGAGGGCATGATATGAAATCTTGGCCTAACAACATTGATAAGATAACTAATGAACAAATTGGCAATTGGCAATGGGAACTAACAGGAGACAACTATTTCTTTCAGAGTGCAACTCATCCATAGAGGCCTCTATTGACTCATGGCATGCCTGGAGTTATTTGCCTTCTGATAGGAGAGATATGGAATACATTGTGAATGCTTGTCTACAAAAATTCTCCCAAACTCAGTTTTCATCATTGCGACGGCTTCCTCTCTTGTTCCGTTTGTAGACTTAGATGTCAAAGAGAAGAATAGAAATTAAAACTAAAGGAAAAACAACAACACAGTCCACTGACAGGGCTCTCTAGTGGAATGTCAGCACTCCATAAGTGGGAGAGTGTTTCTGTGTGCCTGAGTGTGTGAAGTTTCTGTTTCCAGTTGCTGAAGAAGCAATGCAGGAACAATACCCAAGCAGGAGTACAGTATCTATTCACTACTCATCAACACAACTTCCCCTAATGGCCAGTTTTACAACTATGCCTCAACTTTAGAACTGCTAGGTACAGTACAGTACCAACCTCATTAGGCTATATGCTCTCACAGGTAATGATTAGATGGCAAAAAAACGATAAAGGTGCCATCACAAAACTGAATCCTGTAACCAGTCCATAACCTGAAGAACCTTCCACAACCGGAAGAGAACACTCAAAAACAAGCTCACATACAAGCTAAGCAGTGTAATGATCATAATATTAAACCATGAGGTACAGAAACCATGCAAGGCTCTGCTTCAAAGAGTACAACTTTGAAAAGTCTTTGAGAGATCATCACAGATGCCTATGTCATTAAGGAGGCTATTCAGCTCCACACATGCCATTTTTATGCTTCACCAAACATTTGACAGTATATTTTTAGTCAGAGTGTTTGTTGAGTGATAAATCTGGACCAGACATCACAGGGTAAATTCTGTGGTACTGCTTCTCCTCCAAAATAAACACAATATGGACGTGGCCTTACATGAACTAATTTAACAGAGCAGGAATGTTAAATAGCGCAGATACGGTCAACACAGGCAACATAATCATTATGGTCTACACTGAATGTCTCCAGACATCTTGAGGTCAGTGACAGAGTATGGTCCACCACAGATTTCCTCCAACCTCAACCTCAAGACAGATCAAACCACCTCAAAAACATGGCTACTGTAACAGGGAGGAATGATGCTCATGAAACAGATATCAAGTTGTTGCAAACATTAGCCCCGCAATGGGCTCAAGTTCCGAGTCTCAAACTTGCAACCTCTGACTTGCCAACACACATGACCATCTCCTCAAATACCCAAGGTTAACCAACTGTGCTATCGCAAAACTAGTAATTTTACAGCATGGGGTGAAGGTATTTAAACTTGAGGAGTGAGTTTACCAACTCAACTTGGTTACACTCACAGAGAAAAGACATGGACAGACAGATTACATTTACATCCACCAATCCATCCATCCATGCCTCCATCTACCCACACAGGTTTGTTAAAGTCACTGGCCACAACTCATATAACACTTGGTATGACACCCTGCAGGAGTTGACTTACAGACAATATACTGTAGCATGTTTAGACACTGTAGGGGTAGTCGGTCCAGCCAATACAATACAATAATTTCCTTCTCAATCTATAAATTCATCTATATTTCTGCAAAGCGTAGGCTACATTATAAGCCCACATATCCCTGGTGCTCATTTCACTGGCTCTAATTGAAAACCATGCACAAAGCAAGGACCAAACCTGGACCGTTTCATCTCAGTCTAATTCAATCACTGCTCTTATTGTAGCAGGTAATTGCTACGTTGATGGGTCACACTGAGAAGCGCTGCTCCAGTGTTAAAGCATGGCTAGTCATTATAATATGCCACCACTGAGACCACCATCAATTCCCGCTGTAGATTGAAGACAGATCTATTCAGGCTACATCTTAACGGTCCCTCCTAAAGACCTCTTCACCCCCACTGCCCCCCTATAAAAAAAAAAATGTAAATCCTTCTTCTAGCATTGTGACTGCTTATGGTCCCTGGTCCGAGCATTGATTACTTTATCTTATGATGACTGATGGATAGATTATTCACTTACTTAAACAAATGTATTTGTTGTAAGTTGCTTTGGATAAAGGTGTCTGCTAAATGCCATAAATGTAAATGTTACCATCGCTAGGTGACATTGGCATGGCAACCATATCCATCAGCTATCTTTTCATGGACCATTTTCATATTGACCATATTTTTTCCAGTCTTAGTGAGTCCAGGTGGACCACAGAGTATTCTTACCCTGTTCTGTTATGCTGTCACACCCATCAATGGTCATAAAACTCGAATAAAAGTGAAGATAATATTATTATTATTATTATTACTAATAATAATAATTCATTTTATTTCTAAAGTGCTTTTCATTTGAACAATCTCAAAGCGCATAGAATTTAGGGCATTGAAAAAAAATAAACAGGAAAAACAAACAATACACTATTAAGAACAAAGAAGACTATAAGAAGGCCTGTCTGAAGAGGTGAGTTTTTTAGTCCTGACTTGAATGATTAAAAGATAAGATAAAAGAGGAGATAAGATGCATAATTCAGTAGCACCATGAATGTTCCATTCCAAACTCATTTTGAAACACTGCCGATCATTTTGAAGTACTGCCTATTTTCAATATCAAAATATCACCCTATTTCTCCAAATGTAGAAGAGACCAGCCAGTGCCCCTCTGCCACTAAAATTAAGGTAATGTCTCTGCAATTAAAATTATGTCCCACTTAGTCTTCATGACAAAAAAACTAAAACACAAATACGTGTGTGTGTGTGTGTGTGTGTGTGTGTATGTGTGTGTGAGGGGGAAACACAAAACCATAAATCTCTTAATAAGCACACTGGGGGGGGTCTCTGTCATCAAAGACTTGGGCGCCCCACCCAACCGCTTTTCCGAGTTAGCTTTAATAGGCCACCTAGAGTAGTCCATTACTGTCCAGATCCCACAGGAGAGAGAGGGCTTCTGTTTGGGACCCTGGGGACACCAGGGGAGATTTAATTCTGCTGTACAGGTCGTGGGGAGGGGGGAAGGGTAGGGGGGAAGGGGAGGGCAGGGAATGGTGGAATCATTCATAGGCTGAGAGGGAACCTCTCTCATTTACACTTACCTACAGTTACTTGCAGCCTAAATTATTACATGACCTTTTCTCTGATTCAAAAGGGGAATTTTGCTTCTGACTACTGGCACAAAATGTGAAAAGGGGGCATGAGAAAATATATTAGATAGAAAGATAGAATACATACCTAAGCCAAAAGGACATGTGCCATTCTGGATAGCATTCATACAGTATCTGTGTTTAGTGCACTGAGTGACTGACCAGATATGACCCTATATGAGAGATATGGGGGAGACAAGAGGGGTGTCGCTCATCATCCCCGCTTTCTCCCTCTCCACTATAGAGATGTCTGTGCATAGCCAGTTCTCACTGAATTTCAACACACACTCATAAAAGCTGAGTGCTGAAACACAGGCAGCCTAATGCATCCAGCTGGGTCCCACGCACACTCCAGCCCTGGAAAACAGAACATGAGTTGTCCAGGAGGGGGGACGCAGGGATGCAGGGACAGGAGGTTATACAATCCAGTCTGGAGCACCAGGAGCAGGATGAGATGAGGTAGAGGAGAGGAAAAACATGCACATGCCGCATTCACAGACTGTATATGATCTTGGAAAGAGGCTTGTGGTATCATTACACATGGTGCGTAGCAGTCTGTGGCTGGAGCCTCTCCTGCAGCTGCTGTCTCACTAGACAGTGTGAATGTGGTGCCAATTATTAGAATACCCTTGATTAGCATTTACGCAGATAAGGCTTGTTGTGTTGTTGCCGTCTCTTTGTCCTCCTAAAGTTCGGCACAAATCCAATCAAACGACCCCTCTGTTATAAGGAGTTGAAGCACTGAGCAACATTTACCTTTGCTTACTCTACTGTACTTACTGTACTGTACTATACTGTATAACCACGATCTGGTTCTGGTGCTTATATCTCAAACAGGAGGGCCCTCACACAGCCAGCATGATCAAAGCCTAATACTAACTGTTTATATGTCAAGGTGTTAAAGCTACTCGGACAAGGGCAGGCAATGGAACATCACAGAAGATTTCATATCAAACTGTAAAGAAACACTAACGTCAAACATGTAGAGTCACACTCTCCTTTTTCCAGCATCAGGAGCCAGAGTAAGAGAGAGGGAGCTTAGCCATCGTAACCAGAAATAACAGTCTGATGATGGGGGAGAAAACTCAAAATTAACAGGGACTTGGATGAATAATATGACAACTTTGAGATAAAGCAGCTAGGCAGAGGAGAGGGAAGGGAGGGGAAGGTGCCTTTCCTTGTCTCTTGCCTCTGTAGCACAATCTGTGAGGATGACCCTCAATGGTTTAAACAGCTGAGCAAGAGAAAAGGCACAATTAGCAACTAAAACCAGACAGACAGTCAGACCTGTGGACAGCTCTAAAACTGCCGGCTGCTAGGAGCCCCTACAGGCTCCAGAGGTCAGGAACTTGAACAATAAGTGTTCAAAATGGGAGGAGATGCTTTTCGCATGAATGGTAGTAATAATAACTGATGCTTCCTCTCTCTGGCACTGGCAGCAGATGGGATTTGAATCCTTGGCTGCCTGTCCTGCTCCTCTTTCTCTCCATCTCTCTCTGCAGGTTACCATGGCTCCACCTCAGCTCTGTCCAGACATGTGTGCCAACTGGGAGATGGTATTACTCTGTTTTTCTGTAGCCAACAGCCCAGCATGGAGAAGAGGAGGAATGGAGAGAACAGTGAAGCTGAGAGGAAAAAGCACAGGGAGGAGAGGACTAGTGGTATGGAGGGGTCTGAATTCTTCATTTTCTTCATCCTGCTGACAGCTAATCTTTTGCCTCAGAGACTCATTTGGGGTATTTTTCGGGATAGTTTTAAGGGGGAGGGGATGGGGGTCTGTTAAACACATTACTCTAGCACTACATGATAGGGAGAAGGGGAGACTATGGATGGGAACCAGATAAAAACATCCCCCACTGTATGCATACTGTACCTATCTAGTCACTACCTTATTGAGGTCAATCAAAGTGACATTACTGTTAGTTGTACATTGAACAACTAATATGTTTCAGTTAGATAATTAAGCCGCTATTATGGCAGAAATGTTATTCCTGTGTGCATGCCGATATTAGCTGGCTGATCTAATGACAGAGTGTGGTTGGTGGGAGAAGAGGAAGGGATGGATGAATGGACATGGGGCGAGGAGTGTCTGTGAGCTCTTTGGGGGGAGCAGTGGCATGCTTTATACTTGGACCTAAGCCAGAGATGGATTCCTCCACTCAAGCTGCAGAGACTCTATGGTGAAATATGTTCTCCATTACACAAATGCCTCATATAATGAGTGCCTCATACCCTGAATATGACAAATCTACCAACTTGCACAGCCACTGTTGATATACACATGAACACACCTTCTCCATTTGAGTTACGCCCTGGCCTGCACATCCTCCTTGTTCCACATCTAGAAAATAGTGTTTTCTTTAAAGCCCTATTACCATTGATCTACATATCCAGTGACTCTAACAGAAATAGAAATGGTCTTCAATGCACAGACCTGTGGGGCAGACAGAGAGAGAGAGGCTCATTTAGTATTTACCAATCCTGCTTCAGAAATAAAGTGGAATGAAGACCTGGATGGCCTCTGATGAGCCTAAATTCTGTGGATCATGCACGCACAAGCACACACCACACACAACACGAACACGCTGGACCAAATCAAACAAACCTGAAGGCCAGGCGTATTCCAGTCAGCTCTGTGGTGCAGCCTCTTTCCTAGAAGTGCCTGGCTGGGTCTAGTGAGTAAGCACTATGTGGTCATCAAAACTTAATTACCCAGAGCCTCCTGCTATCTGAACAGTCAGAGGGAAACAGCCAATAGCATTGTTAAGGTGGCAGTGGACAGAGAAGGCCGGAATCAACAAGGGTTCAACAACATATAGCTAATAATGCCACAACTAAGGCCTTTTAGAGGTATAGCTACACTCTGTCCATCAGACTCACTTCAAAGGATTAAAAGAAGAGGGAATGCAAAACACAAGGAACTAATTGTGTAATATAAGAATGCATATCATCTAAATAAAAACTGACAACAAAAGCATTCCATTGTATGTGTGTACAGACACTGTATGACTGTCCCTCCAGCTCCGTTCTTAACAATGCTGTAGCTTTTTCTTGCTGTTGCTGAAAATATTTTAATTAGGTTGCATTAACTTTTAATTAACTGGGTTAGCTCTGTATGGAGCTGTGCCGTCACTTTCATAAGCCAGCAGGTGGTCTGTTTACACTGCCATACGAGGAACGAGGGAGAGGGGGCAGGAAGAGAGTGGGGAGGAAGAAGAAAGAAGGAGAAAGCAGTTGGTAACTCCTTCACAGTATCCAGTATCTTCACGGAGAGGAATCAGTCTGGACCATTTGTCAAAGTTTACTTAGTAAAACAGACATACTGTAGCTACAGTTGTCCATGCTCAATGTTCTACTATGAATTTGACATAATAGGCTCAAAAATGCTGGGTTATTCTTGGTAAATATACATATGGTTGATGTTGGTTGATGTTGGTTGATGTTGCAGGGATTTATTCATTGACACTCAGCTTTCAAGTGTGTTCCACAATATCTCTCTACATATACAATTCTAAAACGGCACTATCAGAAGTGGCTCTTACCAACAAACCAATCTGAAAGGCCCATGGGGGGCTTGTGACATTTGCAGGTTATGCAGTCATTTGAATATTAGAGGTCTGTGCCCCCCCCCCCCCCCCAATGCATTCACTTTGAACTCTGATGATGATGATGATGATGATGATGGACAGAGAGAAAAACGTCAACCTCTAATGACCCTCTTTATCCCTGCAAGGCATCTCTAATGAATAATTGATTTACTCCCCACTTTCTAATCTCTGTGACATTTATTAGTCAATCAATATTAATTGAGCAGCAGGTGGGAGCTGGCCAGGACAGAAAGCAGAGGGAGGTTAAATGAAAGATGCAGGTATCCTGTAGTGCCTATCCACACCGATCAGCATAAGGAATAAAGCGAGCTTCAGATAAACAGAGATAACTCAAACATAAACGTTTTTTTCTCAATATGGCAAAAATGTGCTCCATCTATCAAATCAATGTGCCATGATGATTCAGATAGGGCAGATAGGCTATAATGTCATGGCAATGACAGCTTTATACAGGCTCTCTGATGTACAACTAGTGTAAAAGTGTGTGATCATGTACAATCATGTACAAATGTGTGTGTGACTCACACTTGGAATGTCACGATTGACTGTTACCTGGCAACACATGTCTCTTGTCATGTTTCCACCCACTCAAGTGAAGGTGCAGTTAAACATGGTCAAGGTGATTATGATGTTTCTATTACCGCTCCAAAGGCACACAGCAGCACTGCTCACGAAAATCTGGCCTGGGAAGAAAAGAGCTTTGTCCCCAGACTGTGCAGCTAGAGGAGCTCTGGCAGCGTTAGTTATTACAGCCAAAACCAGATTATGCTCACCAGACGCAGATTAGGGGTCGCATGGCAGGAAATTAAATGTTTGGTCTCTCCACAGTGTCAGCGGCTTGAGTGTTTGTACAGGTATTAAACCCCCTGATACTGATCTATACACTAACACAGACAACATGGAGATTTGTGATAGGACAGGAAGAGAGATGTCGGACTTCCTGTGTGCTAAGTGTGAGCGATAAGGAATCACAGAGCACAATGGGATTTAAGGCGGTGAGTAAGATTGGACCAATGCATGACCTCTCTGATCAAACAAGACACAGGCTCCATTCTATCAATGTTCAACACATTTTCACCTTCTCCTAGACATCCACTTACAGTACAACCCAAATTAAGTTAAGTTCAAGACCATAGACTCAAACACACTCTTGAAACACATATTGTCAATTCTGCATAATACAGCTGTACCTAGATAGACGAAAAGCTTCAAAACAGGATGAACACCGTTCCTTTTAATAACTGTGTTAACTTACAGAACATAATCAGTAAAAAAAAATGATATACTGTATGCAATTCAGAAAGGGTAATTCTCTCTGTCTCTGGAAAGATTAATGAAACATTCAGATGAGGTAACACACAATACAGGTCTTCTTTCTGTTAAAATTTGGACTGCAATAAAAAAGTGAATTCATGAATTATGATGAGAAAAACCATATTGATGATGCCAATTTTCTTCCATAATGATTTTCCAAGGACTTATCCTTGACTTTATGGCGAGTGTAAGCAGGTTCCTATAGTCATCCCACTCATCATCCTCCCAAAGACAGAGAGACTCCCTTCAGCCCTGCCTAACATCCATCACTGCATCACAAATGTCCTGAAAACCCTGACAATGACTTGTGTGTGTGCGTGTGTGTGTGCGTGTCTGCCTTTAGCATTTTCATCCTTTCTCATCATCACTTTGAAGACAGCCAAATGGACGGTTCTCTTTAGGGAAGTTTCATGCAGATCTAACAGTGTGTCTGGAGTCTGGACCCATCTGGAGGCCTGCTTCTCCTCATGATTCTGGGCTAATGAGGATGGCTCTGGAGGGATTCCCAGATTCTGACTGGGGTAGTGGTGGTGAGCCAGCCCAGCTTACCGTAGCTCTCCCACTCCCACACAGGCCTACAGAGGCCAGGCACATAGGAAAAGCCCTAGAGTCTGATAGTGCTGTTCCAGGAGAGAGTGAACTCAGTCCTTGAACTGCTCACATAATGGGAGAGAGATGCTTTCACCACTTAAGCACAGGAAGCAGTACTCTCACAATGACTTCCTGATTTGTGAGAAGTAGAGTAGAGTGCAAGTGCTTGAGTGGCAAACAATGCAAGGCCAATGATAAATCACAAGGTAAAAATATACATAAGTCCTAAAGTATGAAGAGACAGTTGATCAAAACAGAGATAAGCCAATGTACTTAACCCATCTACGTAATAATTAATGTCTACATGTATCATTTGTACCAAATCCCTCAAGCTGCCCAATAAAACAAATAAGCTGTTTTCCTCAGTCACAGAGAGTTGGTCACTCTACAAAAAACCCACAACAAATGATTTCCTTTTTTCCTGAATACAAATGCCCTTCGCTATCCCCTCAAGCCTGACGGACACAAAGGTCTCCCTGAGAGAGCAATGTCACTCAAACACAGGGGGAGACATCTCACTGCAGGGGGTAGCCAGACCTCATGGGAGTTAAAGAAATGACACCTTTATATGCACGCACGCACGCGCGCACACACGCACACACACACACACACACACACACACACACACACACACACACACACACACACTGAACTATATGCGCTAAGGCCGCTAATTGGTTGGTTGGAGGTGAATACTGAGGAGGACAGGGCAGCAGCTGTTGTCAGAAGCATTCGCTCTAAGGTGAAGGGGGAGAAAGAGAGAAAGGAGATGTGGAATAATGGAGTTGGTCTCATGCTGTGCTGTTTTCATGCTGACAGCCAATTACCTGTGTCAGAGTGCCTCTCTATCTAGCCAGCATTGGACAAGACTGCTTCCTGTCTAAGCACCCAGTCTCCCAAGGAGACCATCGGTAGGCTAACATCCCCAGTCACTATTATAATGATCCCCTGGATGCCAGACAATTGCTCTCCTGCTGCTGCCTTTTTACATACAGTTTGTTCCTCAGCTGTTTCCCCTTGTAGCTATCCACTCTATCCAACTGCTATCCAGTATTGACTTTTTAAGTTAGTAAGTATGTTTAGCATTTCATACTGTGACCATGAAAATATACATATACATACATTCAACAAGGATGGGGTTACTTCTGCCACCACTGCTAATGCTGGAGTGTAACCTTGGGGCAACATGAGACATTTCTATTTGAGAAACATGGTTTAATTTAATGTGCGTCTCAGACAATACATCATGGTGATAACAGTGAGATCCCTCCAGGCACAGAAACTCTGCACATCTGAGGAGAGAGCTACAGGAGAGAGAGGGGGAGATAAATCAATCCAGGTGTAAACATGATTCCCTCTTTTCATCACTCATAAAAGCTTCCCAAATTGGGCGGCCATGATGGATTTACGGTACAGCACTGGCGGTGTAGGCAACAGGACCTCAAGCAGTCACATGGGCCAAAACAGGGGCTTCTGGGTAGTTATTTCATCCAGCACAGAGCAGCTAAGCCTCTCTCTCTCATAGAGAGAAAGAACAAACAACGTTCTATTAAAGGCCTCTGAGCAGTGCATCATACATCTCTCCTCTCTCACTCTCTCGACATCTAGGAGGAAATAAAACAGATAGAACATTTAAAAGGAACAGAGGTACAGATCCATCTTACTCTGCCGAGGGAGCAAACCCTTTGCCATATCGGGAGCCCTTCCGTCTGCCGCCAATACCTTACTTATATACTGAGACCACATTGCTTTATTGCCTGTAAAATAGACACACTGTTTATAAGAGGATTAAAGAGGAGAAAGAAAGACGGTGGGGAGGAACTCCATCTCTGCCAGTTCTCTTACCCTCAGGGGAGGAACCATTAGCAGGACAATACAACACATACATGTAGCTTGACATGGTCACGGATTGAACCCAAAGCACCTCCTCAGTTTATGTTTTCAGGGCATGGACGGATGGATGCGTTTCTGAAAGTCTGAGCACTTTGACAGAGCAAATGGAAAAGCACAAAGTAAGACGACCCCAATATGGCTGATGACAACACTGGGTCAATGGGCCCCCCAGGAAGAGCTTTCAGGCGGGAAGATAAGTCGACCCACACACACACACACACACACACACACACCAAGACCAATCGGCCTGGGGATAGGATTATCCAGCATCCAGCTGAGCTGGAATGGTAAAGAAAAGCAGCTGAATCTGGCCTAATGGACAGCAGTGTCTCTATGGGTCTTTCTTAACCACAGAGTTACTTCCCTCGGACAGGCAAGCCAGCAGCCAGAAGGGCTTCCAGAAAGACACAGTGGCCAGGCATGGAGTGAAACCCACTTGGGTCCTTCAGCCTCGGTTTATCTTTGAAGATTGCCAATAAAACTTGCATGGCTGTACATTAGGTGTAAAGCAATACCTCACAGTAGCATTATCCCCAGCTCTCCCCCACCACACACCAAAAAAGTTTCAACATCAATGGTGACCGCTGCCTGGAGAGCCAATGATTTAATGATTTTCTCATACTTTAGAGACTTAAGACTTTCTTAAACATTGTTTGGAATTTCTATGATACATAACAGTTTAGCTACAACTACAAATATCATTACAAATCAGATATGAGGGTCTTACTAGAAGAGGATAAAATATGGCAGATTATTATTGCAAATAAAGAAACTTTATTTATCTTCATCTAATTTGTAGCCCCCTGGCCTGCTTGTATATACTGCAGGGCCAGGCTTATCTATCCCTCTATCAGGGTCAGGGACCCAGGCTGCAGGACCAGCTCTCAGGTGTCGAGGCTATTGATCTAGCCTAGGAGAGCGGGCTGCAGCGTGTGGGTAATAACCCCCTCTGGGTCTGAAACTGAGCCGTAGCTTCTGGAAGAGAAGGGTGGCCGCATGGCTCCTTCAGGTCTTGGAGCCTTCTAAACATCGGCTGTTTGTTTCCATTCTCTTTTTCATCAGAGTATTGATCCATTTTCGTATGCAGCTCAGGGCTGTTGTTTAAACTTAAGACGGGGGGGATACCTAGAAATCTCATCTTAGAACACTGATTCAGGAGGAGTGTGCTGCATGGAGCATGGAGCGGGAGAACACACAGGAGCTTTAGTCATGCAATATGTTACATGTCAACAATGTCCAAATACATTTTTTATTTACTTAATTGGCTATAAAAAAGAGAATATGTCTTTAAAAAACATACAGTCTGTAAAGCTCAGTAAAACACAACAGCTGTGTTATGATGGGTGTGTGAATAGCAGGAGAGGGAAGGAGAGAGTGTTAGATTGGGGGGTGGGGCCTGAGAAGACACCCAGCTCATCTCTGACAACATCTAGCAGCAGGGTTTCCAAGGCAACCCCAGAGGATGGTGTTCCTCCAGGGAGTAGAAGCACACTAAGGGTCAAAGGTCAATTAGCGGTAATTCATTTCTGCCATAAGAAGGGTGGCCTCTCCTCTAAGAACCATCCCTCCAATATGGTTCTGTTCAGAGAGGCAGTTAGGAAGTTAACGTTCAGTCAGGACTGATTGATTCTGCACTTCTCTTGTTCTGCCTCTAACGCACGCAAGCACAGATTTTCCATCTAAGAGCCCTAGCAAAAAAGATCAGTCAACCCCATGCTGTTTGCCCTTAATCTTCACAAGACCATTGCTAAATCATTACTCTTCCGTGACAACAGAAGAGTAACATCAATCTAATGTTGGGTGACCTAGACTGGGCTACCGTCGAGGCAGTCTTATGACTAGGGGGCATTTTCACTTGAGGGAAATCAAATGGAATATTTGCCACTTGGTTTTAAAACATTTACACATACACACCACTAAAGTGACCTAAACCTACAGGCCAAATCAGCCAATCCTCCCCTAGAACAGCTCTGTGGGTGACTTATCCTCACAGCTTATTAAACACTCAACAGCACGTTGGCAAATCAAAACAGCCCCAAATATTTCTGCACACAGTGCAATGCAAGACACCAGCATCAGAAGATACTATACAGCTAATTCAGACAAATGACATTTACTGGGGAGTTATTTAGATGCTATCAGTGGCTGGGTCTTTGTGCTAAGGGGATTAGCGCCACCGTGCCTAGCACTGAAAGGCGTCTTTGTGGCTGTAGTCTTCAGCGGGGTGGGAGAGCCGTCAAGGGAGAGCAGCTCAGATGCCTGCATGGGGGGTGTCAGTTATCACAGATCCTACCATGCCCTGCTAATCTGGCCCTGCCGAGTTCCTGAATCCTGGCCAGGATTCCCGCGCCAGCGTTCCAGCAGACAGAGGGACAAAGGTACGCATTCACAGAGAGCGTCACCGAACCGTCAACGTCCCTCCATATGAGGGGAGGGAGGGGGGTCTGAAGTTGGGGTAGAGTAAACTACCCGACCCACTCCACAAGCACCACCACTACTACCATGCCCCTGCCACCAACCAATCCAGGGAGAAGCCACACACACACAGACACAGACACAGACACAGACAGACAGACAGAGACACACACACACACACACACACACACACACACACACACACACACACACACACACACACACACACACACACACACACACACACACACACACGTAAGAGGTGCAGTCAAGTTTGTTCATGTGAATTGAAATGCCTCTTTGACAGCTAGGAAAGAGACGGGGAGGACAACCTTTGGGTTCCACGTAGAACTCTGTGAAATGGGTTCTACATGGAACCAAAAAGCGTTCTACATGGAACAGTTCCGTTCAGTTCCGCAGGGACAGTCAAAGAACCCTTTTAGGTTCAGTACAACCTGTATAATAAGTGAATGTAGCCAATTCAATTTCAGTAATTCCTTAATTAAGTAATTATGGAATTACTGAAGTCTTAGCTAGAGCTGACAGATATAATGGAGCACCGATATTATCGGCCGACATTGGCCTTTTATATCTGCACATATTTACTTATTTATAATTTATTTATATTTATATCTGCATCTATCTTTTATATCGACACATATTCCACCGACAATGCACTGAAGATGTGTGTCAGCCTCACATTCCAAAATGATCAGAGCAAAATATATACATATATGGATTTTTATTAATGAATAAACTTGTTTATTGGTGTTTGCTGTTACTGGTGTGCCTATAAATGGCTGAATTTAGCAGACGTATCATTTATTTCACCAGTTAACATGGCTAGCTTGTATCCATGAATTTCAGAGATGACGCAGGTTTGTTTACTCCCGTGAAGAGAGCGGAATATACCACTTTGACAAAGTTCGTCTTGGGGAGGGCTGGGATAAACCCTTACTGGGAATTATGGTGGTTAGCAACCAGAAAGTGCAGGGGGTATTCTAACAGTATGTTTTAAGAATGCTTTTCACAGTGAATTTGTATGTTTTTGTAAACGAGTATAACAAAAATAATTCAGTAGATGATCAAACTGTATCACAACAAGTTAGATTGAACAGCAAATCACTGATATCAATATGCAGTGCACTGAACATGTACAATTCTCATTTGGCATAGTACAAGTAACTGTGCACATACAATAAATAAATGTTGTCTATTTACCAATAGAGATCATTTTAGGTCACAACTGAGATATGGATTTTTGCCTAATCAGCATTAAGAGCATCTGCTTGAAAACTGCTAAAAAGAAATTCTGTAAAAAAAAAAGAAAAAAAGAAAAAAGAATCGGCAGATTTTTCGATTATCTGTGAATTTTGCCCCCCGTAAATTGGCATCAGTATCTATTAGCTTTAATTTGACACCTAACTTGATATGCTCTGATGAATTTCACATTTAGATTTTTACTTTTACCTGAAACTTCTCTTTGTTTTAAATGTGATTGTACTGTCCCTACAATGAAAATGTTCTCCCTTAAAAAAGCCCAACATTTCCACATTAAAACTCAAAATGCAGGAACAGCTTAATCAGTTTCTGCAGATATTGTGGATTTCCCTGAAGGGTAGACTGGTGTAAGAATAACTGGGTCATGAAACTACAGGAGGATTTATGTACGATAACACTCCCAAATGTTCCTCCTTCTTCCACTTAGCTGCTGAACACACACCTTAATGCTACTGTGATTCCTTTCCGATGTTTTAATTAAATGTAGATGAGTGTGAGGAAGAGAGTAAGCCCCTAGCATGCATGAGGAATTCCTTTCAGCCACCCCAGGCAGATGAGTGTGGACAGTAAGGAAAGCCTGGTCATGGATGGACACAGAGAGGAGTTGGGATAGAGAGGGAGTGGGGTGAAGGGAAGAATGGGGGGGGGATTAGTTCTGCCAAATATAGTGATGGTTCATTCACATGCTTAAGTAATTTGTGTCTGTATCAGTTCCTCTTTCACAGCGTGTCCGTCAATTGGGGGGTCGCTATCACCCCCTCACGTTCCCCCCACTACAGCTAGATCCTGCTCACCTCTCTACCACCCTGGCCAGCCCAGCCCAGCCCAGCTCAGCCCTGGCCCCTTTCCACTCCAGTAGGAAGCAGACATGCAGAGTGGGCTCAGTTAACAGACTTGAGTTGCCTTATACAACCCCCCACCTCCCTGCCAACTCAGTAATTCTGACCCAGGAACCCCCACAGCTCCCCTACGCTGGTTGCGCCACCACCAGGAGTGTCTCTCTGCCCCCGGCATGATGCGTCACGACCAATCCAGCCAGTTATACTGTGGTTTTATATGCTCTACCTCCTGAGAGGTGGAAAATAAGAATATTAATTGTGTTCCAGTGTTCAGAAAGTCCTTAAAAAATGGCTCCAGCAGGCTTTTTTTTTTTTAGGCCTATACTATACTGTAGCTTTCTTAAGAGCATAGGAAGTCAAGTATAAGATCAAGCAGTTCCTTGCTTAAATAAGGCAATTTAAATCAGTGTCTAAAATACTGACACCTGTATGCCCTCAGAGTGTAGAATGTAGATGGATTTGAAGAAAGGCTGATTATTAACTGGTCTGAAAATATGATGAGAATCAACTGCTATCACTTTACAAGTATTTTGGGTTTATTGTGTCACGGAAGAATGGGCACACCTAGCCAACGGCTTAAATCTTCACACCGCTTTTCTATTATGACATTGAATGTTTTATAGATGTGTATATAGTCATATCTTATTTTAACGTGTGTTTTCGAGTAGTATTTTGATGTTATTTTCATTATTATGTGATGTTTCCAGTATTTTGTTATGTGTCTTTGATAATGTTCCACAGAGATTCCGCCAAATGGTCAATCTGTTAATTACAATGGTAATTGGAATGGAAATGGTATCGCAACGCTAGCTCCAGATCCAGTTGAATACCTGTGGAAAACAGTGTTTATGAATTGAATACTATTGTTGTAACAACTTGCCAGAAGGTCTCCTCCATTTGATAAAAGGTGCTTTGATGTTTTCTGTAGAAATTTCAATTTGGTCTGGGATGGTATAAATTGTTTTCAGAATCTTGCTTCGAATTGACTGCTTACCCGATCTCCTACGCAAATTAGCACGTATAGTCTTGTTAGACAATCTTATTTTTCTAGAACCATCGACTACAATGGTATGTTTTATATGTTTTGTGTTCACACTTTTGATTGTATGACTTGAACTAAGCTGGATAGCTTACATTATTTCTGGTCTAAATGAATCTCCTCAATTGATGATTATGCTTCTCTCATTTGTCCGAAAATGCAACAGATGAATCTGTATGCTAGGATAATCTGCTAGAACTCTGCTTTGAATGTTTAATGACCTGGTTATGTCTAGATATAACTTTATAGTCAATTAGTTTGTGTTTGCACGATCCAATAGTCAGCGCACAATGTGGTTCAGGTGTTCGGTTGGTGTTCGTAGCATTGTGATTTCGGCAATTTGAATCTTATCTCATAATTGGGAGAGATACTTTCGATACTTCAGGAGATATCTCTAATTTAACTAGTTATTTGTTTAATTGATTCCCGACTAAATATGATATTCAAAGAGTCTAGTGTGTAGCTCTCGTTGCTGGCCGCAACGTTTACTATAAACTGATTGTGTTCATTATATTTGGCGAGTGCACACAACTTAGAGAGCCTCTGAATCATCTTTTGTTCTATTGGAGTCAGATCAAACTTATTCACTAACTATTCTACATTCCCTAGGTCAATCTAAGATATGAGACCACTCACTTCAAGAGTGTGTTCCAGGCCACAGACCCTTTGTCCTACCCTGACCTGTTTTTTCCAAAACCAAGACCCCACACTAAATACTGGCGGTCTCTTTAGTTAAGTAAGCATTGGGTACGTGCCATGGTCAAGCAATCAGGACCGCCACCTCTGTTGCGTCCCCACAACACTATACCCCCGACTCCCCCCCTGCCCTCCCTTCCCCTCCGCTCTTTGGGGGAACGCTGTTGCTAACTGCTCTGCCCCATCCTTGTGTTCACTGAGCCAAACACAATGTCTCTTTGCAAAGCCGACACAGGGTTGAAAAAAAGAAGAGTTAATTGCCTCAACAACAAAAGGAACCTCCCAGCACGGCTGTCCCATTTCCCCTGGCAATTAGTGCCTGGATCCCCAGCTCAAAGTGAGCAAGCTGCGTTGTGGAGACCACATTCATATGAGCTAGCTGCGCGGTGGGGACAACATTCCAGCTGTCATCCACATACTGTATTACCACATGTATGACATACTGTAATAGATTTGTTCCTGTGATATAGTTAAAAGAGAAAAGTGGTGTTTTTCAAAGGGATGGTGTTGTTCGTTCCTAAGTAGCAGCTCAAGTCAGTGATGAACGATCTCCCCAGGGAGAGCTACAGGCATCTCAGTGTTGGCCACACCTAGTCATCAGAGCCTTTTTACATGCTCATCACAGCACTAAGGAGGCTGCTAGGGGGCTGGCACTGGAGGGAGGAGCTGCATGGGCAGCTAACAGAGGAAGGAGCTGTTCATCATGCTACACAATAGAGTTAATGAAGATAAACTCAGAGAGGCCAGTGCAGTCATTGCTCTAACACACCACTAGAGCTCCATACACCCTGTGTTAGAGAGGACAGGGAGGGATGAGTAGAGGGGAATAGCGCAGTCAGACACACTGCTACAGATGGATAGGAGAGAGAAAAACAGAAAAAGTGAGGAGTATGTCAAGGGCGATGGATACTGATGGGTAAAAGGGATGGTGAGAGACAGTCGTCAAATGGTGAGATCATATCTTTGGAGAGAACATTTACTGCCCTTCGAGGTAAAGTAGAGTCTAATCTATATGATGTCTGAAGGACATTTACCTTGAACCAGACAGTGCAGAGAAGGGAGAGAAGCACAAACCACAAGGTTAAGGAGGTTCACACATACCAGGAGGTTCACACATACCCACTCTTATAACAGCCATTGTGTATGCAGTGGTACAAGAATACATAATACCATGCTGCCTAACCTAATTCAGGTCACGTGATTTGACATAAACTCTCATGAATGTTTAGGCAAGTGTTGAACATAATAAGGGAATTATCTAGGGTTTGTGACGCAGTTCAAGAGAAGTGTTAGCATATTGCATTCACTGAGTGGTTGCTAACCAAGGACATCACGTCCCCATGCTGCTCAGTGTCTAACAAAGCACCTTCTGTGTCCAATATCTAGAGCAATAAAAGGCCCTACACACTGGCTGGTGAGGCATCACCAGTGGAGTTTCTGTGATTAGAGGCATAATGAGGTCGAATTGCTTCCTGTTCCACACATCATCTCGTGCAGGTCATGCACACCGGGAATAAGTGCTTTTTTGTTTTTCCCAGGAATTAGGTATGGGGGATGGTGTGTGTGTGCACGCACGCACACGCACACACACAGTTTGTTCATCAGATTAAACTTGGAAGGAATTGCGTGACAAAACCAGCTATTATTGGGTCATTTGTATGTACATCACAGCCTCTCTTTGTATTGAAATAAGATGTGTTGGGGCGCGCTCCCCTGCTTCCTTAATGAGAGAGTGACAGTCCAGCCCCCCCCCCCCCACAGCCATTGAATAAGCTCTCTAGTGCGGCGCTGCAAAGAGCCCCCATTAGCATGGAGAACAGGTCTTTTCGAGAGGGCTGTACAACACACACACACACAGCTGGAGAGGGACTAGCCACTAGAGAGAGACACACAACCCATGAGGAAAAACACAGGCAATTAAGCTACCAGAGATGAAAACTGTCATTCAAATAAATTAGGCCACTTATTTCATGCGATCTGATCTTATGTATAATCACTGCTACTGAATGATTGGCTGAGAGACCACTGATTGGTACTAACTGGCTAACTTTAATAGGATGCCAAAAGGAACATGTCTGTTGAACATTATAAAGGTCTACATCTGATTATCTTGCTGATCTGATTATCTTGCTAATTCTGACCAATTCTGATCATTAGCCACTGTCTTTAGACACATCCCTCATCGCAAACAGACAGGGCAGCTGAGTCATGGACTAGTGAGAGCCATCTGACCATTTAGACCTCCAAGGGTACTGCTCTGCCACTGATGGTCTCAGTGGATGACCAAGATCAAAACCACATCCCTCAGAACCACAGCTATGAGCTAAGAGCTTGTATTCTTACCTCATAGCTAACCTTTCTAGGCCCAGGAAACCACACTCACACAGACAGGAAGTCCTCAGACTTTCCTATGGTCTCCCACAACATCAGCTGCAGCCGTAGAGTAACTGCTTCAGTATGTATTTGTGTACTAAACTACTATGCAGGGGGTGAACACCTACACCACAAGGGTATGCTTGGTCTGTGTCATAGAGATGCAATACGTAGAATATGTGCCATGGGGTCAAAATATTCTCTTACTCATGTTAGTCCCAGACAAACCAACTCAAGATGCACTCCATACCACTGCTCTTCTGTACATATCTGTCTATACTGTTCACAATCTGTCTATACTGTTCATAATGCACATATCCCTATATTTTCTTTAATACTACTGTTAATACACTGCACATACCTGTATTCCATATTTATTCTGCTATTACCCTAATGTTACTGTTAATACATATATACTGCTAGACTGCATTGCCTATACAGCTCATATGCTGCTACACTGTTCATACTGAATCCTATTTATTCTGCTTATAATGCTACTGCTAATTCATATACTGCACTACTTATACTATACTGCACTACTATACTGCTCATATACTGTACTACCTGTATATACTGTTCACACTGCACTTTTCTGCTTTTTTGCACTTCTGGTTAGACGCTAACTGCATTTTGTTGTCTCTGTACTTGTACTCTGCACAATGACAATAAAGTTGAATCTAATCTAATCTAATTTGCAGAGATCCATCAGATATACAGTAGGGCAATTCCACGATAACAGAATGAATAAGATTTTTTACTTATAACATATGCCAAACAAATAAACTTTGATAGCAAAGTTTAACTAGGGAATACAACTCCATGCACAAGGCCTACTTCGAACAATTCCAACTGAAAATGTAAAACAAAACAAAACAAAATTTACTTTACGAATTGTGCAGCTTCAAGGTTCTGTAACGGAATGACCCTAAAATTTCCCAATGTTTTTTATATAACCAGGTTTACCCAAAACTCAACGAAGATTCAAATAAGTCTGCGGAAATAGGGGGTGTTAGCTATCATACCTTGATTACCAGATACCTTGAGTTTGAAAATATCTCTTTTGGTTGTTGAGCTACAGTAAGTGAAGTGGATGTACTTCCAGTAACAGAATATATAATTATATAACAGACACTTTCATTAAGGTAATAATGTATTATTTTATCAACTTATATATAACATTAAAAAGGGAAATTGATACAAATTCACAAAACACAGGAAACATAAATCTACCTTTAAAACATTCATTTAATGTGATTCAAATCAATGACATTTGTGATTTTCAGTGTCTTTTTCTTCATTATACCAAAATCATCATCCTGTCATGTACAGACACACACAGAGACTCCCAATCTGCTCCTAATTTGCCTCAGATATAGCCTCTGTAAAATGAAAACATTCTTTATTGTCTACAACCAGTGTGGGAAAGATCCTAAGAATCTGTCTTAGGGACACCACACCATATATGTCAGTTTTCTCTTTAATGATGAAGATAAATCCCTTGATGTCCTTTTTGTAGAAGTGTGTCATCATTCTCAATGGAAGTTTCTTGTGCTCCATGTTTGTGATTTGCTGGCTTTGGTTTCCCCACTGTACTCAACAACAATGACGTCTCCATTTATTGGAGCATGAGAGCATGGATGGAGCATGCATGTTGATGTGGTGCTTGGTGGGGAAGTTAATGCAGTGGTTTGTAACTACTACTGTATGATTTCCCACCGTTTTTTTGGCTATCCCTGTGGAAGAACCCTTTTGGAACCCTCTTCAGTTTCATGTAGAACCCCCCTGTGAAAAGGGTTCTACGTGGAACCCAAAAGTGTTCTAAATGAAACCCTAAAGGGTTCCTTAAAGGGTTCTCTCACAGGAACAGTCGAAGAACCCTTTTAGGTTCTGTACATCACTTAATTCATAAACTAAATTGTTAAAAACACTACAAGTGTAATGGTAATGACCCTATGACCCTAAAGGCAATGGTAATGACCCTATACAGTATCCATCCTAGCAGTTCACATCCATCAATGGCAGAGCTAAAGCTGGATTAGATAAGACTCCCCTCCATCACATGACATCACTCACCCTCTACAGCCTCTCAGGCAAAGGGAAGAGATCTGTGGGATACAGAGTATGTGAGCTACAGTTGTGGTGTGTAGTGTATGTGTGGGGCGGGTATGAGGATATGCATGTTTGGAGGGTGCAGCTGTTGGCGCAGCGGGGATTGTGCCAGTGTGGCAAAGAAAGACAAGAGTGTGCTCTGTGGCCCGTGAAAACTGACGCCGGGCACAGGGTGCCCCACTGTGAGTGTGTCTCCAACCCTATTTAACACCTGACACTCACACTGCACCCATAGGAATGAGAGAGAGAGAGAGAGAAACAACAATGGACACCAGCTCACACAGCAGACAAGGTCATCCTCTGCCTGGCAGCACAGTTCATTAAACTCTGGCATACAGAGAGAGAAGGCAGAAGCCCAAAGTGCGGAGCATCATTATAAAGCTAGCCTGTATGTTGCCTGTCAGTAATAATGGGCCACTTTACTTCTGTCTCAGTACAACTCCTAACTAAATCCTTCAAAACCTCCTGTGCCCCTCCTCCTACTCACCCCAGGGCATCCCCCTGTAACATATATCCTTGCCCCTCTGTCTACCCTCCTCCCCTGCCTCTCTCTCACCTCCCCTCCCTGTTGTTACTCCAAGCCACTGAAAGGCTGGCTGTGGCAGCGGTTGGCTCATGTTTCAGGATCCTCTGTCCGAAAGGAGACACTTTCCACCCAGGCCTGCTATTTATCACTCAGAACCTGTTTTTCTGCCTTCTGTCTAACTTCACTTTTGCTTTGAAATGCTGTGATACTTGGGTCCAAACGTTGCCTGTACATGAAGAGTGGTTCACAAAAGGAGAGAAATCTTTAAAACATTCTAGAAACTGAAATTGACAGAGCTACAGCATCGTTTTTTGTGACATCACAAGTAAACACTACGCAACCCATCCACTCTTTCTGTCTGATTAAAAAGTCTGCAGTGAGTTAACTGTAAGAAGGAATAAATCTGTGAACGAGTTGATGGGAAGGTATGCACAGTGAAGTTGGCTTTGTTTGAGTTTCTACAAACAAACAGACAGGATGAGAGGAAAGATACAAGCCAAGGATGGACAATGTGGCAACACTGTTGGATTGTTAAAGCTTTGTATTTTCAGTTGAGATAGCATTTCAAAACTTGAGTTGCCTGAAATAAACAATGCATCCATTTATATTCTGCAATTTATCAACAAACCATTGAATTGCAACAGTCCAACAGAATAAACAGGAGAAAGAGAAGGGGGCAGCTGTAAATGTTTGGAAAAAAGTGACTATTTGTTAGGGTTTCATCCCTGTTAAATATACAACAGGGTTGAAGGCTGTTTGGATGAAGTTTCCTGTGTGAAATTACATAGTAGGGTTTATCAGATAACAACCTTGTAACTAGTAGATTATTCTTGTCTGAAGGTGGGAGGTCACATTAGCCTCAGTGTTACTCAGTCTAAGGTTGGAACACATACCCTGACCTCAAATCAGACAACTCTAACTCTGACTGACACGTTTGACTCTGAGTCAGCTTAGCTACACAGCCTAGGAGTTTCAGCCCTCCCTGAGCCTGGAGGGTCACAACATGTTCCCTAATCTTGAGCCACAAAGGCCCACTTATCCATCCCAGCAGACTGTAGGAGTGAATGTGGAGGCTGTCCTCTCAGCATAGTCCTGATTAAACACAGGTCTACCTCTCACAGACCACTGGGGATAAACAAGGAAACATGGCTGTCTTCATTGGCCTTCTCTTACACTCCATATCCACCACTGTCTTTCTCTTCATCTCACTCTCCCTGTGTGCTTTTCTCTCTGCTTCTCACTCTCTTTCTCCCTCCCTCCACATTGTCTCTCAAGCATATACAAGGTCCACCCTCTTGAAAAATCTAAGTGTCTCAATCAACCAACAACTTACATTCTAAAACAAACAAGCAGAGAGGAAAATCTGCAGGCTGGCCTGAAGTGGAGGAAGCAAAGGTTTTTAAAGAGGGCCTTTTTCATTTGGATTAGCCCAGTTCTGTTATTCACTGGCTCCCAGCCAAGTGAAACAGCACACTTGAGCTTCTGCCTCCCCACATACCTTCGATTGCTCCAGATCCCGAAGCCACTCGCTCTTGTCCTGACATATAAAGTTAGAGAAAATTTCATATTGCTACCAATTGACTGCCATTAGAAGACCAAGGAGCAAAACACATACAACTGACTGATATATAAAGAATGTATCCTAATGAGACAATGTACTGTAGAAATGAACATGATTAAGATGATACTTCAAAAACCAATCATAATATAATTCATTTAGAACCATGTTTGTAGGTATACTAATTGTAATCCATCACAGGACAGGCTTCAGAATTTGTATTTGTAAACTGAAATGCTATCTGAAAATTGATGTTCAAGTTGTGATTTCTTTAAAACAATAAAGAATTTATTCGATAAATACAGTATCCCATAAAACTTGAAAAATAGGCACTTATGACTTGCACAGAGTATTTTGGCAGTGCTAAAATTAGCTAGATAAAAAAAGATTTCAGCCAAATGAAAAGCATATGGGCTCAAATGTAATTACAGTCTTTTTTCCCAACTCATTGCTAACAAGAACCACTTGTTCTGTTTTGCAAGTCTTCCAGGAGAGCTACGAATCATCTCGCCACACAGCTAAGAATGACCGCAAGAACTCACCACCAAAAATCAGCCCAAGCTTGAAAGAACATCAGACATACCACAGAAGTCTGTAGAAGTATCTCTTTGCAAGGCCTAAGGGCAATGGAAAGTCCATGGACACAGACACTTTATAAATATGGGTTCACCTATATATTAATATATATCAAACTACACCACAGAATGTGAAACAAATTACATAAGATGCAAGCGAATAATTAACTCAACAAACAAGAGGAGTGAACTGCAGTGTAACAGCTGTGAAGGGAAACTCATCATATTGAGTAATCTATGACAGGATTCAAAAATGTATTTAGCTTTACCACAGATATAAGCGTAGCATTAATCCCATCTATAAAACCTCTTCGCACATTACATTGAAGGAGCTCATCTAGCAATTCCAGCAGAGAAACATGGATCTTAGCTGAATTCCTTGTTAGGGCAAAGGAGCATTAACAGACCTCTGCATTCAATTTCTTTACAAATGGTGATTTATGCAATGGATCTAGCAGTAGGTTTAGTTTAACCAGCATTAGTGTCCAGGAGATTCTTACTAAATGATGATTAATGGTAAGGAAATAAGGAGGCTTGGTGAGGATATAAGAATTCAGGTAAATAAGTCGATTGTAAAGGGGGTGGTTCATCCACAATAGAGAGCCAGAGAATAATAAATTGTCCAAAATTATTTTGTTATTGATAAAAACATGATCAAAATACGCATCATCCACCTCCTCCCACAAAGCAGGGTTGTGGTGTTAACAGTGGGATCAAAGACCACCATATAGTTAGGGAGAGCACTGCTCTGGTAGGAAGGCCCTGTAAACATGCTCATCTCTGAGCTCTGTCAGATCCACACAGAAAGTCAGATTATGATCAGGGGATCACTGCACAGATAGCAGTGTCATATCTGTGGCGGAAATGGAGTTAAACAAACATATACATTCATAACAATTCTAAATCAAAGTCAATAAAAAGCATTAGCACATTGGTACATGCTATGCTGTGATGAAAATGCTCCGTTAGTTACAGTACCACCCAAAAGCTTTTCTCAGGAAAATCAATCCAGGTACCAGTTTTTCAAAAAAGATAACCTTTTCAGCTGCCACTACTGCTGAAGGTTGTGAATGGCACAAATAGATCTTTTGTTACGTATAATCCTTCTTCAGGCTTTTAAACCTTGCAGAGTTCTGTTTAGAGCTCACACTTCAAGCTGTAGTGGCACAAAACATCTCACTTCCTTACAATTTATCAAGCTAAGGCCATCTGCTGTGAAACGTGTGTACTTTGGGGCTAATCCCAGGCCTCTCTCCTTAGGTCTCATAAGCATTTGCCAGAATATAAAGGCATAATCCATATTATGGAAGGTGGTAGGTTTTGTAATTACTCTTTCACAAGACTCTGTAGTGGACAAGCAATGCAACAGGAAGCCAATGGCAGTAAAAGTGACTTTGATATACTCTCTCCAGCCCAAACTGGCTTGATTATTGCAGGTTACCAGCTGCAGCATGACACGGATGAAGAGGTCCATCTCTGACATTAAGACATAAATCCATGATTGTAACTAATCTTTGAGTGGTGAATTGTGGGTTTCAGAGGATGAATACATTTGATATATCTCCCCTATTTGATTTGCGTTGTGATTCAGCACACATGGTTGAGCTCATAACTTTCTGTTTTAACATTTTGAGTGTGGCCAGCTATGGCAGGATGGTCAGTCCTTGCATGGTGGTCAGTCCTTGCATCCATAGTTCCATATATGTATTTGAGAGTGGTTGCATTTCTCCGACCCCATCCCTCAGCTGTTTATTAAATAAGGTGGCGGGGAGAACATTTTGTTATAGTTTGAATCCCAGATTGCCACTTTAAGGAATACATATTTCCAGAGTGAACTAAATAATTGACCAAATAGAAAATAACTAATAACTAATACTATAATACAAATAATACTAATGTGAGTGCACACAAGGCTTTGAACTTCCTGGTTATAACAATTCTGAATGGTAATAACAAAAGAAAAACATTTATTGAAATAAATTGGTTTGTGTTTACCAAGGGAAACCAACTGTAATAACTGGGGCCTACAACTTATGGGAAACTCTGGGGCGGTTCTGTGGCTTGACTTACATTTCCATATTCAGCATATTCTGTGAATATTTCTCAGCATTTCCTTCCACTGGGGAAAATGCTCATGTTTAATGCCTTTTCAACAGCCGCAGACTTTAAAAGGGTAACAGAGCCAGGAAAGATCAAACAAAATAAAAAAATACAGGACACCAACCATTTATCAAGGAATGAGAAACTTTGTTGTCTATGAATAGCAACACTTGCATGTTGTTCATGAAAACCCTCCACGAGGCATTATCAAAATCTACCCAGCTGCCTCTTAATCTGTACTTCACCATGCTTTCATGAAAACACAAAAAAAGATCAAGTTCTGCAAGCCGCTTAACGTAATTAAATCAAAAGCAAGTTGCTTTGAAAATTAAATTACTTGTCTAAATTGAAGATATGCTGCATCTTCCCCCAAGGTGTTTTCCCTTATCAGTACTTAATCAGCCATCAGAGAGAATCTGCATTTCACAGGAAATGTCAAACTCCAACAGCACATGAAAATGCACTAAAAGCAGCAGAGTTGGGTAATTCTATAAATACACATCATCATTACTATTCAACATCCAGTTTCTTCTACTTGAATTTAACACATTATTGTTTTCAAGGGGGAAATTATGAGGTTAAACAGTGTGTAATTGTCACTCAAGACATGTACAATCGGAACATAACATCCTTCAGAACAGATCCTCAGCAGAACATCAAAGGGAGAGGCACTTGCTGTTCTTGAGTCCTTTGGCTCCTACAGTGTACCTATCTCTATTTTCAAGCGTGTTATTCTGCACCTCTATGTTCAAAGAGCATAAGGGAGGGAGAGAGGGAGAGAGAGAGAGCCAGAGAGAGAGAGAGAGCCAGAGAGATGGCAGGGAGCGGCTCATCCTGTGAACAGAGAGATGCACCCAGGGCTCATGTGTCACCTGACCTCATTTTAAGATGGACATGCAGGGTTGTGGAGGAGGCAGGGGTATACTCTTTCACTCCCCCTTTTCTTTTCTTCCTCAAATGATGGAACAAGAGGGCCCACACAAAGCAGAGTAAGATGTCTGCCTGGAAACCATCCACCCAGAGATGAAAGCATTCTGGTGAAGTCATGACACAAAAACGATACATTCAGAAATACAGCGCTCTATCACTGAAAAATCACATGTTTTACTCCTCAAAGCCTGTGTGTGTGTGTGTGTGTGTGTGTGTGTGTGTGTGTGTTGCAAGGGATAATACTTTCTCAGCTGGCAGACATGCATCATTAAGGGTTGAGTTCTCGTTCAGCAAAAAGTACATTTCAGAACATTGGCACTTTGCTGAAGGTGTGGGGCATGGGCGCTTCCTGAAATTAACAACCCATACACTTGCCATGCCTCGTTCTTCATATTTCCTCTCAATACATATTAGAGAACAGGGGGAGGACAAGCAGAGGACTCGCTCAGAGTTGTATGATGAGAAGGAATCCCCAGCCATGCGTAAACAGTGAGCTGGAAGGAGGAGGATAGGAATAAGAGAGTGAATGTGTGTTAGAGGGATATTGCATGTACTTCAATTTATACTCCAGGGTACCATAGTGACCCACTTCTAATGCAAACACAGGGAGCCAAGGCTACCATATTGTCTGCCCCTGCACCAACACTGTCAGGCAAGACACACTCCAGGACTAACAAAACACACACAGGCACACATGCACTTCAAAAAAATGCACGCACACACACACACACACACACACACATATAAACTCACTGGCAGACAGAGAACTACAGACAAAGAGACATAGAGATACACATGTTAACAGGACACATAAGCAGAATTCCTGAGATTGTGTGCTGTCAGTCAGAGTGTTCTGTGACCTTGTGTCCCCCCTGCAGGAGCAGTAAAACCCTGGAGGAAGCCGTGCAGTGTGGAGACACTGGAGCTCCATCTGCTACACAGGAAGGCAACAGCGAAACAGCTGTAGGCCCTCTTCCACCATGGCTGCCTCTTATATCCTTAGGGATACCGCAGCCGGGTTTGTGACCACACACAGACTGGGTCCCCAAACACACAGTAACCGGGGGGTCAGCCCCTGCCATGCCCCACTGTGTCACAGACACGTTGTAATGAGACCTCAGGTCTGGTTCCGGTTCCTGTTCCTGTCAGGGACAGTGGTGAAATCTGCAGCACATGGGCCAGGCTGTAGAGCTAATCACTCACTGATGCAACATCAATAGGAAAAGAACACAACAAAACATCAATTTCCTCTGCTGTTTGGCACAAGGCGGAGTTTAACTATTGTCTATTAGACAAAACTCTGACATTGGCTTTTCAATCTGTCATCACTGTAGCAGATAAGGAGAGAAAACAAAGGCCTGCGCTCCCTGATCAACAAGGCTGCATTAACCTGCACCTGCATGAAACTGGCCATTGTGTGTCTGTCCTCTGGGACAGAGGTTCACCACCAGCACAGGGAATGAAAGGAGAGGAGTGATCATATAGAGCAAACAAGAAGCATGTTGACATGGTTCACCTTTGACCTCTCAGTAGTACTGGTGAGGGCAGGATATGGATGAGAGGCTGATCCTTGGCTTTACCTCCTGCTGTGGGAGCCGAGACACCATCAGAACCAGCGGTTGTTGGACCAGACCCTTTCAGACCAAGCCTGGGCAGCCAGTCCAAATCCTCCACAGAGCAGAGCCCAGTGAGGAGAGAGGCTCCACAATGTCAATAAAGACTAGGAGATGGAGGATGTTTTTGGAGAGGCAACCGTAGAAAAACAGACTGATCCTGCTGACTCTAATAACAGACAGAACACAGGGCCAATTCAGCTCACATTAGAAGAACCACCTCCAAACGCTCAGTATTGAGTTGTTGTTTAAAAAAATAAATAAAAAAAAGATCCTCACAAAAAATCTAAAATATTCCTCCTCTGCTGCACGGTTCCTCTGTCAGAAGAAATCAAGTTGGACATTGAGGTTGAGATGAACACAAAACACAGGGAGAGATTGAGAAAGAGGGTATAGACATAGCCAGAAATAATCCAGAGAAGGGAAGGGAGAAAGAGAGGGTGTGTGAAGCAGAGCAGGGAGGGAAAGGCCAAGATCAGACAAGGAGGTTTGGTTGGTTTGTTTAATTAACATAATTAAAGTGGCGGGAGGAATTATATGCTCCCTGTAATGAGCTCCCTCTCCGCTCCTGTAATTACTGCCCACTGACACGAGACAACGCTGGACATTATGTGCTAATGTTGCCGTGTGTAGAGGCAGGCAGGGAAGGAGACATGTAATCACTAAACACTGTAAGGCCACAGACCACAGGTCAGCAGAGCTGCAGTGGGATTGTCTTCCCATAAATAAATCCATACAATGATCAGCCTGGCTGTTAGAGGCCAATTACAGAGCAGTGTGTTAAGTTGCTGCTGTTCTGGCAGAAGTTAAGGTGTCGACTAGGGATTCTGTTCTGAAAAAAAGTCCTGCAGCTTCTGAGTCGTAACTCATCCGTCTGTAGGTAGAGAAAGTTGTGAAATTGTCAAAAGCACTGTATGTCACTGAATCTTTTTTAAACTAGCAGGCTGACAGACTGAGATGGAGCTGGCTATTACACTAGGTGTGAGTAGTCACAGTCACCCTGTGAAAGTCATTCTGTGAAACCTTCCCAGATTCCCCAGGCAGTCCTTTCTCTGCATGCATTCCCATTCCATTCATCTCGTCATCAAAACACAACCTAACGGGGGGCACTAGTGAGCGGCAATAAAGTAAGACGCAATTTTCAGAGCTCCTGCAGAATCCTTACTAATTTCATATTTAAACGACATTTACATTTTAAATCGCACGTAAAACGCTCAAAAACTATCGTTAATAAACCAACGTGTAGTTAAAGGTCAGTAAAATCGACGTGAATGGCGTCAAAGCTGCGAAAATACAAATACGACGGTGCGCCCACCACGAGGCCCAACACATCATCGAACAAGAGTTCAGATGACCTCCATCAACCCCCACCTGAACTCGCGGTGAGCTCGACCATGAACATCGCATCAATCAAAGCTGACATCCTCTCCTCCTTAAGGAAAGACATATCCACTGTAATAAGGGAGGAGCTGAAGAGTGCTTTAGCGGATGATTTTGAAGCGTTACGGCAGGAAATAAAGGCAGTGAAAACTGAAATTGCTAACAATACAACCGCAATTAGCACAGAAATTGATGACGTGAAAGCTAATGTAAAAGCCGTTGAGGAAGGACTGTCAACATGGTCGGACGAAGTAGTGGCGGTACAAACCACTACAACAGACCTCAAGAAGAAAGTGGAAGATTTAAAAGAAAAGTGCGAGGACATAGAGGGAAGGATGAGGAGAGGTAACATTCGGATCATGGGGGTTGCTGAGCAGCCAGGATCGAGCTCTCCCACGGCAGTTTCTAAACTTGTTAGGGAAGTGTTTCGGATGGACAAAGATGTACGGATCGAGCGCTCACACCGCAGCCTGACACAGAGAAGACCAGGAGACAAGCCACGGGTAATCATCGCAAAATGGCACAATGATGGAGACGCCATGAACATCCTGAGGAAAGCTTGTGACTGTGGTGGTCAACTCAACTACAACGGCAATCCAATCGCTATATTCCCGGACTACACCGGCAACGTTGCTAGAGCCATAGCGGCCTTCACGGACGTCAGGAAGATACTTCGAGGAAGACAAGGAGTCCGTTATGGAATACTCTTCCCTGCCAGATTCCGCATCTCCCACAACAACGAGGAGAAGGAGTTTGTGGGTGCTACCAAAGCCATGGACTATGTGAAGAAAAAGATCATCCCAACATCTTAGACGGACGTATCCTTATCACACATGAATGACACATGAACACCATCGATAACTTTATAAAGAAGATTTATATATGATATATAATTACTTTGATAATTTAGACATTAAGGTTAAGGTGTCGTTATCTTTTCCATGTTTTATTTCGAGGTTCTGCGGGAGCCTGGGATGCTAACTAATAACCTCAGTTGTTCTGTTTGGTTTCATATCCAAGCAAAGGCGAGCACTTTCAAAGACTGTACGCACAGCTGCCTGTTCTGACTTGCAGCCTGGGACCTTGTCCCAAAGGACTGACCGGACACTCATGTTGAATGAGTTTATAGTTTATCCAACTCTATGTTTTTTTATTCTTTTTTTTTTTCTTTGTTCATGCACCCCAACTCCCCCACATTATCCACCCATACTTACTGCAAATATTTACATTCATATATCCATTCATCCACACTCATATAGTCACACACATAGATACTGTAGACTACGCTCCACTCTCAACTTTCTCCTCTACATTTGCCTTTCCATCACCTTACTCAAGGGCAAAATTAATATTCTTCCTAATTCTGAGTTATGGGATCACTTAAGGTTATAAGCTACAATGTCAAAGGTCTTCATAGTCCTATAAAGAGGAAGAAAATCCATAATCAGTTAAAAAGAGCCAGCTGTCAGATAGCGTTTTTGCAGGAGACCCACCTATCAGAAATAGGAAACTAAAAAACAGACAAAGTATTTTACTCATCACACCAATCAGGTTGAAAGAGAGGAGTATCTATGTTGATACATAGACAGGGTAATTTTGCACCAACTACAGTCCACAAGGACTCTGAGGGCAGATTTATTCTGGTGAATGGATCTATTGATGGAATACAAGTCTCCCTCATGAACATATATGCTCCAAATGAGGATGAGCCTGGCTTCATTAGTTTAGTCATTAAGACAGTACTACAGCACAGCTCTGGTATTCTACTGCTGGGAGGGGACTTCATTAGTTTAGTCATTAAGACAGTACTACAGCACAGCTCTGGTATTCTACTGCTGGGAGGGGACTTCAACTGTGGTATGTCCCAGCATATGGATAGACAACCTACCTCAAAAACTCCTTCTTCTAGAATGAGTAGGACACTTAAACACCTATCGATGGAATCAGGGTTAGTGGACGTTTGGAGAAGTAGATTCCCTAAAGGTAGAGACTTTACTTTTTATTCACATAGACATTCATCTTATTCTAGAATTGATTATTTTTTTTACCCCCAAAGCAGAGCTACACAGAATAGAAGACATAAAGATTTGACCAATTACTATATCTGATCATGCGCCTCTTGCACTATCATGGGACATAGGTCACAGGCCAACAATCAAACAATGGAGATTAAATGCATCACTTTTAAACTATAAGGAATTTACCACATTTGTAACAACTGAACTAAATTATTAATTAGATACGAATGTCTCACCTGAAATATCACCTCTCATTCTATGGGACTGCGCTAAGGCATACATTAGAGGTCGCATTATCTCATTTACGAGTGTGAAAGAGCTAATCACCGAAAAGATTGAGGGCAACTTAAGGTTTACCAATCAAAAATATTACGAAAATGGTAACAGGGCAAGTAGATTGTTAGCATTAAGACTCAAAAAACAGCAATCATTGAATATAATACAGAAATTAAAGTCGGATAATTCAACACTCACAAAACCTGATGAAATTTCAGTGTCCTTTGCAGAGTTTTATAAATCCCTTTACAAAAACACAGACACTTGCACAGATGATAAAGAATTGGCACACTTTTTGAAAGACATCAAATTAAAAGAGTTATCAGAGCCTATGGCAAAAGAGTTGGATGAACCAATTGGGGAATGGGAAATACAACAGGTAATCTCTACACTGAAAAACAATAAAAGTCCTGGACCGGATGGGTATCACTGCTGAATTATCACAGAAATTATTCATCCCGATCAGACCGGGTTTATAACAGGGAGATACTACGGGGACGATATCAGAAGATTACTAAATTTAATGACTCATCCAAAAGTCAAGGAGGAGGAAGCAATGATATTATCCCTTGACGCCCAGAAGGCATTCGATCGAGTATTTTGGCAATACTTATTTCAAACACTGAAACGATTCCAATTTTGCCCCAATTTCATAAAGTGGATACAAACACTGTATTCTAATCCACAAGCTGCTGTTAAGGTGAACGGGTTTTTGTCAGACCGATTTACGCTAGAACGTGGCTGCAGACAGGGTTGCCCTTTGTCCCCCCTGCTGTTCGATATCAGTATTGATAGCACAGCTCATTAGAGACAACAATAACATAAAGGGATTGACAATAAACGAAGAAACACATAAATTATCATTGTATGCAGATGCTTTTATACCTTTCTAAACCTTCAACAACAATCCCACACTTAAAGGATTTTATTTCCACATATGGCTACTTCTCGGGGTATAAAGTCAATGTCGATAAATGATGGCTATGGATATAGGTGGTAGAATTTCACAAACGGTCAAACTCCAGAGTGGTTAAGTTAAATGGCCTGAAGATGGCATTAAATAATTAAATATCTTGGTATCCAAATCCCCTTGTTGCTAGAAAAATTATATGATGCGAATTACAAAAAGCATAATCCAAAATATCAGTAAAGATTTGGACCGTTGGTCAATGTCTCTGCTAGGCCGTACTGAGAGTGTACGCATGAATGTGCTGCCTAGGCTTCTCTATCCATTTCAGATGTTACCTATTGATATCCCTAAATGCACATTTGATAAATTAGACAGGCTCATTTCAAAATGTATATGGCAGGGAAAGCGCCCAAGAATCAGACTGAAAACATTGCAGCTATCTAAACCACATGGAGGGCTCAAACTCCCAAATCTAAGATGTTATTTTTGGGCTGCACAGTTAAAACCTTTAACAACATGGATTCAAGATTCTTCATATTCAAGATTCTTCATATACACGCTGGCTCAACATTGAAAAGAGCTTATGTTTGAGGCCCCTACAGGCCTTGCCTTTCCTAGATGTCCCCTTAAGAGAATCTCAAATGAGTGAATGGACCAGAGTCACACTAAACATTTGGAGGAAAATAAAATCATCATTTGGATTACCTAAAGTCATTTCAGCACTAACCAATATTGGATTCATCAAGGATTTTGTACCCTCACAGATAGATGCAGGGTTTAGAAATTGGTCGGAACATGGGCTCACTAATCTACACCAACTCCATAAGGATGGCAGCCTTAAATCATTTGAACAGTTAAGAGAGGAATTTATGCTTCCTAACACAGACTTTTTCAGATATTTACAATTAAGAAACTTTTTAACAAAGCATAAAGAATGGGATAAAGTCTTGGAGCCACTCCAATTGAAGAGTTATTGATAAAACTGCGAACAGGGATAAGAAAGTTATATGTAATTGTTACCAAATATTTTTATGCATGAATTTGAATAATACACTACAGATAAAAGGGAGATGGGAAACTGAAATGAACACAGACATAACACAGGACATATGGGAAGAAATATGCACCGAAGCACATTTAGTAACCAATTCAAATACATGGAGGGAATTCAAATGGAAGGTGATTGCAAGATTTTTTCGGACTCCAGAAATAGTGGCTAAAATGGGTCCAACACACTCAAATAAATGTTGGAGAAATTGTACACAAATTGGCAACCATACCCACGTATTTTGGTCATGCCCTAAATTAAGAACATTTTGGGAGGAAGTGTTTGATGCCCTTAAAGTAGTATTCCACCAAGATTTCACATTAGATCCAAAGGTGGCACTACTGGGAGTAATACCAGAAGGCATTGATGGAAGAGCTAAAAAATATCTTTTACAAATATGACTAACGGGAGCAATTAAATGCATTACAATAATGTGGTTAAAACCTGACCCTCCAACTTACAACATGTGGACTGAGAAAGTATGGGAAATTTACCAGATGGAACAAATCACATACTCTTTGAGGCTCCAAAAAGATATATTTATTAAAAGGTGGAGCCCTTCCATGGCTATATTAATACAGTGAATCCTTCCACACACTCCGATTCATACATGTATCTTTGTCTCCCCAACTCATCTCATCTGTCTATGCACACACACACACCCATACAATTACACTCATTCACACACAATCCCTCCCACCCCCTTTTTAATTATTTTATTTTTTTAAATTTATATTTCTTAAAATGTACAGCTAAAAGATTGAAAAAAAAGCTGAAGACAAAATTGTGGATATGATTGTGTAAGTTGCTGAAACTGAAATAAAAACTCAAAAGTAAAAAAAAAAAAAAAAAAAAAAAAAAGGAACCTAACCTAAACTTTTTTGTTGTTTGTTGCTGATGGAAATTCAAGATCTCAGTATGATTTGATTCTGAATCAATTGAGAGAGACAGCATGTTTGTTTGCTTCACTTTAAAATAATATAATTGTGGCTCCTAAAACATTTCTCACTTCAAGATATTAAAGCAGCATATATAAAAACACATAACAGTTGGCCTTTTCCAGAATCTACAATTCTAATTCATTTTCCTCCTGCCAAAGATGCACAAAAGCACCTTTTGAAACTACAAACTTCTAAGATAGTAAAATATAGATTTTTCTCAATTCCTCTCTGCAAGGAGTTGCTCAGAAGCTGCAATCGTGCTTTTCCAAAGTCTGGGAGAACACTAGAAGTACTGTGGCTTTTGGTTCTGGTCCAATATGTATGTGTGAGTGTGGATTCAAGAGCACCAGGAAGCTGTAAACATTGACATGCACTCTGTGCCAAGCAGAAACCAGGCTTGAGTCATGCTGTACACTCCATCTATTAGACTCTATAGAGTAATCCTCAGCTCCAGTTTCAGTGTGGGGGGCTGGGACTGAGCCTTGGACTGTGACAGAGGGTTACCGCAGGCTGTCATAGGGACAGCTCAGCCTCTGCCAGGGCCTGTGAGTCCTGCTCCACACACAGTTATAGACAGTGCAGACACAACACTGGAGGATAGCCAGCCAGACATCACAAACAAATAAAACACAAAGTTGACAAATGTACTAAATTATATCAATATGTACAGATAGGACAGAAGAACTACATACTAGAGGATAAATATTCTCTCTAGATCTTCCATGCTAGCAGTACACACCAAGCCCATTCATCTTTAGATCAAACATCGGTCACGATCCTCCCCATTCTTCAATGCACTTTACACTCTGCTTAAAGGGGAGGTTTACCTGAAATCCATTTTCATGTGTATTTACAGTTAATCCATAATATTACCGTCTTGAACTATCATCATTTCGTGTGCAGTTGCATCATATCTATCGAAAAAGTGAGGTCTGTATTTACTTCTTTAAAAAGTCTCATACCTTGTTAAAATACGTCAGACAAGACTTTTGGCACTCTGACCCTGCTCTACTCTGCCAGTGATCCCCAGAGAGCAGCACACGCTAGCTCTAGCACTGCTCAACAGAATGACTTTGTGTGGGAGGGAGAGGGGAATCTTGGGAATTGTAGGAATTTACTCAAATGGGCAATTGGAACATCAGGTCTGATCAGGGCATTCAAAGCAAGATATCTTGACAGAGATCATTTTAATTTGTGAATGTGTCTACTATTGAATAATGAAAACAACAATTCCACTGGATTAAAGGGTAAAATTCCGCTTTAAACACACAGGTGTCAAGGAGGAGGAGCAGAGTGCAGATTGAGAGCTTCTTCATGTCAGCCATGCCTCGAGCTGGTTGCTACGATGAGTTCATTCAGCCATGGGACAGAGGGAGTTAATGACTGAGATTATGCAATGGCATGCTAGACTCTTTTTTCTCCCTCCTCCATTCACACTAGGTGAGGCCAAATTAAGCATTCTGTGTGTTTTAATCTGCTGCATTTGAATGCAGAGACGGCATCACACATGCTTTGGCACCGTGGATTTTATTTCACTTCCAAGCCAAGCTCTGCTAACCCTGGCCTCACACCTGATCTGTAGGGAGAAGGTCTAATGTGATGGATTTACAGCGGTTTAAGTATAATCTACCTGCAGGGTATTACTGTAAGTAAAAACACAAGCTAGTATAGACAGTGAGTAGTGATAATCTAGATGGCAAGAGCCATGTTTAAGTCAGAAAGAGCAAGCCAATGCACCTGAATCCCCACATTGTTTGATCTCAAAGATCAAGTAAAGTTATTGGTTTTACAACCCTCATCTGCACTCTAGTCAATGAATTGGGCGTCTGGCATGCAATGTGCTACATAGCCCCATATGCAACGTCTGCGTTATAAAAGCATACATGTGGGAAGTGTACATTACAAATGTTCCCTGGCAAAAATCTCACTTGAGCTAACCATGGAGTCAAGTAAGATTTACAGGAGTAGATCTACTTATAAAACAGAGGACATCATTGAGTCTGCCATGGAGGTATATATTGTGGTGGGGGTGGTGGTGGTGGGACGGGGGGCTGATTATATGCTTCCCGAGACGTGAGATAGCACTGGCAGTGTCCCAGGCAGAGCCCTGGGGAATGAGTCTGTTCAGTGTCAATGTGCACCAGGCCAGGGGGACAGGCTTGAGCTCCTGCCAGACATGGTTATCAGCCAACCAGGGCCTGGAATGGAGAGAGACATTCAACCACAATAGGACCTGGTCCAGCACATGCACACACAGAGCAACACACACACACACACACACACACACACACACACACAGTATATGGACCATTGGGAATTAAGCAAACAACATTGCCTGAGTCCCCTGCTGGTCTGGCTTTATTGATCACACATAACCAACACAAGGCATTGGTCATTATGCCTGGTAATTTTCCTGCCCCAGTTAAGGAAGATTCCGCCTTCTTGCACACATCAGTATGGCACAGACAGAGGCCCTGCCAACTAGCTACTGTGGCGCCCGGCCCGTGCCTAAGCCCATGCGCGAGTGTGGGACGGTGGTAAATGGAGTATATATCTCGCCTCGCTTTGTCTCTGCTGTTTCTGCTGTCCCTCTCTTGCCCCGTGTTGTCTTTGGCAGGACCATGTATGGAGTTCCTGCGCCCCAAGGGGCCACAGCTGCAACCCGTGGAGATAATCACCGTATGCCCATACATGGAGTTCCTGCCCATCAAGGCACAGGTGAAGGGCATCAGCAGGAGCAGCAGAGACGGTACAAAAGTAGCCCACGGAGCACCCAGTGGGGAGGAGTTGCTACGGCGAACCAAGGAGCAGTTGATGAGAGAGAGAATAAGCCAAGTCACCATTGTCCAGTGTATGACCCCTGACCATAGGAGAGCCCGCTACGTTGCCAACCTTCGCCTGTCTGACTACCCCGCTGCCGCCCCGACCTGGAACGTAAGAGGACCACCCACCGTGTACCGAACCCCCCTGCTATCTTCACGACACGACGCCTTCTCACCCCCACCCTCTCTCTATCATTTCCCTCTCCCCGCTAACCGAATAAATATCTTTGATTATAATTCTGGTGTGGACCTCTCTGCTTACACTGTGTTTGGGTCCGTGACGCGCCCGCACACCCCGGCGGCCGTCACACTACACACTAAGGCAGCAGTTGCCCAACACTATGAACTGCTCTCACAATCATATGCAGCAATAAGAAATGTGAGCTAATGTGTTCAATGACGCCACAATCACTCCAAACTGGAAACAGGGTTTTGATCCCCTCCACAGTCTTCTCCTTCCTCTTTCTCTCCCTCTCTGATCTCAACCCTCAGGCTGACGAGGAACAGTCCCAGTTGTTTTTTGGCACACTTCTGATCCATGACTTCAAAATGACTCCAATGAACAAATTGTATAAATACGTCAATACAGAAATGAAATTGTAACTTGATATGGTTGTACTTCTCTTTTTTGGTTTCTCCCTTTGTTCTTTCAGTAGTGTCCCTGGGTGGAGGAGGAAAAGGCTCCTAGACAAGGTTCTGGTCCAGGGATGCCAGCACAGTATAGAAAACTTATCTGACCCCCCAAGTGTGTGAAAATATCCAAGAGAAGAGTTCAGTGGCATATTTGGTCGATCTGTGATGGAGTGGGTGTAAATCTATACCATCTGTGTGTAAGAGAGGGATTACAGCTCCAAATTCAAGTAAATTCCATTAGGTACAGGTAAACGTTTTCAGGTAATTAACCAGAAAGGGCAAGGCAGTCACTGCTGAAGCTTGGCAAACAGAGAGAGAGGAAAGTGTTGAGAAGTTCTGTTGGCTGATGTAAAGTTTAGGTAGGCAGAACACAATGTAACCCTCTCACATGCAGCTTCACAACTTCCTGGGATGTAGTTGGGTAATTCCACGGTAACGGAATGACCCTGAGACTTTTTCGCTTTCAAACGTATGCCAAACAAAAATACATGTTTAAAAAAAAATATATATATACAAATTTAACTAAATATACAACTCTATGCACAAGGACTACATCTAACAATTCTGAAAAAAAACACAAAAACACATTTACTTTAAGAACTGCTGCTTCAAAGTCTGGTAATGGAACCCTAAAATCTGACTTATTTGTTTTATGTAACCACGTTTACCCGATTAAGATTCAAATATGTCTGCAGAAAGAGTGGGGTATTAGCTATCATATGAGAGTCTTGAGTTTGAAAATATCTCTTTTGGTTGTTGAAATGGATAGATGGACAGATGTAACAGAATGATGGTAACAGAATGACTAAATGGGTGCCCTACAGAAATGCATAATTTCTGGATATTAATGTCTTTCTGTTCATGATGATGTAGCTAAATTAGGGAAACAAAGGTAGAAATATACAAAAGGCTCATTAGGGTAATAATGTATTATTTTATCAACTTATATAACAATAAAAAGGGAAATTGATAAAAACTCACAAAACACAAGAAATATGAATCTGCCTTTGAATCAATGACATTTGTAGTTTTTAGTGTATTTTTCTTCATTATACCCAAAGAAAATAACCTACATATTTGGCAGCAAAAACGTATATGGAAAAAAATAAAATACATAGGCCTATGTCATGTGTAGACACACGTAAAGACACCTAATCTGCTCCTAGTTTGCAGAGATAACCCATTTTTCAGAGGCTAAGTTATTTATTGTTTGCAACCAGTGTGGGAAGGATCCTAAGAATCTGTCTTAGGGACACCACACCATATGTGTCAGTGTGCTCTTTCATGGAGGTTGCGAATGGAATGGAAGTTGCGCTCCATATTTGTGTGATTTGCTGGCTTTGGTTTCCCCACTGTACTCAAAAACAATGAATTCTCTATTTAATGGAGCATGAGATGAGGATTTTGATGCAGTGTTTGGTGAGGATATTGGTGCAGTGGTTTTTAACTACTACTGTATGATTTACCACAGTTTTTTTTCCTGGCTGTCACTGTAGAACCCTTTTGGGTTCCATGTAGAACCCTCTGTGAAAAGGGTTCAAAACCCAAAAGCATTCTACATGGAACCCAACAGGGTTCTCCCATAGGAACAGCCAAAGAACCTTTTTCGGTTCTGTACAACGTGTACAATAAGTGAATGTAGCCAATTAAATTTCAGTAATTCCCTTACCGATTTGATCATTCTGTTAACGATTTGGTTCCATTTTAATGACTTATTAATTCATCAACTAAATCGATGAGTAAAAACACAAGTATAGGTCTACCTATACTTCTTACTTTTGTTAACTTTCATTATCCTCGCTCCTCATAAGGCAGAGACATTTTTAAATATCTTACACTTAAGTGTTTTTGGTAACAAAATGACCCGGAGACTGGGCAATGATTCTTAATTTTACAGAAGCCAAACAATTTCCTAAAAATTAAATAAGTGTTGATATTAGTTGTCTATACTTTAAATGAGGTTTGATATTTTTCTAAACACCTTTAAATACTTTTTCTAGTAGATGTTTTCTTAGACACTTTTCCAGTTTGACCAGAAGTCAAAGCCTTTGCTTAAAATGTATTTCTGACTCAATTTCCCAAAAGCATAAACTCTGAGCTTTCAATTGACATTCTCTGATGAATTTCACTTTTTGATCCTCATGGGTCCTTGTACATGGAACTGCTCAGTTACCATTCTCAATCCATTAGGGATTTTTCACTGAAAATGGTTGTTTATTTTGCATGAGATCTCTGATATTCAGAGGTAACACATGACTCCCTCTGCTAGGCCTACTACATCTTCCACCAAAGGAAAAACTATGGAACACTTTAGGCCACAGACCTCTGCATATTGTGACAACTATACAATGTAGTTCGCCTTACAGCATGTAGTCATGATAATCTCTTGTGACAATATCAAACAAAATGTTGCCAGAGAAAACATTAGGGAACCACAGTCACTCACGTAATAATACAGTTAGTTTCATCATGTATGTGTGCAGTGTTTGGTATTGTATAGAGAATATGGACAAAAATGTCTCAGTGATTTCATACGATCTGATTTGATCCATGGAATTTGGCCGTGACTTTTGAAACAACCTAGCAACTGAACAATTACTCCTAATTGGCTAAATGGACAAACGGATTTTGGAAAGTTCAACTCCTTCTAACTTTGTTTGTCCGTAAAAAAACTGCCAAAATATATAAAACAGACAGACCCCTGTCATCTCTTTTGTCCGTCAATGACTCCCATAGAGAAAACATTGGCTTAATCCGTAATTAACGGATAGCATAGTGGCCAGGGCCTAACTGATAATTTTCCCTAACCCTAACCCTATTTTATTAATCTATTTTACAAGCTGATGGAGAAGGAGAAGGCCATTAGGCATATATAAGTTAGAACATGAAGCAGTTGTATGTGAGCAAGCGACCAAATCACAAAGAAACCCAACTCAAGACCCACTCCTCACATCCACTCAAACTCAGATGCCAGACCCAGAACCTGATACAGTACCAATGTTCTGGAGTAGATTACTCAGTGGATCCTCTAATCATGACAGTGTAACCACCTCATTGGAAACCACGGAACTTCCACATATATGGTTTTCATGATTTCCTTCTGCTGCAACGACCATGCCTGTATCCTGTATACAACCCTGTGGCAGGACAAACATATGCCTTTGTTGATGGAATGCCTTTGTTGAGGGACAGTACAGTCCCTTGTACTGTCGAAATTCATTGTTGCTTGTTATGGTAATGCACTTTCTTTCAAAACCACACTTTTCTAGATGTACATGCCATCAAAGAGTGGACTAACAACAAAAACATAAACAAAGGAGCAAAAGGAGCATTTTTAAATGCAAATAGCACTTGATTTCTATGACCTATTTGTAGTAATGGACTGCCATTCCATGAGAGAAGCATCACTTTTTTAAACATTTGACCATATACACCAATTGTTTACAAAGCCAGTCAGTTTTATCATGTTTAACAATTAGAAAACAAAAAAATGTTCATGTCATAAAAAACTTGCACTGATTAAAATTGCACTGCTGTAGTACTATATATATATCTTCAAATGAGGGAGGGAGGAAAAACTGTTGCATGAGTGGTCTGAAATACAGATCCTCTCTGGCCATACCATTTGCATTCGTTAAGAGATCAAAGAGAGGCCTGGGAGGAACTGCTTGTGAGGATGGTAACTTAACACTCAAATCCATCTCAGCCACTGAACTCCAACTACACTTATCTTCTGAAATAAATATTCCAGGTTTGTGGAGAGGTTCTCAGATGAAGCTGTCTTTCATGAAAAAAAGGGAAATAAAAACACACAGGGAGAGGGAAGAAAAATATCTACACTAACATTGGCTCTGGGGGGCATACGCTAGATTTACATTATGGATGTTTAACTTCAGAAGTGGCTTTCATCTGCGAGAGAGTGCTGCGTCAAGAGCACTTCACTTTTCAACTACAAATGGAAACAAGATCAAGATAATAATAATCTAAATGAAAGCCTGGAATGGCAAAAACAGATATTCTAAAAAGTACAGTGCCCTCCATAAGGATTGGAAAAAGGAAGTATTGTCTTCTTTTAGCTCTATACTGCAACAGTTTGGATTTGAAATCAAACAATTACTATGAGGTCAAAGTACAGATTCTCATCTTTAAATGTTTTCTTTTTTCAGAACGACTGTCCCACAGATCAGGAACACTCTCCATGAGGTAGGCGTGAATGTGTCAGAGACTACCATCCGCAGAAGACTTCACCAGCAGAACTACAGAGGCTACACTGCAAGGTGTAAACCGCTAGTTAGCAGCAGAAACCGGATTGCCAGATTACTAGGGAGTTTTTCAGGGCCAAAAAGTGAAACGTTCTAGAGTGGCCAAGTCAATCTCCAGATTTAAATCCAATTGAACATGCATTTAATTTGCTGAAGATGGAACTTAAGGGTTGCAGACTTCAGGCAGTTATTGCATGCAAAGGATTGTCAATCAAATACTAAACCCGAGTGCTTTATTTGGACATTATATGATTTTTGGAGCCCTTAAATAGGGGGAGTATGTTTAAAAAAGGATGTCATTTCTAAATGGTGAAAACAATCTGAAAGAAAAAAACATTGAATTAAAGCTGGGAATCTCTATTTTAACCCCATAGTAATTGTTTGATTGCAAATCCACACTGTTGGAGTATAGAGCTAAAAGAAGACAAAATGCTTCCTCTTTCCAATATTTATGGAGGGCACTATACATATACATACATTAGCTGGCTACATACATACATACATACATACATACATACATACATACATACATACATAATGGAGCACTTAGTTTGGATTCCATGGTGTTGCAGTTACAAATACAGAGACCTACATAAATAACTGGAGGCATATAGAGCATTCCACTTTGATGCAAACAAAAAACAACATTGGTAACACTTCACATTAGGGTATCATGTTTGTAGTTTGTTAGAAGTGTGTGATCATCCCTTCTGCACAGGGGAAGCCAAGTCTAAATAGATTTAGTGCACAGAGTAATAGATGCATGCACAGAGTAACACAGAGTACAGAATATTAGAGCAAGCCCCCTTTTGGTACTCCCTTACCAAAGTGATGATAAAACAGGCTATAATGGTCTATAACTGATTCAAACACTGATTTAAAAAACAACAACAAAAAACAGAATAATTAATTAATCTATTATCTCATTATAAACACTTTCCACAATCCCCAAAAAGTATACCTTAATGGTTACTAGAAGAAACACTGATATTAAGAGACAGTGGTTGCGATATGTTATTAACACCAGTAGTGTATCATGTGTTTTCCCTAGTTGAAATCAGATGTTGTGTTTTGTATCTTCGTGTGACTTCCTTAGCAATGTGGATAAGGGGAATTTTCTAAAGCGTGTCAGAATGTGACCTGGTCATGACTGTACCTGGCTTTGGTCTATTCATCTCTCTACAGGCAGCAGTTTCCTTCAGAGGCTCAGTGCACCCAGCTACTACCCCAGCGTAAACACAGAGGACACATTCATCCTAAGGTGAGCTCCAACGAGAGGGGGTTTACATAGACATCGACTTATGCAGAGGGAAATATTGTAAGCAACTACTACACCAGGATACTACTACACATGATATATGACCAACTACATTTAATCTCACCTGATATACAGAGACTAAATGAAAGTGGCCTAGATATGACATGAGCAAAGAGTTAATGGGCCAGATCATTGGCAGGATAAGAACATTCCTTTTCACAAACTCGGAAGGATCAATGGCTTGACTTAAGATTTTTCTTGGCTTTGTAACACTTTTCAGAGGTTATGAACTTCAGAGTCTTAAAGAAGGTTGGAGGGGTTCAAGTTTCTTCCCTTTTCGTATACATTTCAATGGCAGGCACCCAAAGCTCTTCCCCATGCACATGACTGAAGCTAAGAAAAGCATGACATTGGCTGAAACAGACCTACAAAAATGCAAACAAGAGAGCTTATGAATATGATAATCAGATGGCTATGTTTGCTGGAGCAATAAAGTATGGGCTAGTGCATACATGAGGATGGCCTTCTTCAGTGTATACTGCAACAATCATCAATTCAAACCTGAAAAACTTAGCAATATTTTTATAACAGGGAATACCAATCCAATCAGTAGGCCGATTTTTCCATCAGTAGAGAAACGCTACATTTTCTTCACTAACTACCTGTCCCACCCTCTCAGTAACACTTCCAACCTGTTTTGATACAATGTTGCATAATAAAAACTGCAATGCTAGGTGTATGAGTCTTCATCAATGTTTTGACCTGAATATGACCCTCAACATTTCAGCTTTTCTTTCAACTTGTTTACAACAATGATGACTGAAAGAAAAGTTTGATAGGCAAAGGAGTGTCATGAAAAATCTGAAAAATCAGTTTCCAAGACCAGTCTGTTAGTGTATATGTGCGAGTTTTGCCTACCTCTCATGCAAAGGATGACAATTGAAATTAGGGTTGCAGCTTGTGGCATTCTGTTGTTGGTCACCGTAGAGTTTTTACTGCCTTCCCACCGCTGTCTTGTATTCTTCGCTGATAGTTCCATGATTGTACAAGGTACAATCTTCCCGGTGTGCAACAAGCAAAGCGAGACCGTGGCAACGAAAGGGAGTGAGAGAAGAGCTCGAGCTCGCACGTCAACGTCTACGCATAAAAGCACAACCTGTGTTGGTCGGGTAGAAGGTAGAGTATGACAACCCACAGTATTCACCTATCTGGGAAAGAGAGAAAACATGTGGCGCCCAATCACTACGGCCTTGGCAATAATGTACGGAAGAGTTGGTGGAATTTGTAGAGTTTGCTATTCCATATGGGTCTGTAAAAGAAATGTTCAGCAAATGTCAAGCCAAAATTCCAAACCTGCCTATTGATTTCTCACTCCCCATTACTTTCAGAACCGTTTCCCTAGACCCCAATCAACCACTAGACTAGTTCAGTCCTGAACCACTGCGAGACTCGCTCTTCGGTGACGGTGCCTGGAACTCGCCTCTTTCGTTCTCCCTTTCCCTAGCGCAAGCGAAGCCACTGCTGCTCTCGCTCTGGGGTCCCCTCTCGCTCTTTCACTTCCATTGCCGGCGCTTCCGGTATATTAATGCATGATTTGAATAAAGAATACAATACTGCTACCCTCTGGCGGAAAGAAGTTTAAAGTAAGATTTACATGTATGGCTATTTCGCCACCAAGGACGTTCAGGAACCCAGGTATAATTCCCCTCTTCAAATCTTGAGATATGCATTTTGAGCCAGATTGATTGCCATGAAGAATGTGTGGGCTACAATGTGGCATACTAGTATTCACATTACATGCTTTAGACCTTTAGAAAGAATTGTCTCAAATCATTGCACCCTAACATTTGCCTGCCAAGCCACGAGCAATTTGGCTCAATTATTTATGTTTCATTACGCATCATTGACTTGGGGTGTCAAAGGGCTAAATTGACCATACTTTACATTAAGTCCACACTTGAACCCTCTTCACTCTATGCTGTGGTTTATCTGGACTTGTAGATGGTTTAAATGGTTATAAAAACGATTTGACAAATTGTCCTACCAGATTGCATCTTCAGTGTCTTGTCTAGAATATGCAATTCATGTAGAACCTGCCAAATGAGAGGACTACATCGCTACACTACACTGCTATCTTTAGAGTGAGGTACTCAAGCCGGAAGCGTTAAAATCCAGGTAATCCTAAGCCACGCCCCTCTAATGGGGTACGGAAGTCAAGTTTCCCAATTACCCTCACTCCAAATAGCTTACCGTTGGCTACTTTCGACATTCGCAGTTGTTGTTATTTTTAGGTTTCAATAAAACTTTTCATAAGTTTGGAGTGTCATTAACAAAATTGCAGTCATCACTATCAATCACCTGCATCATAGTTAAAAGACGATTGGAAAACGCATTAGTAACCCCATTGGAAACCACACTTCCGTATCCCAGTAGAGAGCAGTGGAACGTCACGCCGTGAGTGTCTATAGAGTGGGGTAGATATCAGGAAACGCCCATTGATGCCTGTTATTGGTCAGTTCCCGCACTGTCCCACGCTGTTTATATTTACGAGACTTCTGAATTTCAGATGTTAAAATAAAGCACTCGTTTGCTGAAGTAATGCTTAAGACATGATAGGAATTGCATTTTTTTTAAATTTGTCGATGGATGGCACATGATGGAAAACAATTTATTAGAATTAAAATGTATGTCCCTTTACCAGTTTTTTTTATTTTTAAATGTACATTTCGAAGACTGACATAATCACATATACTTACCATATTTTTACGTGTTACTTATGTTCTTAGTTTCTGTATATGTATAATACGACTGTAAACTGAGACAGTGACTATTTCCAGGTAAATAGCAAGTGCACTGCAAATCAATCCACATGTTTACTACACCACTTCATCACAATCCAGCTACAATGACAATTGGTGAGCTATTAACAAATACACATTCAGAGCTAAAATATCTATTCAGAAAAACGGTTGAATATTTATTTTGTAGCACCATATAATTTGGGTTATACAGACATTTATCTCACAACAGTAAATATATATAATTGCTACATGGTTAAATAAAATGTATGTATTATGTTGCCATCCTCCACCCCTGCATATGTCTGGTGAATACTTTAGAACAATTCCAAGGTCCAGCACTTGCACTAACGACTGTGTATGTCCAGCTCCTATGTTGTCCGTAAAACAAGGAAAAAGATAAAACAAGTTAATACATGAATGTGCTCAACAGCCATCATTATGGGAAACTACAGGAATGAAGAGAGGGAGGAGAGGAGGTTGGGAACTGGGTAAAGATCCAAAGAGACGGGGTGAGAGCAGGAATGTGTGGTAAGAAACATTGTGTTTGACAGTTGTCCAAACTCTCGTTAATGCTTTCTCATTTTAGGTCTCATCCGTCTTATAGCGAGGCAGTAGTGTTCATGATGGAAGGACAGGCAGTGATGCTCAGTGGTGCATGAGTAACAGAAGGATAACAGAAGGCCAGACAGACACTGCAATGAGGGGCTTACCTGGAGAGAGAGAGAGAGAGAGAGAGAGAGAGAGAGAGAGAGAGAGAGAGAGAGAAGAAGGGGGGGGGGGATATACTGTATTAATATGTTGATGGGTCTGAATCTAACAGTGTTTTAACTGTGCTATGCAGTTAAGGGAAGTACTGCCATAGCAAGTTGCAGATTAAAAGTTGTGTTCTTATACCAGCCCCAATGAAGTCTGTTACTGAGAGCAAGTTTCAGTCAAAATTGTCAGTTTGATCCTGGTACTAGCCACACAGCCCCCCTCAAAGTTAAAAGGCAGCTCTGTCAAATAAAATCAATGTATTACCAAAAATATCTAGGCGTCACTCATTTCACAGGGTTCAACCACTTTTCCAAACCAAGAGGTTAACTGTAATATTGATCAACATAGCAGTAACTACATTCATGCTGACAACCTGAGCCTGGTCATACCAAAACATAATTCTCAGCAATAGGGGTGGCTTGGTGCCTTGTTGTTTGTCCAGCTGGCACCTCAGCAGCTCTCATTCATTCAGCCTGCTCCAGCTCCAGAATTTTTCTTTTTAAAGGGAGATCTAAAAAATAAAATATTGTGCTGCCACTGCATTGACAGAGAGATCCATCCTTATTGATACTTTATTAGACATTTTGGCTATTTTAGAGCCAAAATAAGGTCAAACGATCACTCTATTTCACGCATTTCCATATAACTATAAGTTATGACTGAATAACAATGTTTCAGCAGGAACAGAGATAGAGAAAATTCATCGGTCATGAATTTAAAATATCACATTTATTCTTCAGAGGTTTCTAACAGCCTCCTGTCAAGCCCTGTGTACTGATGAACTCATCTACTCACAAATGCTGCTTGATTCTCTGACATATATGGGAATTACTTTGACAGCTCTCTGTGTGAGTGAGCCCTCCACAGAGGGGGAAATCAAAGACACAAGGCTGCAAGGGGGGTGTCTCAACTGGAGCTGCTACTCCCAAACATGGTTCTGACAGGCTTTGAGACTGTCAAAGAAGACGGGAACTCTACTCTGACTCATCGCTGGAGGAGGAAACAGAGGGGGGCATGAAAGCAGATCACATTTGGATTACGGTTTTGTACTCATGCTCTTTGGCTTGTTTTATCTCCCAACAGCCAGAGAAATAGAAGTCACACTTAATTTGTTATGGCAAGAACATTCTTGGGATCCTCTGCAAGTGGTCTGATCTTAATGTAAATTAAATACACAGTGAATTTCACTAATAGACTGAGATGTGATGACATGATAATAACCATTATGTAAAACAATGAACATCTTTTGAGCCAAATGATGGGTGTGATGTGCAGTCTATGCATGACTTCTGAATTTTTTAGTACTTCTATTTTATTTAATTTTACTTTATTTTAAAACGTATTGTTGCACTACTCTGTGGCACTGTCACTTTTGCATTTCACTGTATACTTGTATGCACGTGACAAATAAAGAATCTTGAATCTTGAATCTTGCAGGCTACATACGCAATTCTCTTGAATTCTTCACACAAAGACAGAAATCAAATCAGCTAGGCAGGGAACATGTATCTTTATTGGAAGACAGAAAAAGCAGAGCTGACAATGAAAAAGATTTACAAATGACACAGTATTACCCGTAAGAACCAAACCAAAGAGATTGACAGAACCCTACTAGACCCAAACAGATGGAGTCTCTCACCAATATAAATGGCTTTTAAAGTCAGAGTACCAGTCATTTTATGAGGCCAATCAATAGATTGACAAATTTTGGAATTTTACATCACTAACATCTTAGAAACCCTGATTATGAAGTATTGTGAGACACCACTATTTAGACCCTGAATTGGCATGGGAATGACAAAAAAAGGAATATGTAGATTGAAACAGATGAATCAGTTCTGGATGAGAACATAACAGTTGTGTTCAGTGTTAATCATTTTTTTAACATTATGTTGATCAAAGATAGAAGAGACCCATCCAAGAGTTGTGCAAAATTACCATTCATAAAATTACCATATTTAGAAATGTATAATACACAGTAACACCACTGTGAACAGAATATCAAGAGTGTGTGCCCGTCAATGCCAATGTAACTGCGGACTGAGGTTACATTAACCTCATTCTGAGTGAAGTCATCAAGTGAACTCAATCACTTTTCCAACATCTTATTTCAGTAGAGGCCCCAAAGGCACCAGGAGGTAGCATTGTGCCACCTTTCTCTAAATGACAAACTCCTGGCCCTTTATCCATGATGAGTTTATTCACACCCATATTCAAATCCCTAGTCACTACTCTTCTATTTCATTTAGGAGAGAGCAATCTTCATTCATTGCATTCTGGCTAACAAAGTGAGTAGCCTACAATATATCTTTAGACATTTGAACCTATGAATCTACTATCAGGAACAGTCAACTGCTTGTATTTATGTTTGAAATTGGAATAAACAAGCCTGAAGGGAGAGCTACGACAGCAACCCAAACCTCAAGCTGCGCAAGTGAAGTTTAGACCTCTTTTAACACTCCAAAAGTATCTTGACAAACTTGGCTTACTCTGGTTCATGAATAAGAATTGGTCTCTTATTTATACAATTTTGACATTTCCAGTGGGTCAAATATTTCATTCTATTTTCCAAAGCTTTACACAAACACCCTTTCCTCCAGAGAAAGCTCAATCAGCACATTTTGAAATTAAAAACAATTTACAAACAAATGACAAGTCCAGTCCAGTTTCCCAAATAAATGTTAGTCTAAAGTAAAACATTTTTACAGCATCTTGTGGTAAAATACTAAAGAAACTGCAACAATAAAACATAGAATATAGATGGCACAGGAAGACAAAAAAACAAAACATTGAATTTGTCGGATTCGGCACAACATTTTAAAAGGAATGCACTGTCTATAATTACACAGAGATGGCAACATAGATTCCATTTGAAACTAACTAAATAATCTACACAGCTAGTTATTTCACATAAGGTATACAGAACACATTGCACACAAGTTTAGTGTGTTTCCTGCTCATTAAGAGATGTCTGGAGAACATGCACATAAACCCTCTGGCCAGGCGAAGAAAACATTCATTCACTGAGCGGTTGATGGATGTGGAAGGTGATGGGGGGGGTCTTTGCGAGGTGATCTTGACGAATGAGAGAGGCTGTGGACATGTCTTTGGGCCAGAGTTTCTGAAGAGAATGGGAGTCAATGTCTTTGGGTCAAAGGCTTAGATGGCTGAGGGCAGTTTGACTGTATCTTTGGGGCAGAAGTTGTCGTACAATAGTTGAGGTGGAGGTGGGCTGTGTCTTTGGGGTTATGGCTCCAAGAGCCGAGAGTGGTAGCAGGTGTTTCTTTGGGGCAGTGGTTGTGGTAACTGAGACTGGAGTAATGCGTGGCTGTATCCTAAGTTCTCAGTTTCCGCTGTACAGATCCACAGTGCTAGAGCTCAGGCCCCGGCTCTCCCTCAAATTGCTGCTGCCCGGACCCTGACAGAGAGGTACAGGAGAGAGAAAAGGAGAGGGAGAGAAAGTATTATCATTATATGCTGAAATGTAGCAATCCCCTTGTTGCCAAGTGCCGCCATCATTCCTTGCCATCACACTGCCCAAACTGAGCCATTAGTCTAGGTCTCACCTGGAAGGAGTCATCGCTGGTCTTATTCAAGTAATTCAGGGAAGCAGCTCTCTTCATGCTGTTGAAAAAGTCAAGTCTTTTATTACCACTTTACATTACATTTTCAAGCATAAACATCTTACACAGAACCCAGAGGCTTCTATTTATGGTTCTTAATCAGATTCTTAAGTCAGTGCTTGTGCTGTTCTTACTTGGTGCTGCGAGGTTCAGGGGGTCCATTGCCCTGTAGTTTCTTAACCAGGAGCTCGCTACTCCTGCGCAGTACGTCTCTCAGTTTCCCCAGGGAGCCACTGCGCTGGAGCGCCCCACTGCCATCCTGCAGACACACTTACAGTCAAAAACCCTGCACATAAATCCACATCACACAATCCAATCCACTATCAGAGACACCCATGTCACTCAGGCACACCCACAAAGGACATTGATGAAGTAGAATTGATGAAGAGAAGTGTTTGATTTGTAGTTGTTGTGTTTTAATAGGTTCCATATGAGGTGAAAATGTAGATAAAGGGTTTGTTGAGTTGATATTATAAGCATTTGTGGGTAGGTACATTTGGGATTCCCAACATTTAGAGCCAACCCCAAGGCTGAAAATCAGATTTTGTGGGTCATTATGCTGTCCCCCAAAGGCATTCTATTACATTTAGACTGTATGGTGTCAGTTTCACTCAGGTCTCCACAATGAAGCTTAAATATCCAAGCATTTTCAGACACGTACTGTATTATATTCAATGCAGCACTCAAATTTAGGCAACTTTATCTTTTTAAATTGTAATGGGATTTGTCTGCGTTATTCCTTCCTTCTGTTCACAATGACTGAATAAACCATTACATAAGACCATAAGGCCTAAGACTAGGTGGTGTTAGTTATACCTCTGCTCTTTGTGACCCTGAGACTGACCTATTCACTTACAGAGCTAATAACTCATCTTCACATTCTCAGAAGTGTTCATTGTATGCAGGGAGTCAAATGCCTTTTATGGTAACCTACATAGTTTATTAATGAATTAGTAGAGTAGATATGAGTATTGGTAGACGTGACTTGATGAGGCCCGTTTAACACGAACTACCCATCCATCCATCAACGCACCACTTTCATCACGTTCTGTGTCTGTCCTACATTGGAGGTCCCCTCTAGGCTCTTTCTGTTTGTCATATCCAATCCTGCTGTCTGTCTGAACAACCTTATTGCACTTCCTGCAGAGGCTGTGAGGCCCAGTCCTTACTAATGCAGGGATACAATCTCAATGGTCAAATCAGTAACTTGACATAAGATATGCTTACTCTGACACCAGGATGTTTCAGCATAATCTTCAGCATAGAGACTTCAGTGAAACAAAAGATCCAGCAGGGGGCACAAGATTCCTTAGAGGTGAGTTAGCCTCAAGGTTAGAGATGAACTAGCATAAATACAGGTGCGGCATTGCAGTACTATACATGTACATATTTACAGAAAGTTTTGAGTATCCTCCATAACATGCAAATGGAGAAATATTCATAACATGCAAGTTTCCCCTTATCTGGGGGAGGTGAAGAGAAATGACAAACTTCACAAATGAAAAACTTTATTTGAGAATCTCAACAGATGTTGATGCAACAATCACAATGCAGAATGGTAAATATATGCAGTCCTACTTTCTAAGATAGTGCTTATAGAGCTTGCCATTTATATCAATAACAGACAGTTCAATAAATAATCAACATTCCACTAACAACAATATTGTCTGAATTACTTGATGGACAATGTCATTTTCCTCTCTCTTTTTTAGTGTTGCACTCTTTGAAGTAGGCTATGCTTTCTTATAGTCAGGAATGGCAAATCAATGCAAATAACATTTCCAAAAGCCTAAGGATCAGTGCACTTATTAAACCCATAATTACACTTAAGCATAATATTGAAATTAAATTACATTCACTGTAGGTTTGGTGTCTAGAACAAAGCCTAATCAAAGTTCAGCTGTAATGAACCGTGTGAGGAAGGCAACACACTTCATTAAGCGTAGTGTCAGAATATGGAGCCAATATTGGCCTTGAGCCATTAAAACACACACAAATACACACTAATAATACTATTCAGACATGTCCAACTGCAAAACTACGTTGTCTACTTTATCTCAATACCAACACATCATTCAAAGGCAATATTCTGGGCTATGAGGCCGACCAAGGCCACAATCTCATAGAAAATGGATGTTCCAGTACATGTTGGAGTTCTCGTTATGTTAGCCTTTAATCATTTAATAATCTGGCACATTCCGTCTTCAAACACATCTTGTGCACGGTAAACATAGGCTATTTGAACACTATTAAACGGGAAAAAAAGGAAAAGCAGTGTGGTCAAGAATCCAAGCTCAAAGGGAATTGTGAGCTATTGCTCAAAAAGAGTAAAGGTGAAGATGACCGTTTGCTTTTGCCAGAGGATTTTGTTTAAATTATTTTAGGCAGCCCACTCATAGGCTGAACATGCTGCAGTGAGTTTCAGTCGGTAAAGACAAAGGAGCAGTAGCTGTGATAGTTATAATCACAGTGCCTTGTTCAGCCGTAAATACACAGCAAGCATAATAAAAGTTGTGTAAACAAGTCAAAACATACAAAATAAAAACTGAATAGCAAAAAATATAAAAAGAGGACAATAGTGTTTGAATCAACAATATGTCCCAACCCATATCAACTCAAAAGTAATTAGAGTTACCTTATAAAATCCCAGTATGCAACAAAGTCATAAGCATTTACTACAAATGCTCAGTTCTTTGATCTCAGGCATTTGGATACATTTCAAATGATGAAATGAACTTAAAAGTAGCAAATAAAAGAAAGTGTCCTCTTCACTAAGAAAATACTGTGGCTAAAAACGGCCACCAAGTTTGAATATGAAGTGTGAAAAGTCTTAAACAGGAGCAAAAAACATAACTGCAGAGCAGACTGCGGTTGGGGAGATGGGGGCGGTGGGTGCAGTTGCAGGTCGCATAGAAACAGTTGAATTACAGATGAGTGTAGAGAAAGAGAGATTGTGAGAAAGTGTTTCATAGGGGGAGAGTATGGTGGACATGACATCGTGTTACGGAAATGTGGAGAGAGGAGGAAAAAAGAGATGAGAGAGGAGTGAGACAGGGTTAGTAAGGGGGAGGAGAGAGCAGAGGAGAGAAGACCAAACATCCCAACAGTTGTCAGCACAGGGACAGAGGTGACAGGAGCAGTCTCGCCGAGGACACCAGGAATGGTAGAGGAGCATTTCATTTGGTGGGTGAGAGAAGGCCAGGGGGGCAACAAACATCCTTTGCTATTTTGTTGGGGAAGGAGAGAAGGATGTAGGAATAATCTTGATGGCTTAGGCCTAATGAAAAGAGAGAAAAAACAGACAAAAAGACAGACACAACCATATGATTAAAAGCTCTGGGATGGGCATCTAAACCCTACATCCGATCCAAATTACCCTATGGAAAAAGTATGTACCTATCCTCAGACAAAACTACACTGCAGTATGGTCTAGCTGTGATTTGAAATAATTTGGTAGTGTAGTTTGGATGATGAATTGTGGCCAGTTTTTCAATGGTGCTGCATCTTTCCTTGCTGGTCAGTGGTACTGTGAGTGCAGTCATTATGACTCAGCTGTTTCCTGTCTCTGGGTCGCTGGGCAGGGGTGAACTTGGCACACAGCGCGCAGCCAGTGACTGTGCACTGCAGACGAAGGACATCTGCAAGCATCAGCAATGCAGCACAGTCACAGAACAGACAACAGGCTTGGTGTAGAACTGCCTGAATATTCACTACCTTCCACTCTCCTTCCTTGTTCTCCAAAGGTATACTGCAGTTATGCAAGCTTTATGTCAAATAGTGATGGAGATTAAGAATGTGTTACAGTATCGAGTGATAGCAGCCAGGATTTTACCATCCCCCTCCCTCCTCCACTACATTATAGATACAGTAGGCTAATAATCTAGTCTGGTATTGTTTTCTGACAATAATTACCCACCCCAACCCCCTAGCTTTGGTCCAAATTGTCTGTAGAATGGGAGAAGGAAGAGTACAATCCACTGGATGAAAAAAGGAAATCTGATTGACAGGCTGATTGGTTGCCATGGCAAGAATAATCAACAACGTGGATTAGTGACACAAATAGAAAGAGGGTAGTAGAAAGGCAGGATGAGACCGTGCATGCAAACTATTAGACAATGCAAAAGCCACCTAGCCTACATCACAGGAGCACACATTTAATCGTGCATTTTAAGCAGGCACACAAACTCCAATAAAACCACAATATGACCACAGCACAATGTCAAGCATGCTACAGAATTCACCACGACATCTGTCTGTCTATCACTGGTCAAACACAGTGAGCAGTTCTCTGAAACTGATGTAACTTCAACTGATGAAACTTTAAATGTATTTGGTCCCACAGAAGCCTATAATATGTAAAGGTCAGCCACATTAGCCACAGACAAGTTCAACAGTACCAGCAAACTAAAACATTTCATCAGCTTATAGTCCCAAGACAGGACCTGTACTTGGAACTGTGGCAAAGACTGATTGCTGGCTCAATGATAGAGTGATGGACAAAAACATGTAGCCTATAGGTGACTGGTATTGCCAAACAAACTTAACACACAAAAGGGAGATCACCCTCCTTGCATCTTATGCCAGCATCCATGTAAGTTCTACAGGGTATGTACTGAATGGAGGGAATGTTTTGGCGTTGTACAATTCTACAGTGATATAATACAGTACACTTGCCATTGGCAAATGATGCGTGGATAGATGGAAAGATAAATATTGTAACTTTAGGTTCATAATAATCACTATGATTTGGAATAACATTTCTAAGTTTCAAGCCATTTTAAGTGTCGGTGAGAAACAAGGATGATCTCTGCACAGCTTAGCAATCTTAACAGACTTTTCCACTTAATGCCATAATATGCTCAACTGCCATCACCAAGATGATAAAGGCAAGCATGAGCCCAACAATCCACTGCATCCTGTTGACTGAGAACATATTCTCATTTGTAGCAACGACCTTGGGAATAGTTTCCATCCAAGGATCCACCAGGGCGTACCCTGCTTAGCTTCTCAGACAAGCCAGCAGAGGGATACAGGGTGGTGTGGCTGATGGCTATCTGAGCATTACCTTTGAAAATGAATCTGCAATAATCTAATTGTAACCACTCTGCATGGATAAGTGAGGTGTTTAACAAATCTAGGCTAACTGCTTACAGGAAGAAAGTGCTTAAAAAGGTCTGAAGACCTACAACTTTTTCCTGTGGGCTTAGTTCAGTAGCTCACTGGATATTAGCTTGAATATAAATCTGCATACACTCTAACCTTCAATTACACTAGCTCAGAGAACAATAGCAAATATCGCAGGGTAGAAATGAACCAGCCACAGCACAGCAGGTTAATGGGTAATGTAGTGCATCTCAATACAACTGAACACATATTGAACATGGTGGCGGTGGGTCTTAACTGAGCATGTTAAGAGGTGCGCCTCACAGGCTGGCGGTGGCAGCACATGCGTGTTTGGAGTGAGGAGGTGTAGTGGGAGGGTGGGTGAGTGCACTAGTGAGAGAAGAGGCACAGACTCAGATGGGGGATCTCTACCAGTGGGACTGTGCTGTAGCAAACCTTTTTCTATCTGAGAGCAGCAGATGTCTGGCCTCTGCCTTTAGACCCCATTAAGTGTACTGTAGTAACTAAATCTCTCATTCCCAGGGCTAGACGAGGAGAGGGGATTAAGGCTCACACCAGCGTTAAATGTCCAGATGCCCAATAAGACAAGCAGCTGAGAGCCATTTCACTGCTAGGCTTTAACGACTCAATGAGTTTGGTCACAAATAAGGGTGATAACAGGAATTTGGGAAATTCCCAAGGTGCCCCAAAGTGAGCCTGTGCCATTGTTTCTCTTTTCTTTAAAAGCAACATCAGCAACATACAACAGTTATTAAAACAGGAATGTATAATGTAACTTTGCAAGCACCAAACAATACAACACAAACACAGCCAGAAGCTAACTGAACAGAAGTTATACAACAGAGTATGCCAGGACACTCAATCAGCTGTGTGCTTTCAAAGAAGGCTTTCCAGTTGACGCTTAGGTAGGGCAGGGCACTCATTCAGCAAGCTGGTGGACTGGTACAGATTAGGGCTGCAACGAATAATAATTGTGTTGTCGATTAATCTGTATATTATTTTATTGATTAATCGATTGGTCAATTAATTTACCAAAAAAACATGTGACATCTTTTGCGTTATTTGATATGACAAAGTGTTTATCATGACAGATGTTATCTTTGCCCAGCTAAATGCTGAAAGAATCAAACTGATTATCAGTTGGAGGTGCTGCACTTTCCGATAGCATTGGAAAAATGCAGATTACAGATTACTTGAGGATGCGTGCAGGATGAATTTTGATAAACTGCACAGCACACATGGCTATTGTTTACCGTTTACTATATAGGGGGGGGGGGTATTTTATAGAACAACTTGACTAGTTATGCAAGCATACACTGTCATTGAATGCAGCCCGTTCAATGTCACAGCAATTTTACCATTATTAAAAATACAGCTAGCATCAACACTACAGTGCTGCGCCATTGCGTGTGTCAAGTTCTCGCATGGCTCCTGGATGCTGCCTTTTCAAAAGTTTGTGCATGGCAGTTATACTGCTGTGGCATGCCATTTGGGCTTTGCACAGTGAACAATGAACCATATTTCTTTCTGAAAGTATTCTCTGGGTCAGAATTTTATGGATAAACTCTCCTCAGCACAGACAACAGGATTTGCCTCCGTCATCTTCAAAATAAAACTGTGTGTCAGGGATAAATATGCAAATCGACACATTTACATAATCAATTACGTCAACTAACGGTTGCAGCCCTAGTACAGATACCAAAAACAACTCAATATGTAAGTCCATGACCATGAGAGAACAGCCTTGACTCACTAGTCCTTCCACACTCAGTCAGTCAGGCTACAGAGAACACTGTGGGTAGTTTTGAAGGTCATGGCCAAGGAGGTACAGTGCTGTATCAGCCCAGCAGCTCAGTGGTATGTATGACTGCTCTGTCCTGTAGTAAGGTCAATGGATTTGGGTCTGAAGTGAAGTGGATTTGTACTCACCCCATTCCACTCCACGCCCATACTCACTTCCTCGCCGGTCTCTGAGCCGCTCTCGTACTTTACGCTAGACAGGCTGTCCCTGCTCCTTCGTCTGTCCCCCTCCCCATCCTTCAGGATCTCCACCACACGTGTCTGATGGATAGGGTCTATGCCCTGAGAGAGAGAAAGAGCATGCACGCACACACACGCACAGGTACAGGCAGACACACAGGAACACACACACACAATTTTTAGAGTCATCATTAACCAAAAGAAGAGTCAATAGCTAGTGCATTTTAGTAACCTAAAGTGGGGCTGTGGAGTTATAGGATGCTAGGATGTTTGTTCCCCTGTCTCTGTTGAGGCATTCTGCTGGTTCATAAAGAGAATGGAACTGTCACAGAGACAAGGACACAAAATGTCAGTTAAATGGGAGTGATGTTAGAAGGGATAGGTAGAGATTCTAGTAAGACTACCTGTTAGAAATAAACCACTTACTGTGTTGCTCTGGGTCCAAAGCAAGGCAAAAAGAGGAAAAATAACATCAGTTTCAGTGCCCTAACATTGAAGGCCAGTCCTCTAAGAAAATAATTATGATTTACACTGAAATGTTTAGACATCATTATGATAAAAACAGAAAGCAACAAGGACAATGAACAAGTATTTAAGTATCATACAGTATTGCTGATTACTCCATAATGATATGCTTATATTGCCTATGGTATGTGCGTGCATTCTCTAGGTTCCTGACCTGCTTGCGGGACCTCATGGCACACTCCTCCAGGGTCTCAGCGGCCTCCAGCTTGCCCTGCCGGCGGTACAGGGCTCCCAGGTTCCTCAGAGTGGTGTTCACTGTGGGGCTGGAGACAGATAGCAGATTGTCACTCACCACTCATACTGACACAAGAGGTCAAATGTCCTAGCAGAGGGCATGCCATGTTTAAGACAGCCTCTTAAATGACTGCATGGTATTATTATTATCGGGGGAGAACTTGATACATATCTTTTAAAAGCACTATCCATTATTTACAAGTCTTTATATGTCTATATACAGTGGGGGAAATAATTATTTGATCCCCTGCTGATTTTGTTAGTTTGCCTGATTACAAAGAAATGAGCGGTCTATAATTTTTAGGGTACTTTTATTTTAACAAATAGAGACAGAATATCAACAAAGAAGTCCAGAAAAAACACATTATATAAAGTTATAAATTCATTTGCATTTGATCGAACGAAATAAGTATTTGATCCCCTACAAACCAGCAAGAATTCTGGCTCATACAGACCGATTATATGCCCATGAGGCACACAGATTAGTCCTGTCACTTTAAGAAAGTACTCCTAATCTCTGCTTGTTATGGGTATAAAAGACACCTGTCAAGAGAATCAATCTCTTCCATTCCAACCTCTCCACCACCATGGGCAAGACCAAAGAACATTCAAAGGACATCAGGGTAAGAGTTGTAGACATGCACAAGGCTGGAATGGGCTACAAGACCATCAGTCTGGGCTACAAGACCATCAGTGCAATTATTAGAAAAATGGAAGAAATACAAAATAACCATCAATCGCCCTTGGCCTGGAGCTCCATGCAAGATCTCGCCTCGTGGGGTAAGGATGATCATGAGAAGGGTGAGGGATCAGCCCAGAACTACACGGGAGGAGCTTGGTAATGATCTCAAGGCAGCTGGGACCACAGTCACCAAGAAAACCATTGGTAACACACTACACCGTAACGGATTGAAATCCTGCAGTGCCCGCAAGGTCCCCCTGCTCAAGAAGGCACATGTACAGGCCCATCTGAAGTTTGCCAATGAACACCTAAATGATTCAGAGAAGGCTTGGGAGAAGGTGATGTGGTCAGATGAGACCAAAATTTAACTCTTTGGCATAAATTCGACTCGTCGTGTTTGGAGGGAGAGAAATGCTGAATACAATCCCAAGAACACCATCCCCACCGTCAAACACGGAGGTGGAAACATTATTAACATTATCGCATTGAGGGGCCAATGGACGGGGCCATGTACCGTAAGATCTTGGATGAGAACCTCCTTCCCTCAGCCAGAGCACTGAGGATGGGTCGTGGATGGGTCTTCCAGCATGACAACGACCCAAAACATACGGCCAAGGCAACAAAGGAGTGGCTCAAGAAGAAGCACACTAAGGTCATGGAGTGGCCTAGCTAGTCTCCAGACCTTAATCCTATAGAAAATTTGTGGAGGGAGCTGAAGCTTCGAGTTGCCAAGTGAAAGCCTCGAAACCTTCAGGATTTGGAGAGGATCTGTAAAGAGGAGTGGACCAAAATCCCTCCTGAGATGTGTGCAAACCTGGTGACCAACTACAAGAAACATCTGACTTCTGTACTTGCCAACAAGGGTTTCTCCACCAAGTACTAAGTCATGTTTTGCTTGGGGATCAAATACTTATTTCGTTCAATCAAATGCAAATTAATTTATAACTTTATATAATATGTTTTTCTGGACTTTTTTTGTTGATATTCTTTGTCTATTTGTTAAAATAAAAGTACCATAAAAATTATAGACCGCTCATATCTTTGTAATCGGGCAAACTAACAAAATCAGCAGGGGATCAAATAATTATTTCCCCCACTGTATACTACATACAGGGCAGATTAGGCTTACTGAATAACAGTTACATAAGCAGTCCTGTGTTAGCTTCACCTGTTGACTTTGCAGGCCTTGTACCAGCCTCCATACTCGCCGTACGGGGTGTTGTCTCTGTGCTTGCCCTTTAAGGAAATGAGGAAGAAGAGGTGATGAGAGGGAGTGGTGAGGGACATCAGACTAGAATTACTGCGTTCCTGCAGTCAACAGGTATTACAGAGCTCCAACTACCATGACCTTAAGCATACATGGGACACACACACACACACCCCACCTTGCTCTCCTCCCTCTCTTCTGCATGCATCCAGATAGGCTTGTTTTCAGCTGCAAATAGAGAGACAGGAGAAGTGTTCAATGCAAAATACTGTCACAACACTACAGGGGTGGGGGGACTGGAGCACTCATTAATTAAGTTTAGATTAATCATTCTTCAAAAGGAGGGGATCAAACTTGTACTTTTGAGAAACCCCAGGCATACATAGAAAAATAAGTTCCAGTATTATTTTTGTAGTGTAATAAGTTTAAAGATGGTTTGGATGATAGATAGATTTGCTGGGTAGTTGAAAGAGAGTTAGATAGTAGGATGGCCCAATAGAAGATGGTCAGAGAGTAGCATACAGGCAGATAGATAGATGAAAGAGGGGATGTATAGATGAAAAAGGGGGAGATATAAAATAAGTTTCATAAGTATGAGTTATACAGACAAAGCAGTAGTGACTGGGAATAGGAAGAAAGAATGTTGGCTGAATGGTTGAAAGAAAGTGAGTTAAAGTGAGGATAAAGATAACAAATATGGTCAGAGTAGGATAGCAAGATAGAGAAGAGAAGGTTATAGAGTAGGACACATAGATAGACAGACAGACAGACAGACAGACACAGACAGACAGACAGACAGACAGACAGACAGATAGATAGATAGACAGAGAGATAGAGAGATAGAGAGATAGACAGAGAGATAGATAGAGAGATAGAGAGAGAGATAGAGAGAGAGATAGAGAGATAGATAGAGAGATAGATAGAGAGATAGACAGAGAGATAGATAGATAGAGAGATAGAGAGATAGACAGATAGATAGACAGACAGACAGAGGAGGTATAGATAGATCAATACAATTTAGAGGTTAATCTGTATGGGTTTAACTGAGTAAAGCAGTACAGTAGTGACTGGGGATAGGAAGAAAGGATGCTAGCTAGGTAATTGAAAGAAAGTGAGATAGTAAGATGGACAGATGGATAAAAGATGGTTAGAGGGTAGGATAACCAGAGAGATGAAAAGGTAGATAGATAGTTAGTTAGATAGGTAGGTGAAAGAAAGTAAGAGTCTTATTATGGTAGTGGATAAAGTTAAAGATGGTTTGGGTAGTTGGTCTGTTGGTTGGATGGATGAATTGATAGATGGTTAGATAGTAACTATGAAAATGCTAGTAAGCGCTGTTGATAATCCTAATCATTTAAGCATTTAATCATGTAAGCATTAACCAAGTAGTGGATGTTTGTACTAATAGAAGTAGAAGTGTTTGCTTGTGAACTGTGTTAAATATACTACTAAAACTGTTTCCAACAGCTAAGTCTCACAAGACCCAATTGTTTTCAGATCACCCCACTTGCGTCAAGGTTGAATAACAGATAATACTGTGTGAGAACCTGCCATGGAGGAGAGTTGGTTGGTTGGTTTAATAGTAGAGAGTGGTTTCAGTAGAGTAGAACTGGTAGTCAAGAGAGGGCATTGTTATGTAATAATTCTAAAAAAGTTTTCTGAATGTCTCCTGTTGTTTTTATCCAAGTTCTGAAAGTGCCATAGCAGTTGAAGTAACAGTGGTTCTCTCAGAATGTTGGCCTAAAACAACATTCCACCATGTTAACCGGATGAGAGTTTTTGCAGTTTAAAAAGTTTAATATCAGAAAGCTTTTATCTGGGTTGATAAGTTAAAGTTGTTGGTACATTTTACAGTTTGATTGGTGTGAATAGCTTAAAAGGTGTAAGAGCAGCAGTAGTTCAAAAATGTCATATTTTAGTTCCCATAGACCGCTACGTTAAAAAGTGCACTTTCAAAGTTTAATAGGTATCAAAACCAAAAGTCATAGCAACACGAGTTAGACGTGAGTTAGATGGAAGCAAGCCCACTAATAATAATAAGTATGTTGAATAACAATAATAATAATAATAATAATAATAATAATAATAACAATAATTCCTGATTGAGATTCATGATCGAGACATGGTAGTTTCAACACCACAAAACAGGAATGTACTGTTTAATATTTACCTTACCTCGACATGACATGAAACAACATGCTTAAGAAACTGTGGACTATGGCATTAATACTCGTCTAACCCCTCTTCAAGGCTCTGGCTCCAAAGTCAAATTGCAATTGCAATGAGCTGCTTGTTTACAAGTCTAGTACTAGCCATTGGCACTAGCTAGCTTCCATCGCGAAATCAGCTATCCAGACCTAAGATCCTGATAAGTGAACAGGTATTAATAAATATTTGTTTTGGATAGTTTTTATTTGCCTACTTTCTGTAAGGAGCTACAATTTCGTTTTTAAGGAGCTACAATTTTTTTTGCCAACAATCCACTGTTTCCAATGCTTTTAGAGGGTCTCTGATTTGTATAGGACACACTGTGGGATCTGGTTGTCATTACAAGCTGAGCAAATGGAGAGGAACAAAACTGCTCAGGAATGCGATCTTGAGGCCTGGGAAGACTTACAAAAATCTACAAAGTTGAATGGTGGAGAGGAAAAAGCAGTCGATGGGACAACATCATCTCAGCCACTCTACAAAATGTGTCTATAACCAAGAGGCCAAAAATAATCCCTTAATGGAAAATAATCTCTCACATCCATAATTGTGTTTGCAACAATTAATTCAAGTGATAGAGCAAAGAAAGTGGCTGAGAATGTGTTTATTTGGTTTTTTACTACAAAGCATTAAGTTTAGTGCAAATCCAGCACATGCAATGCAGTTTTCTGCATAATCTCTCGTGTGAAGAATAGTTGTAGCTGCATCATGTTATGGGTATGTTTGTTACCGGCAGGGACTAGAGAGTTTGTCAGGATCATGAGAAAAATATGAAATTTGCTGAGTTGGTAGTGACATCCTAATCCACACAGTGTGCAATTGACTCCCTATGCAAATCAGAGACTATAAAAACAAAAGCTATTAATTCCGAAAATCACATGAACTATCATCCTTGCACTCAGAATGACTCAATACAACTTGAAGGCATTTGAGCAAATTTTAAGAGTGTCATAGCAAAGGTCTGAATACTTGTACTTGACGTATTTCTGTATTTAAATTTTAAAATTTGCCCAAATTTCTAAAAACGTGTTTTCACTTTGTCATTATGAAGTATTGTGTGTGGATTGATAGTAAAAAAATTTTTTTTAATCAATAACACAACACAATGTGGAAAAAATGTAAGGGTCTGAATACTTTCCGACGGCACTGTGTAATTTAGGGTTTTGAAACACAGTGGACCTGATGTAGAGTATGGTCTTAGATTATAGTCATAGCATACTATGTTGAGGATACTGTGCACAGTATAAACATTTATTCCCTAAAAAATATAAATCCAGATGGGGTAATAGTGTATTGTGGATGAGAACACAGCCATTAATGAAACATGCATTCATTAATAGTAATTCATAAAATATGCATTTGACAAACCCTTGCAATATGATGATTGTGCATATAAAACACAAAAGCTATTATCTCTTCATAAATTACTCTTTATAGATTATAAAATATCAAGCAAGAACACCATTAGGCTTGCTTTTTCAACCTTGCTTTATTATTTTTTTTACATTAGGCCTATTTGAGACAGCCCATTGAGTGCAAGGATTCGAGAGTAGGAGTTGAGATAGGCTGAACAGGACATTGTGGATGTGCAGTTGTTAGCCTACAGTTATGCAAAATATGATGTCAAAATAGCTTAAGTCTGATTGCCCCACCGAAAATCACAAAAAAACAAAAATAAACAAACAGAGGAAATTCTAAAGTAGCCTAATCACTGCTCACAGGCATCCCAGTTGTTTTGATCCTAAAACTGTGACAATCGGCCCAAAGGTGTGATTTGAAAAGGGTTGTACTCTCCTCTTGTTTAGAGCATTATATAATACAGTTTAACTGTGACATCATCGTTATTAAATCACCCTTTTAGTTTTGCTCAGATAGCTTCACAGCAGTTCCAGCAAAGTAACTTTTTTTTTTTTACTAATGCAACACTAGGTAATTTAATCCCTTAAAGCAGACCATTAAATAGCTGAGTTTATCCTGAAGCAATAACAGCAAGAATAGTTCATCTCTTAATTAAGGAAAGAAGCATTTTATTTCTTCAGAAATCCTCTGAGAGTCATGCCCCTTTCTCTGAGTGGTGAAGGAGCCTCGTCTTGACGAAGGACACACTGTTTAGAACACTGTCCACTTTTTAACCCTGTGTCTATCAGTGTCCATGCTCACTGATATAAGTTAGATGAATTACAGTTAGAGTTAGATGGATACAATATATATCATACAATATATCTCCCTTCTTAATTGTTGTGCAGACCAACATCAAGCCTTACCATCAACAGATCCAAATTCTTTCTCATGGGCCCGGGTCAGAATCTCTTTGTACAGAATCTCAGCCTCCTTATATTTCCCCTGCTTGAGAAAGCAAGATGCCTGAAGAGAAGAGAAAAACATTTATCAAAGTTGTATCTAATGGAGGTTATTGAATCACATTGTGTTCCCAGAGTGAGCTTAGACACTCCATCCACATATTTCCCCTGCACAGATAGGCTCATGAACAATCATATACTATCACTGTGCCTTCTTCTAGGCTGCAAACTTATGGTGACTGTATGAATTTCCCGACAGATCCACTGCATAAACATCCAACGGATTTAGCTTAATTTGTCCTTGATTAGATATGGTAATGTCATTGTATATAGTCGGTGATCAGCTTTCCAATAATGTGTGCATGGATTTACTGTAAGCTATAGCCTGGTTAAGCAATTGTTTATAGGCTACAGAAACCAATAATATTTGCCAAAAGCATTTCGTATGGTTAATATGTGAGTAAATTGGCTGCAATATCGCTGTAACATGTCTTAAAATAATATAGAATAATCAAATTTGTCATAATTAGGGGCATGCCCTTTTTCATGTTTAATTTTTATCAACCAAGAGCCTTTTTGGGAATTCTGTTCTGACTGACCTCGACCATATTAAAATCAGATTATAGTGATTTTATTTTATATAAATCACAAAATAACCGCAGCCGGCACCCCAGCTGACAAATGGAACGTTCGTACAGCCTACTGTGATGCTTAATGATAACAACCGTACACAGTCCCTCAATCATAAGGCAGATAACATGAGTGGGCGGCAGAGCTACAGAACTCAGAGCTGGCAGAGAAGACAAAACCCTGGTGTCCTTGTACACTGGATGCTTTTACAGGCTCAATGAAACTATCAAGTTTTTCCCACTTTTGAAGAGACATATTCAATTAACTATAAAGGCTGCATTGCTACTGTCAATCACACTGCCTCGAGCATTCAAGAAATGGAAAAATCTTGCCATCTTTTCTCTGAATACTGATCACATTGAATAAGGTTCATAACCTATACTAAAGTTATAATAAAATATTTGTTATTAAAAAGGATTCTGTACTTTTCATAAACTTAGACAAGTTGAAATAAAATAAAAAAAGATTTCTATTGAATAGGCTTCTGTACATTTCCTAAACTAAGCTGTGGAGTTTCAATTTAGCAGTCTGAAGCATCAAGGTGAAGCTCTATACACAGTCTAACATAACAATCTGCCCAAGGCAAAAGATTGACACATCCACAACAAATAACAAGTGCTTATAAGCCACCTCCTCAGGGACAAAGCAAGTCAAACACAAAGCGTATCGGCCAAAACATGCACGTTCTTACTTATCACCCACAGTTGTATGGGTGTGGTTTTGCTTGGGAATGACAGCACATCAAAACAGACCATGGCTGTTCTCACTAGCATTTATGTGACTCATTTAACATACCGAAAATGATGTTTTGTAAACATAAACCCTTTCAAAAGAAATGTCACTCCCACACAGTGAGTTAACATGAAAGCAGGACTCACCAGGTTGTTCTTGGTCTTGGCCACATTGGGGTCGTCTGGGCCCAGCCTGCACTCGTAGATCTCCAGGGCGCGGCAGTAGTAGTACTCCACCTCCTCGTACTTGCCCTGGTTCTGACACAGCAAGGCCAGGTTGTTCAGCTGCTTAGCTACATCAGGGTGGTCCTTGCCTAGTACCTGAGAGGGACAGACATGTAATCAGTAACATTAATGAGTAACATTAACCAGGCTTACCATTCAATACATTGGTGCTGCAGGGGGAAGACTATAAAAAGAAGGGGTTATGCAGCGGACATGCAAATAACGGCCTATAAAAAACATTTGAATTTGTTCCCTTATGCCGTTGTATTATTTTATTGATTTCCGTTTTATTTTTCGCATTTTCTGATTTATTAAAATGTTCCGTTTTTTTATACTCAAAATATACACTTGAAATCATTAAAAGATAATCAAAAAATGCTTTACTGAATGTTCTTTGCAGTTACTGTTGAATTACATTTGAAAAGCAGTTTTTACCTACATAAGACTAGCCTCTGCATTGCTAATGTTCGCTAAGTGTCTACACACATCAAGCTGGCTAGACCAGTTAGAGGTCACTCTTGATCAGTGCCGGCTGGTGCTGTTCAAGAATAGGGAGGACTTATCTATATTACAGCACGTTGGATGACTGTAGTTCATATTCCATTCACCCAGCTCAATGTAACATTGATAGGTTTAGGCTATTTACATACCAGCTCTGGGCATGATACTCAAATTTTACTCAAAGTTACATTGGAGTAATCAAGGAAACAGTGACACATTCAATACCGCCTTGCACACTCTTGCCTGCATCACGCTGAACTGGTCACTCACACTCACTTTGCTTGTTGTACAATTCCCTCTAGCATCCACACACTCTCCTCCTCTTACCTGGGGACTTCAGTACACAACAACTATCTGTGACAAGGTGCAAAAACCTCTTCACACTAAATCCTCAATGTTACAATAACCACTACACAGCCTAATAAAGACAGAAACTAGAACTAACATGCATAGCCTACAATTCCAATTCATGTTTACAATCACAAAAAGCAACAAGCAGGGCACGGTGGCAATACATTAATAAAACCGAACAATTACCTTGATTCGGAGGAGTTGTAGTTTTGGATAGCCTTAGCTAGCTAGCTAACATAAAAATCATTCCTCTCTGTTTGAGTCAGGTTGTTGAATAGGCTAAATTAGCTGCATCAGCTAAGTAAGTGAAAGATAAACTCGGGAAAAATACAATGGAATATAGCTTAACCTCTCTCTCTCTTTCAGCTCCTTCTCCCTAATTTTTTTAAAGAAATGAATTAACCATTGTCTCGCTCTCTCTTTGAGTCAACTACTCACATCTTGTGCACTAGCAGTGCTAGCTGTAGTAGCATATGCTTACCGTACTAGATTAATTCTCTGATCCTTTGATTGGATGGGGGAGATGTTAGTTCATAATGCAAGAGCTCTGATAGGTTGGAGGACATCCTCCGGAAGTTGTCATAATTACTGTGTAAGTCTACGGACCCACGAGACTCCTAGGTTTTGTATTGAAGTCAATGTAGTCAGAGGAGGACAGAAAATAGCTGTCTGCCGGCTACACCATGGTGCTACCCTAGAGGGTGCTGTTGAGACTACTCTAGACCTTCATTGCAAAACAGTGTGTTTTAATCAGGTATTTGGTGATATGTGAACATATTTAGTATAGTTTTATCTAAAAAGGATGGTCCACCGCTTCTTCACTGCTTTTGATACTGACCTGTGTGTCCGACTGCAGCTAATGCAAAGCCTTGTACATGTTAGCAGGATTAGCAGGGCCCTTTAACGGCCGGTCGGGCTAACACAAAGCCAGCAACATTTCTGCCAAATGACTGATAAGTGATACAGCGTAGAATGGCATCACAAATGTGTACTAAAATATAATTCTCATAATTTCAAGCAATTGTCAATATTGCCTAATTCCGTTTTTATGTATGAATTCCATGATTCCGTCCAGATTTTCTGCATTGCAGAAATTCAAGGGCCCTACTGAAACAATCAAGCATCTCACAGTGAGTGCAGTATGGTCAGTTTTGTTGCCTTCCATCTAACAACCATTTTAGGTTGTGTCTCAACCTTCGATGCTCCAGCTTTTACATTGTGTTAGCCTCTCTTACTCCATTTCTCCTAATTCGCCTTCAACAGGCAACATGTTCACTCTGTGTAAGTAATGTTTTCTTCACTAAAGGCTGACCAAGTCTAATAAAAGCCAGATCAATACAGAGTGTGCTGCTTGGGGCTCTAGGGCTCAGAGCGTATCTGTTCAGTCTGCAGTGTTCTGTAGCCTCCCCGCTCCTGCTCCTTCTCCTATTATCAATGTTCATTAGTCCTGTCAATGAATCCCTTTAATTCCCTCAAATACAGGCACAACCTGATTGGAACTTCACACAGATGCAATAAGAACATCATTTGACCTTTTTCCCTTTTTACAGTAACAAGTTTAACAATGCTCCACTGACATTTAAAAAATGAATCTCCCTGAATTATTACATAAAATGAATTAATTCTCTGTTGACTCAAGAGCTTCCATCTGTAGTGAGGCCTAGATAGGAGCTCTGAGCTCTGAGGTGATACGGGCAATGAAAGTGAACCAGTAGATGTTTTGTCCAGAGACGAGGCATACCTTTTCTCGGATCTCCAGGGCCCTCTTGCACAGTGGCTCAGCCTCCTTGTACTTCCCCCTCTTCCCATAGAGCACAGCCAGGTTGTTCAATGTGGCAGCAACCTGGACGTAACACACACAACAAAACATTGCAGGTCAGATAACTTGTAGAATTATTGCTACTTATCAGGAAACTTTTTTTCTTCAATAATGTTGTGCTTCATTCAACTTGGCACTTGCTTTCACATATATGGCAATTTATTCATCCAAAATATTGATATTTATATCAAATGTCATCAGGTGATCAAAAAGGATATTGTCCCCTCAAAAGCAGTGGGTCTCTGGGGCCTGGTATAAGTGCAGCCTTGTATGACTGTGGCCTGAAAGGTATTTCATGAGGGATCAGGGAGAGACGGGTCACAGGGAGTAAGGGAGATAGGGCGGAGATGATCAGGGCATGGCCCTGAGAGCTGCATGGGCTAACACTGTGTTTTAATTGCCTTCCTGCAGTCAGTACTTCTGAACAGTCAATGTGTAGCCTAGACTCCACAAGCACAAATTTGTTTGTGATGTGTCTACTGCAGTCATGATAGGCATGAAGTCTAAGACGTTTTCTATACTGTTTTTATAATGCATGAATTTAACCATTCTGTAAGCTCTGGAGACAAGATGGGTATTGAGCAGTTGTGATGGCTTTCATGCAAGTAAGCCCAGTGACAGAAATTCATACCCAAATGAAGAATAAATCCACATCGAGCTGCTGTGTGGGATGGTAAATAAAGCAGGCTGTATGTAATTGCCTTCTTCCGTGACAGAGTCATTGGGAGACGATAAACCAACACTTGATGACAAATCTTTTCATATTATACTGTTTGTCCATATAGTGTGCGGTTGCCAGGACGACATATTAATTAAGATTGCATAAGTCCTTACTGCGGGGTGGTCTTTGCCAAGTGTTTTCTCCCGGATGGACAGAGCATCGTTGAGCAGATGGGCAGCCTCTTTGTATTTGTTCTGATCTCTGCACAGGAGGGAAATAGTCAAACATGATAATCAGAGAACTGCAGTGTACACATACTGTGCAGTCTTCCTAACACTTATAGACATTCTGGAATTAAAATAGCAAATTATATGCACTGAAGGTAAAAGCATACATGCTAGTTCTTTACAAAACTACAAATATGACAGTATTATCATGTGCAGGTAGAAGGTTGGCCTCACCTGTAGACCAGAGCCAGGATGTTGAGCATGGTGGCCACGTCAGGGTGGTCGTGTCCTGAAGTCTTCTCCAGGTCCTCCAGGGCCTGTTTGCAGAGGGGCACGGCCACCTCGTACCTCCCCTGGGAGGCGTACTGGATCACCAGGTTGTGCAGGGTACGCAGGCGGGCAGGGATCTCATAGCCCCCCTGCTGGGCTGCGGCCACCGCCGCACTGTTGTGCTGATGCTGCACTGTGGGGTGGTCACACAGAGGTAATTCAAGGGAAGGTACATTTGCAAACTTGCCACTTTAAATTCATTGGTAGTAACAACTGAATTACATTGCATTTGCATTATAGCAGAAATACAAGCCAATGTAATGGTGCTCTACAATACGGTCTAAAAGAACTGTTAGTGTCAGGGATGGTTGGTCTTACTGCCTTGACCATGCTCCTCTTCATCATTGGGGAAGAGGTCATCCAGAGAGTCCTTGGGGGGCTCACCATCCTTCTCCTCCTGCTGACAAACCACATGAACCATTAGACCAACCAACACAGTAACCTTAAAACCATGAACAATGAGACCATCCATGTAAAATCAGCCTACAAAATAACTAAATGACAATCACACCGACAAGAAGCTCTAGATTCTAAGTATTGTAGACAGATTTGGTGGTGCCAGCTATGAGTTAAATGTGTTTAAATGTGGCTGAGACAAAAACAGTGATCGCCTGATCTTCCAGTGCAAATAGTGGTCAATGCCCCCCTCACTCCAGCCCAGAATACCTATTTACAGTTGAATGAGCATGCTTGGCAGACATGCTGAAGAAATCGTGCCTTGTTTGCTGTCAATTCCTTTGCAATTGTAATGTATATAGTATAGGCCAACTGGCTCTCACACTTGACATATTGTTGGGATGGTATTTAAAAGGACAAGGACAGCAAGATGTCCTTTGAGTTTCTCGAATTAGGCCTATGTGCACCGGTCTCCTGTATTGTCCTTGACACATATAGCATTTTTTTGAAATTATTCTAGTGTACATGCCCCATACCCATTTCACAGCCTCTAGCCTCATTGCCTTTTAGCCTCGCACAGCCTGCATAATTTATTGTTTTATTGTTCTATTTTGTAAATTAGTTTTTGCTATTTTGTTAATATTTTGCAATTTTTTTGTTAATATTTTGCTTATATATTGTTTCTTATGTCCCATGCACCAACCTCACCAAGTCAATTTCCTGTATGTGCAAATATACTTGGCCAAATAAAAGAATTCTGATTCTGATTAAATGTATGGTTTAACTTCCATTTGTTTGCTACAGTTATATGTTACTTTGAAACTGTTAAATTGGTTCATTTGTTGAAACTCTACTCTCATTCTTCCTATGTGCATTAATGTGATGTTGCGCGCTAGATAAAGGTTCTGTTAAAACAGCATGTTTCATCTTAACTTGAGGGCATGGTAAAATAGCATTTTGGGTATTCTTAATGGAATCTAGGATCCAATATGATCGAGTGTTTGTCACACAGGGATGAGGAAATCATTATCAATAATTATTAATAAAATAAATATATATTTTTGAGTCAGATATAACGTAATGTTAACTCATGTTAGTTGGTCATGAGACTACTTGTGTAGAGTTCGCTGTATCATATCCATAACCGAAGTTGAGCTTGAGAATAAATGTATGTATTCTTTTTTAGAATACAGCAGCTGCATCTTGACAGCATGACAGAATGCAGGATACCAGTTGTTAGGCATGTTTAAGCATCTGTTGGGAGTGTATTTTTTTATTAGTCACAATGTTCTGTGACTGCCAAAGTCCAGCCTATCCTGTGCTATTCACAACTCAACAACATGGTAACATTCTCATGAATATTTGACTTGTGCCTTAGCCTTTGTAATCATCTCTAAATATTCAAAGTATCTTTCTTCCATAATATTCTCAAGTTGGGAGAAACCCCCTACTGTTCCATCAGATTCTGTTTCACAACTCACATTTCCATCTTTTAAAGAAAGTATATATTTTTTTAAGGGCCTATATGGAGGACGAACATATCCATATGAACTAAAACATTCTATTTGCCGGGCAGCCTCAAAAGAATATTCATTCCTGCTGAGTTAAGCAGTCATTGCTTGGGTCATTACAGCCTCTGTGTGTGACTCAGGAGAGGGTAAGGAATACAGTGGGATTCATCCCGACCACTTGATCAATACGGTCCTGACCAATCACATTCCAGGTCTGCAGGTCATTTCCCCTTCCCAGTAGAGACATGACAACTGTGTAAATTCATTCGAAGTTCTTCTGGTTTGCTGCGTTTTCAAGTGAAGCTGTACTGAACCAGTAAAATAAGTAATCATGTGTGCTCTATTCATCATTATAATCAAAATTAATAAGGGTTAAAACCCATAGGAATTTTATTTATATTTCTTTGATATTTCTGCAAGTATTTTGCCTATCACAGGTCATTCTTTCCTCCGTTTCAACACCAAAGCTAGCTAATGACAAACATAGAAATCAATCAATTAAACATAATGACCCATTTGGGCCTGATGCATTGCTCTCTTGTTGGCAGCAAATTACAGCAGAGGACATTCTAAAGGATCCTGTAGCAGTTTGCAAACTGCACTCAAGGCACAAAAACATAAAAGTTGACAATAACTTGAGATGAAATCCAACTTCAAATGTACTATTCAAATCCCAATAGCCTGGTGGTGTGTTTGTGAAGTGTGTTATATGAATACTTATTGACACTTACAGTAGGAGACACATCCTCATCGTACTTCTTAAGCTGGTTCATGAACTCCAGGTGCTTCTTCTCCTCCTCCAGCTGGGCCACGTTCTGCTCACTCTTCTGCAGCTTCTGCTGGGTGTTGGCCAGCTCGTCTCTCAGCCACTGGTTCTCCTGGCACAGCCGTCTCACCTGCGCCCGTAGCTTCTGCTTCTCAGACTCCACTGCATTCAGGTGGTTTGACAGAGCCATCATCACCTGAACACAGACACACATACACATTCACACACAACTCCACATCAGCATTATGAAGAGAAATAAGAGAACAAGCAAATGACAGAGAGGCTGATGGTAGGAGAGAGAGCTTTGGTGTAAGACAGAGCACAACGGTTGCTAGCTGGGTTTCTGGTGAATCATGATGACTACTTCAGCCTTATATAGAACAAGGAAGTTCCTGTCTGAACCAGAAATAATCCTGAGAGGTGGAAAAATGTGCACAAACTGACTTATTTCAATAAGAATCCTTAGTCCTCTCCCCAATCTAACCTGTGCTTCACCCAGGCCCAGCTCAATCATCTCCACAGACTTGCGTAGCAGGTTGGATTTCTCATGGACAAGGTTGGCCTCCTCATCTTTCTTCAAGCACTTGATGGTCTCCAGCAGGCTGTGCAGAATGGAGTTGTGCTCATTCTTCAGCGCCTCCAGGCCCTGGATCACCAACTTGGTGTTGGAGATGATCTCCTCCTGGGATAGCTTCTCCAGCTTCTCTTCCCTTGGGTACACCATCATGGACGACATCTACCACAGGGGGACCTGCAGACACAGAAGAAATGGCTGGGTTAATATAGGTCTGGGTTCTGGAGCAAAGCAGACGCCCTCCTATGCCTGTCGCATAGTAATGTTTTTATTTTGACTAGAGCATTCAAACACAGCTGTGTTTATCCTGCCTTCAGAAACAAAGAACCAATTGGTCAAGTAGCTGTCCAGAGAAATAAGAAAGAAAAGGATCTGGCTCGGTTGAGGCTCCAGAGCCAGAGCACATCACCTTTTATTTCCCTCCTAACCTGCTTTGGAAGGCTCATGCTCTGGGCTCAATTACAGCTGATTCTTCACACTGTTGGCGGATCAAGTTTTCCCAGTAACTGTGACTGACGGGAGAGGAGCTGTCTTAAAAAAAAGCCTGCTGTTTCATGAAGGGTGGGGATCATTGTCTTATGACAGGTGGCATCCTTCCTACGCGACACTCTGAGCCTCGAGCGATCAGTGCAGACGGAGACACGCTATCTGACGTGAGGCAATGAGGTGGGGATGGGAAAAAATGGGATTTCTAGTGGACAGGCAGGCACGTTTGGTGCCAAGGCTCTGCAGAGATAGAGGGAGGTCTGTCTGCATGCTCGGTCATGGACAGTGGACAGATGTATGGCTGAGCAGCAGTACAACCCAAGCAATATTGTCTGTGGTGTCCTTGAACAAAAAGTTGATATAAAATGTCTAGGAAAGGCATGCCAGTGTTCCAAAAATCCAGGTGCATAGCTTGACATGTCATGGATTTTCATCGTAAACACCTCTAACACAATCATAGCAGTTAAGGGAATGATCGAGGATGAGCACTAGCAGTAAAAACACCAGCTGAGAGAGCCATCTGCTTCCATAGAAAATACACACAGCACTGTGGTGGGCCACTCCCCAACTCCCCCTCAGGGCTTGGCTCACCACACTCCCTTAAGTTAATGTACACAAAAACTAGCAGAGATTGTTCAGCCAGCCAGATAAGCCAGTCTCATTTCCCATTAAATGAACAAACTTAATGCATATAAAGACTCCAAATCAAAGTAACTAACGGTTTATGATTGTGTTTTTCTGCTCAACATACAAGTAGCAGTCGTCCGATAAATTAGCCTAGCCAAACAATCCCCCAAAACCCTGCCTGAAGTCCCAAAAAATCCACAACATCTCCAAGGTCAGGGTAGGACCTTGGGTCCATGGCCCTGGGCTTTTTTTGGGCCGTTCTCAGAAATGGAAACATAAAAGTCTGCGGCTTTGGGCCAAGCACTAGTGCCAAAAGTGACACTGGAAAAGTGCTGGCATCAACTACCCACCCCTTTTCTAGTTGAGATACCAGGGGAGGGGTGGGGTGATTGAACAGATATCCTGTTTAGGCCAACTTGATTCACAGGGATAATGCCAAATGTCTGTTTATTGTCACCCACCAATTAAATATTTTGTGAGTGAAGTCTGTTATGCAGCTTAATTGAATACCGAGACTTGGCCTATATCAGTATGGAAACCAGAGTTATATAACCTTAGTTTATAGCCAGCCGCATTGGTAACCAAATAATTAGAAAATATTTTGTCATAGCTAACAGATTTGTGAATAATATTTTGAGAAATCAATGCAAAGCTGTAAGAAGCAATTGGTGAATTGTCTTAGCCTATTGGTGAATCAATTATCAATACAGAGTTAGTACGATAGTAGCCTAACGGCTCCCAAATAATTATTCTCTTTGGTCACAGAAGGTGATTGCACCAAGAGAAAAGCCCTCCCTGTGCGCAACCGGGACACAGCACTGTACAACAAAGACAACCAGAGTGTCATAGTAAAGCATTTATGAATAAATGTATTTTCATTCATTCTCAGGTTTCTCCATCACTCTCCTTTTATAGAGGGGGGCAACATGTTTACTGTACACTTGTTTTTTTATAACGTTTTTTTATTTTACATACAAATGTGTTTGTTTATGGTATTCAGTCCAGTAAGTCTCCCATAGTGTAATACCATGTGATGAATGGCTCAGGGCAGTAGAAGTGTGATTCATGATGCTGATTTAATGATGACTGAGTTACTGTAGTCAACTAATGGCCAACTAATATAAAATCTCAGTCAGGGTATGGAAATGGGTTGAATCTAAAAACCCAGGATAAAAGATGATATGTTATTATAAGCTATGGAGGCACTGAAGGGGCATGAAAGTCAATCGATCAAAGAGTGTCAGTTATGCTAAGTGGAGAAAACCAAAGAGGAATAAGGGAGAGCGAAGACCACCTCTTAGGGAAAGCTGATGTTGAAGCAGAAAACCTCAAATGATCCTGATGCCTTCTGTCCATGCCGATTAGATTCATGGTTCAGCTGCAATCTAGGGCTTCATTGCATTTCATTTGCTCCATACCACAGCGTATAGTACAAGAAGGTCAAGACAAACCGTCAGCCCATGCAGGGCCTAAAGGGAAATATGTACAGTGTTCCAAGGTCCCCTTAGTTAAATCATACTATAGCCTTCCTCTCTCTGTATCAGAGACGTAAATGCACTTTTGACATAACAGTTAGCTTTATGACAAATCTCACCGCTAAAGTGATGGCTCTTTTTCAAATGTTCCTAGAGCTGAAGTTTGTTATACATTGATGCAGACACAGCTGGTCTTGGAAAATGGTTGTATGAACTGACTGTGTATAGTCTCAGGTGAGTCACACTGATGGATCACCCTGTCAGTTCCTCCTCTACCTTCTCATTTTAACAAGCAGGACCAACCAACATCCACACGCAGGATACAATATGCTGTCTGAGCCTATCTGTGAACTTGGCAGTGAAATATAAGCATATGTCTATTAATTTATTACACATAACATGTGTAAGACATATCTTAGACAGCCTATGCAGTCAATGAACAGGCAACCTTAAAGTCAGCAGTTTCAAACATTCATGAATGCTGCATCTCACAACCAAGCCAGTCACTAGACAAGAACAAACATGTTTTCAGGAGTGATACTATTGCACAGAAAAGTGCATAGCTGAAGGTTATGGTGTTGTATGATGGTGTTCATTTGACAGTGAGATGAGAAACTAGCAAAACCTGCTCCTTTCCAAATGCACTTCTGCATTCATACGCCAACGATAACCCCAGTAGTTTGACTTCTCATTTAAATGTGACAGCATATGCGTGTAAAGTGCCAGTCTGCCAGATAAGGATGTGGGTATGGGCTCAAGCCTTTGCATTTAGCTCTGATCTGAATTTACATACAGTAGGGCACATTTTATTCTGTGAATTATTCTGGTATCACAACCTCTTGGGGGGCATCTTGAGCAATTAGTATATAACCAAGTAGCATCAGACGCCACGTCTATTCAGCTGGCAACTGACTGAGCGAGAGGCTTTAGAAATTTGCTTCTAATAGATAGGCTTAGGCCTACCCGATCGGCAATGAACATGTAGTTGTTAGAAAATGAGAGAGAGAGGGAAGATGTCAGCATATGAGACAAATACGAGGTGTTTTATCAATTGAGGCTATTTCCAATGAATAGCATAGGCTATCATTGTATTTGGAGAAGTTGATTTCAGAGATATGTAGGCTATATCTGCAGCTCTGCCATATCTGCGCCTCTGTTAGCCCCACTTGTTAGCTCGTATTTTTATTTTTTTAGGTTGCATTAAATTTGTGTCACATTCTGTGCCCTGTTTATGTTTTCATTAATCTCATTCCCAGACACTTAAGTTTAGAAACTGCAAATAGGCTATTACATATCATAAGTTATTTCTGTTTCATTAAAGATCGGTATTTCTTTTGTACAGTACAATATATAATCCTAAACAGCTGAGTAAATTAAGTAGAGTGTGATTTGACATAGGCCTACATCATTACCTTGTGAGACTACCTGACAAATATGATTGTCAAACTAAGCTTAGAGCCAAACGATTTGCATCGTTTGGCTCTAAATAGATTAAGCTACTAACTTGATAATTTTGCATTAAGTTGCAGTGGTGCAAAGTAATTCTCTCCAAGGGCTTGTATTGCAGGTTTCTCCTTTGAGGTGCATAGAGATTTGCAGCAACAGAACAGTTTGAGAATGCACATGCTCAGACATGCTTATCCCTATAGCCTAAGCAGGCTCCATCCCCCTCAACCTCCAATAGGAAATAAATGTTAGGCAGTACTCTGTAAACAGGAGAGCTCCTGGTTCTGAACAAACATTTTGCCTACCATTAATTTAATGGTCAGAAGCAGAGGTATGGTATGTAGTAGCCTAATAATAACAAACACGAGAGACGAAGCCAGTGGGGACAAGTGATGAAGTCATTTTCTAGGGAGGAGTCTATTTATCAGTCCTTTATCCTTACTGGGTTGCACAAATTCAATAAAAATTAAAAACTACGTAGCCTAATCAAAGCAGCCAACTCCTGTATGCAGATGTTGGTACAACATTAGAACAAGTAGATAACCCCATGCTATTATCCTGCATGTAATCACACAGAGTAGATAATAAGCTTGATTTGGCTTTCAGTAAAACTTCACAAACGTTCAGACCAAATTAAACTAGTCTACAGTAGCAGTATGTTGCTACTGATATATGAAGTACCGACAACACTGTTTAGGCTACAGGGAACAAATGTCAAGAAGGAAAAAAAGCAACCAAGCAAATGTGTTCTGCTCCACAGGCAATGCAATCTAGCCATCATTTAAAGCAAAGTTGCAAGGTGGGCACCAGCTTGGTTGAGCGGAAAACTAACCTCAGCTTCAGCAGCAAATCAGATCCTCATAGCTTGACACAGAGAAAGGCTGATGAAATAATGACTCCTCCACAAGTAATACACGCAGAGCAGCAGTCACCATAGAAACTGCATCACATTAAGCAAGGTACGCTAATCCAAACAGAGAGAGGCTCCTTGGATGTGGGTAAGAATCTCTGGATGGAAACAAGAGGCAGCGTGGTCGTAGAAGAGGGTGGATGCCTGTGAGTGTGGAGAGGACAAAAGCTGCCTTCAGAACTGTGACCTTCCCATAAATCTCAGAACAGCCAGCCTCAGCACAGAGAAGGGAATGGCCCCACCCACACTGCGAGGGGAGGAGCAGGTTGAGTGGGGGGAGGAAACTGTCCTGATGTAGATACTGGCCATGACCGAACGATCAAACTGCCTACTCAGGGTCTCCCCAAAGATTGCAAGAGTGGCGCTGCCCCACGCTGTGAATTTGCTGGCAAATTCAACTATATATTTAGTAATGATAGAGTAACTGTCTTTGATCGCCAATGACATTGTTGTTAAAAACATGTCAACAGTAAATTCAGCGTTTTAGCTAATTACTAAAATGATAGCCTACTGTACAGTAACCACACTACATACTATTTTGGCCATTCTGTTTCGTAAAAATGTATGCAGTAAGCGACACATTTCAACATCATCTCACTCAAGTGCTAAGTAATCTAATTTCAATACCTACTCATGTTATCATTTGGCCCACAAGGGAGTTACCACCCCTAGAAATAGATTCCCCAAATGTATTGAAATTAAGGCAGGGGCTTGGGCTGATGCATTTAAATGTACACAGTTTGCGTCCTAAAAGGACCTCCTGGACATCTGGGTTCAGGACACTAACCCTGGCATGCTGGACATATGTGCACTCTCTACATCATGTTTGTTAAATGTTACTACAATTTGAAATGCTCATTATTGATGTGACCATAGGGCAAAAGTGACCGTGTGTTTGTTGCTGGGATTTACCGCCCGCGGTAAATGTAAAACTATTGAAACTATTTCTAAATGAAGACCTTTTTCAATTAGTGGTCCGAGGGGATTTTAACCTTGATTGGCTAAATGCGGTCTCAGATTATTTTAATAATATTAATAAACCTACTTGGATTAATGAAGAAAACATAGCTAACTCCTCGCTGATTGACCTAATTTTGACAAAAAGTACTTTGAGTCGGTCTTTGCAAATGACATTAGTGATCTCTGCCTTCAGTATTTATTTGTTTTGGTGTTTTCTAACACAAGCTATTGATCTATTGCTTGCATTAGAAACATCAAACAAATAAATTCTGATCCTCCTATCATTATGAAAAGAAATGTTAAATATTTCTCACCTCAGGCTTTTCACCTCAGGCTGGATTTACTGCTCTTCAAAAAGCCCTTGTTAAATTGGAATTGGTACATAATGCAAGAAAAAAACAGTATATGTTATTCATCACAGAAAAATTTATCTAATGGTTTATGCATATGTATGTACTTTGGGTGGTGCACCAATTGAGCGAGTTCCTTGTTATAAATACTTGGCCATATCTGATGATGATCTTTCTTTTAAATTACATAAAACATCTAATTAAGAAAGATAGAATCAGATTCAGCTTTCTTTATAGGAACAAGTCCTGCCTCTCTTACAAAAGTAGGAAATGAATAGTCCAAGCAACAATTTTACCTGTGATTAACTATGGTGATGTTTTATATGATGTTTTATATTTTATGCATGCTCCACTAGCACATTAAAATCCTTTAATGCTATACATCACAGCGCACACCAGTTTATAACTCACGACAGATGTACCCTTAATCATTATACTCTATACCAGAATGTGGGTTGGGTTTCCCTGGCTAATCAAGGATCATGCCATTGGCTTACTTTTGTTTATAAAGAATCCTATCCTAGAGCTATGTATGTATGTATGTATATATATAAATAAATAAACCTGTGGTGCTGATTTGATTCATTATCAGTCTTGCTTCTTACAGCTTTGCATTGATTTCTCAAAATATTATACCTACATTTGTTAGGCTGTATTCCTACTGTGTTAGGCTACACTCCTAGCCCTCCACCCTATTATGATGTGTTTAATGATGATAATGTATCATGACGGGGGTATGACAGGGGAGTCTGATGGAGGTATAAATCAGAGGACAGGCTCATTGTAATGGATTGAGTGGAAATACTAACGGTATTGAATGGAATCATTATTACTATCAGAGGGTTTTTGAAAGAAGTTGGCAATGAGTGTAACACTTTGAAGCAAGACTGCCTGCCTCTCTTGCCTCCTTTTCTTTTTTGGCTTTCCTTTTTGAAGCACCACTATATCAATGTTTGTGGTCCATATTTCAGAACTGTGTGACTTTGGCTTTTCCTACCAAGAAATGTCTTATATACCTGCCTGACACAGAGAGAATTATGTTGCTTGAAATTTAAAAGATAACTTTTAACCCTCTAACCCTAACCCTTTTCATTGGCTGAACATCCAACAAAGGTTTCTGATAAGTCAGTGAAATGACTTGGTGGAGACTATGCACACAGGCCACACCCCATCGATGCACATAGGCCACACCCCATTGATGCACATAGGCCACACCCCATTGATGGGGAGGGGAAAAAAATACCTCATAAGAGCTGTCGACAATTTGCATGTCAACGTTAGCATTATCTACTTCTAAAAGTAGCATTATCTAAAAACAGAGGGAAACAAATTAAAATGGGGTTTTCCTTAATATTTAAGTATGGATTAGGTCTCTTATATATGCTTTAGTGTATGAAAAAATATAGCTTTTGGCATATATTTTTTTATGTTTCACAAAACCGCTAGCTAATAAACTCTCAATGAGGGTTTTATTCCCACGGCCACAGCATCCCATGTTTTGAACTAATAGTAGTTTTGAACTAATAGCACTAATAGTTAGCTAGCTAGTAGCTTTGATTTAAGCATCATGACTATGGCATGCTGTTTTAACATTTATTCAACCCACTGTAGCTAGCTACCCTTTTATCTTATACCCCTTTCACACAGACGACCCATGAACAAATGTCACCTAACTAACTAACTAACTAACTAGTTGACAGCTGAGTTTTAGACTGATAGCTAGTTAACTAGCTGGCTTTTTAGTGCAGCTAATTTGGTTGTAAGGGCAGCTAGATGGCAAAAATGGCAGCTAACTAACTAATTTCTGTTAACAAGCTGAATCATATGGGCAGCTAGCTAGGGAAAATGGGCAACTAGCTAAAATAAAGGGATAGCTAGTTACGGTAAGTCAAGTAACGATCGGCTTGCCATAATATGACGCCCTTCAAACTGTCCTGTTATGCAGAATGAACTGACTCTGTTGGTGAATGTTGTATCATGTCACAGCATATTGTAGCGGGCAACCAGTGGCTCAGTTGTACAGAAGCACTGTACCATCCGAGAGGCTCTCGTTTTAAGCATGCACTGTATGTAGCAATGGGCCCAGGTGTTATGCTTGATGTATGCACCAAGCGGCCTGGGGAACCTAGTGGTCAACTTACACTGTAAGTACCCAGGGGCCCTAGTGGTCAGCTCACGCATTAAGCACCAAGGGGCCTCACATTGTAAGCGCTGCGGGGCCCGGGGGCCCAAGTGGTCAGCTCATGCTTTAAGCACGGACGGGCCTAGAGACCCTCACACTGTAGGTGCCATGGGGCCCTAGTGGTTAGCTCACTCTTTAAATGCAAAGGGCCTGGGGGCCCTCACATTGTAAGCGCTGAGGGGTCTGGGGGGCCCTAGTGGTTAGCTCACGCTATAAGCACCCAGGAGCCTAGTGGTCAGCTTGCGCTGTGCACACTGAGGGCCCAGCCGTTCAACTTCCTGCGGCCTAAGGCTTGGAGGCCCCCTGGCAGTCCGAGGCCCAAGGGCACTGGACCGATCCATAATCCAGCCTTGTCCATCCTGTGCTGTTAGCCTACAGTAGAGCTGCACCCAACCAAGAAACACAAGCCAGTTTGCATTAAACTTTTTTGCATTGTCCTTTAGGGTGCTTACACACGGGAAGCAGCAGCCGATGGTCTCAGACTTTCAATGGGAGTAGGGCAGTGGGCGGCAAAACACAAGTGAACTTGCAAGCGCCAAAAGAAGAAATTTGTCTTGGGTGGCAGCCACGTATGGTTGACCAATGAGAAGCTCATTTTGTGAATCAAACAATGATTTAATGATAACATTCGAGCTGAAACAACTCATGAAGCGGGTCCCTGCACACGGTAGGCAGATTTTTCCGGAGAACGTTCTGTTGAATTTAAAGAAATCAGAAAGTTTAACAAGCCACCTGGCCTCAAAATGTAATTTTTAACTTAAGTCTATAGGGAAATAGCAAATACGGCTACCTGTTCTGTGGGAATCATTCTCTCTGTTCAGCTCAGTCCAAGAGAAGAGGTGGAAAAGTGCACAGACATCACCAAGTAAATCTATGCTGGGCGGCAGAGAGGCTGTGAAATGCGCTTGAGAGCGGGAATGAAGACCTTTGAGCGCCTTGTGTTGACCCACCTTAAGGCCATCAACAACCCCCTCCTAGACCCACTGCAGTTTGCCTATAGAGCCAACAGGTCTGTAGACGACGCAGTCAACATGGGTCTCCACTTCATCCTCCAGCACTTAGACTCCTCCTGCACCTACACCAGGATCCTGTTTGTGGACTTCAGCTCTGCATTCAACTCCATCGCCCCAGCTCTTCTCCAGGACAAGCTATCCCAGCTGAGCGTGCCTGAGCCCACCTGTAGGTGTATCACTGACTTCCTGACAGACAGGAAGCAGCACGTGCAGCTAGGCAAGCTTGTCTTGGAGCTCCGGACCATTAGTACACAAGGCTGTGTGCTCTCTCCTCTACTCTTCTCCCTCTACACCAACAACCTCTAACCACCCTGCTGTCAAACTCCTGCAGTTCGTGGATGACACAACCCTCATTGGATTCATCTCCAAAGGGGATGAGTCCACCTACAGAAAGGAAGTTGACAGACTGGCTTTCTGGTGCAGCCAGAACAACTTGGAATTGAATGCCCAAAAAACTGTAGAGAGGGTAGTAGACTTCAGGAGAAACCCAGCCCCAACTGCCCCCCTCATCATGTGTGACTCCCCAGTTAACACTGTGGAGTCATTCAGATTCCTGAGGACAATCATTTCACAGGACCTCAGGTGGGCGGAGAACATCACCCCCACCATCAAGAAGGCCCAGCAGAGGATGTTCTTCCTGCGGCAGCTGAAGAAATTCAACATGCCGCAGATAGTGATGGTCGAGTTCTACACAGCCATCATTGAGTCCATCCTCAGCTTATCGATCACCATCGGGTTCGCTGCCTCCACTGCCAAGGACAAAGGCAGACTGCAACGGACCATTTGGTCAGCCGAGAAGGTCATCGGCTGAAACCTGCCATCTCTCCTGGACCTGTTCCACTCCAGGACCAGTGAGAGAGCAGGAAATATCATAGCTGATCCTTCCCATCCTGGTCACCATCTCTTCCATAGACTTCCATCAAAAGGTTCTAGTCTTGCTTATATATTATGTCCCATGCACCAACCTGTATGTGCAATTTCCTGTATGTGCAAATATACTTGGCCAAATAAAATAATTCTGATTCTGAATTCTGTGGTGCAGAAAAGAAAATACATTGATACCCGACTGCGTTATTGGGGGGCAATATCCGGTTATCATAAAGAGTTTGTTGCATTATTCATCTTTTAAAAATATACAAAATGTTCATGACAAGTTCATATTCCTGTGGTTAAAAAACAACCCCTAGCCCTCTCCTAAACAACAGAATGAGTGGAGAGCTCATTCAAATCTATGATACGACGAAATGTACTAGGACTACATGTTTAAGTCACTCAAAACCCCATGAGACAGCAGAGGTGACCTGCAAGATATGACTAGCCTATCTAATAGCCTAGTGCAACCAAGGCGGCTGAATTAATCTAGTTTCTCATAACTTGATCATTTGAGGACAATAAGGGTTGGCAGCTTTGAATGAGGGTTATATCACAGGTTGAATTCCAGCCTGAAGTGAAATCAAATCAGCCACAATGTCACATTGCTGTTGGTACAGGGACTTGAGGCTTTGGCACTTGAGGCTTTGAGACACCAGGGTGAAATTAAAATAACACAAACAGATTTAGGGTAAACAGTGCTGTAAAGGATAGTACAGGGTCCCAGACAGGTTGCGTAAGGGATAGGACATGTGGATCAGACAGAACTGCTGGTTCATCCTTTTGAGTGGTTGGTGATTGGCACCGGTAGGCTGAGTGCCCTTCTGTACCCTCGCTGTGTGTTCAGGCTGGCAGGGCTCCACTCTGCATCAGTATCCTTCCTCAGGCTGCCCTTTCCCCTCATATCACCCTTACATCACTCTTATCCAGTCCACTCACACTCAAAGTAGCCTACTCTCCCTTGACTTTAAAAGTCAAATATAAATATCATTCACCCATCTTCATCCTCACTGCCAACAGCCAACAAAATCCCACCCTCAAACTCCAAAATAGAATTTTAGCACACTCCTGTCAGTTTATATGGTTTAAGACATATTCTTTACACCTCAACACCATGGTTATATCCATCAGTCATCATTAATAGATATTGGAAATGTAAGAAACTGTTAAACGGACCAGAAAAAAAACAGCGAGAGCACTAGCATTGCAACAAGACAGTTACTGTCTTGAAATGTACACCATTTCCTGTCCGCGTTTACTAGAGATGTACACCCCCCCCACACACACCTCCCTAGCAGACAAAGAAACACCAGCCAACAGAGAGGGTGTGGCAGGACATGGGGGCAGCTGGAAGGGAAATGCCCATAACACTGTTGCACTTCATCAATCAGCCCTGTGATTCAAAATCTGCCAGTCGGCTCTTTTTCTCCACATATGGCAGGCTTGAATGGGCTACAAATATGTTAGAACTGTTGCACAGTCAAGCGCCATTCTATATGCTATGTTGACATTTATTTACAACTGTAGGCCTATTTTGAGTAAACTATTCCTGAATCATATAGCTGGTAAAATACACTTTACAGAAATATATGCGTTCTGCCAGGTAATTATGGCACTGACTTATACAGGAGGCACTCGTCATTTTGGACAGTCGTTGCACTGGAAAAAAAGTGTTAGCTTTTTAACGGTAAAGTAAATTACTGTTGATATTTAGCTAGAAAAACGTATTTACCGTTAATTAACTACCAACCCGACTCTTTTTTTCTGGCAATCGTAAGGTTGCTGCCTGTCTTCAAAAATGACTAGCGTCTCCGGTTATGTTTACATTCTGCAGTTTTGATGTAGGGACGAAAATATTAGCGAATCTTTCATGTACGTGTCAACTAAATAACATTCCATCAGTGTTGATCTCTTTCTCTATGGAATGGTAACGTTCCATTCCATTTCAGCAATTAGACAGACACGCTACTTGTCAAACAGCTGACTAGGTAAGGCTTAAATTATGACATCATGCCTCAACCTTCACACCGAAAAGCAGCATGTTTAGCAGTTGAACAACTTTTTTGTCGACGATAAAGAAAACATGTATGACAAATGTTTGCCATTTCACCCATTGATAATGGGTGCCTACGTTGGTAGCTAGTCTTGCTAGCTAGCTAGTTCGAAGCTATAGCTACCGGTAAGTTATTTTCTTGTCCCTCAAGTGGACCACTAGTTAGCTAGATACACTGGCTTAACTCCCGGACATTCTATCACAACCAAACAGACACATATTGGCTTCGGTTATAAAATAACATCTATCTAGTTAAATATTAAACGTCAACTCACCGAGGGCTGGGACTGTGACAGCTGGATCAGCCCCTTTAAATCCAAAATGTCCACTCTGGAAAGATATGCTCCCAGCAGGCTTTGCATAGGGTTAATATGACGTCATGTTTTGTTTTCGCCAGTCTGCCCAACAGTGTGGGCGGGGCATGTTTTGTTTGGGTTTGGCTCTCTCATGTAATAATTCGCTCGTAACCATCAAAACGTAGTATTTGGAATGTTGGAATGTAAAATACCTGTTAAATTGGCCAATTTCCATAAGCAGGTACTTTTAGCTTGGACCCTGTTTATAGTTGTGTCTATAAACACAACTTTTCTCCTCACTGGTATTTATTATGGAACAATTAAGATATTACATATTAAAATAAATCACTTTTTATTCGTAGATGGTTTGAACATTACTTGCACATTATTTTGGTTGGACAATTATTGAATAATTAGCGATATCTGCTTTCATATAAATAATTTCATGATGAATTTAAAATTCCAATAACCCCCAAAGAATATGCTATAGCCATAGAGGGTATAGCCATTATCTAATATATATATCCATATCTAATATATACATTTATTTTTGTATTAATTAAAGATAATATACAACAACATGACAACAATACAGGACAGAAGCTTACAAGGATACTCTGGAATTTGAAACAAATATTACTAGTTATTATTGCTTTACAGTTCTTAGAATATTTTCATATTTGTTCAAAATATTTCATATATACATGGAAGTTTGGTTTCTGGTGTGAATAAATAACTTGGAATGTAATAAAAATAGATACGCTTTTGCTCCTTTTGTGAGTCTTCTGATGAAACACACACATCTTTTGGGGGAATGTCCATATACATAAGTAGAATATATATTAAAAAAACTTTAGATGGAATATTGAATATGTTTTGTTTGGTATGACTGACAATGATGAAATGTTTATAATTAACTTATTTCTAGATTTAACCTTGCCAAGTTTACTTGAATTGGGTAGCATCTAGGAGTTATTTTAAAGGGTACCTCTCTTACTTTATTGGTCAATAATAAACTTTTGAGTAAAACCCATGTCTTACTCCAATCTATATTTTCATAAAGATTATTCCCAAAAAAAGATAGCAGGGTGAAGATACTATGTCCTTTTGAATTGTATTTCTAATTACACAATTAGTAGATTTGGAGCTAGTTAGGGGGCAATCATTATCAATAAATATTAAATCAGGGTTAGGGTTAGGGTTAGATGTTAGATATATGTGTAATTTTGTCCACAGCAACACAATAGTTTTCAGGTTTGAGATGAAATAAAGAGATCTGAAGGTTGACATATTTTGGAGAGGGTACTTTATTCAATGTTACAAAGAAATTATGTTTCAGGCTAGCAGGTTATGTCTCTCTCCTCTCTGTGTCTCATCTCCCAGAGAAACTATATAGACTTAAAATGGAATTTGGCCTTGGAGGCCACAGGTCTTTATCCCTCTACTCCCCTTCTGGCACCAGGTGTTATTTTGTCTCCAGGTGTTATTTAGTCACAGGTAGACAGACACATTACAAACTATATAAGATTAATCCTTGACATCACTCTGATTTTGTGACAAATTATGATAGCTTTATTCTATTTTTAGACTTCTACAAGGCCTTTGACATTGTTGAACATTACTTTATTTACTAAAGTACTTGAGATTTTTGGTTTTGGTAAAAAAAATCATTAAATCTGTACAAACTTTTTCCATTTTGTTAATGAAATTAATCACTTTATGTTATGTAAACATAAAAACAAAAAAATTAAAACAGGAAGTATTGTATTTTTATAAATCATTTTAATGTATCAATCCCCCGGCACTGTACAGAGGTTGTAAAGTTTTGTATTTGTGACTATTATCTTCTTTGTTCTTTGTTATTATTATTAAAAAAGGGGACCATCACTGCCATAAATGCATAACGTGGACATGCAGATAGTCTTACATAAGAGCAATAAAGCATTGTAAAAATAAAAATAAATAAAAAGAACAGTTGAGGCAAAGTCACTAAAGTGGCAGTGTGCTACAACTAAAGTGTTACTTGTGAAATTATGTGTGAAATTATCACAGGCTCAATTTGAAGTAAATTGATAAGTGCTCTCCTGGCTGTAAATTCGGTTCAGTATAGTTGGAAGACAATGAGCAAGAGCCTGTTGTGTGACAGCGTCACCTACTGGAATGCACGAAAAGTTGTTCTTGTGGCGTATTTCTTTCTTCTTCTTGTGGCCGCTCCAACTCCGATTTCCCCTTCCCTTTCCCTGAAGTGTATACTTGACTTGGATTTAAAACCATAGGATTGGTGTGATCGTGTGGTGTGACCAATGGCTCACTTGTGTGAAAAATAGAATAGGATACCTCTCGTATAAAAATGTTGACATTGTAATATGTCCACGATTATGAAGAGTTACTCTGGTTCAACCGTATACAAGGGTTCAACGCAACGCAAACCTCCGAGTTCGGAGCATTCAAGTGATCTGAGGTCGGAAACTCCAAACAACATGAACGCCCGCAGGTGATGGCTAACTTTGACCAGTTATAACTGTCAAGTTTGCAACTCTCCAAAACGCATCTCATGTACGAAAACAAACCACAGTGTGTGTTCAATAGCTTAGAAAAATATAACGTTATTATATTTCCATCTCACTTAGACTAACCTTCTGAAAATCCTGCCGTGTTCGAGGTTGACATGACATTAGAATCAGAAACTCGGGGATCAAGGATAATACCCGGTTTTCCCAGTTGTGGGTAATTTTACAGAAATGGTGTAAATTGCGTCCCCGGTCAATAACAACAGATTTAGAAGAGTTAAATGTCCAGACTTTTGATAGAAAAAATTAAATAAAGTTTGTTCTGATTTATCCCAAGTCAATAAACAACACACTGATTTACCAATGTAATACAAAATCAGTGTTTGTTTACCACTTTCTATTGCAAGCTGTGTATCCCCAGCTATGGGTCCCACAATTTATATTGTAAAATAAAGCAGTTAAATCTATATCACATCAATGAAACATATTGATTTGCTTTGATAGGAAATCCAAATATGAAGACATATTTTACAGATTTTTAAAATGTTGAGAAACAAACTCTGCTGTCCCAGAGTTTTGAGGTCATTACCGAAACACATTCTGAAACACATTCAGAAATTAAACAAAGTAAACAAAGAAGAATGTATCGCTGGTCATGTTGATCCAAGATCAGGTTTTCACTTCTCCTTCTATAAAAAAATAAAATAAAATAAAAAATAAAATAAAAAATAAATCAGGAAAATAAACTGAACTCCGATCTGCGGATGTATACGTCATCCATAAGCGACGTGGCGTACTTGCTAGTGAAGGACACAGCCACACAAACCTACAGTACTGTGGGGATGAAATAAATGAAAGGTAGGAAAATTACAACCACAATTCATTATGGTGTCATTAGGTAATGTTATGCATGACCTGGCTTTTAGCAAAGGAACGCACGATGTAGTTAGCTAGATGTCTCTACAGCATGTGCGGCTGTGAGCAGGCAGACCCGACTACCCCTACCCCAGTGTGTGTCGCGGGGATTTTTGGTCCTCATTGGTCCATTTTACACGGAACTGCCTTAAACATTTCTCCATTAAAGCATACAAACCCTAATTTCAGCACCATATAATCTGATCTTGATAGGCAGCCGCATACATATTGCTATTTCAGCACTAGACTGATAATAAATCTAATTAAATGTAGTCAAATGCAATCAGCCTATTACCACTTGAAGACCAGTCTCTTGTGCAGTCCTCCTGTGTTGTTACTTACCTATACTAGTAGTATATGCACTGTGCGCCTTGCATTTCTTTGTGCAAATGTTTTAACCATGGGGTCCAGGTTGCGGGCCCGGCTTATTTTCTGTTCAGAGTAGAGGATGGCATGGGAAGGAATATGATGTTCCCCTGCTCCGGAAAGTTCAGTCCCAATCCCACTATAACCTAAAATCCTTACTCCTGTCTCGATGAAATTTCCTCACTTTATTCTGTAATGCGTATGGTGCGTTGTTATAGTCGTCTACGTCTCGTGCTTAATTATTCTTGTATTATTCGTGTATTCTCCGCTATTTCGTGTTTAATCTCAGCTGTTTCGCACTTTGTGTGAATGCCAGTGTAGACAGTGGATTTCGCATGCGACAACAAACAATTTTGGATAGGGTTAGGCAACCATAACCCTTTCTCTGTCTGTTATTAAACGACTCACCTTATTTGTTTAATCATCAGCATTGTCCAGTGGGGATTCTCATGGCGGTGTCATCTCTATCTCGGGCTCTGCGCTCGCTCGCTCTCTCCAGAACAGTTCTGTTACCCTCTCAGGTAGGCTATGCCTTTCAATATCATACATCATCATGTCAGTATTATACGACACATTCTAAGCTAATTTCGTTTTGTTTTTCTCAGGCAGTGGGACAGACCATGTTCAGGGCTCAGGCCAACTCCAAATCTCTTCTGCCTACCCCACCTTTAACTTTCTTTGGGGCATTGAGACAATACAGAGGGTTCCTCACAACTGCTTCTTTAGATCAGAATCGAACCTTGTGGAAGCAAAGGGAGAAGTACACTATCAGGCCAATCGGGATGAAAAAGACTGGAGGCAGAGATCACTCAGGTAGTGTAAGGGTTCCAATTTGATCCATTTGACTCTGACAACAAAAACCATAAGGTTGAATGCATTTTACCTGTGTCATGTAGGTAGAGTTCGTACGCATGGAATTGGCGGTGGCCACAAACAGCGATATCGCTGGATAGACTTCCAGCGTCTGCGATATGAACCAGGCAAAGAGAACCAGACATTTGATGAGAAAGTTATTGAGGTCCGTTACGACCCATGCAGGTAAGACAGTCATGTTGTGGTAAGCAAATATGTTTCCTACAGGGACACTGTGTGAAATCTCCTTATTGTTTGGTACCTTTGTCTGTGAGTTAGCCATTGTGTTTTTTATGTGTTTTTTTTTTTTTTTTTTTTTTTTTTACAGATCTGCAGATATTGCACTGGTGGCTGGGGGGAAAAGGAAGCGTTGGATCATTGCCACAGAAAATATGCAGGTTGGAGACCTCATCAAAACATCAGGAACTATTGGACGCATGGCCGGTAAGAGTCCTCTTGCCTCTCCTATGACTTGAAGACTTTAGTATTGCTTGAGGTGGGGAAATGGTTCTTAACATACAGACATTGCTCTAACTAACCCCTTACTAACTAACCCCTAAAGACCGCTTCACCCTCACTACCCCCCTATACTAACCCTAACACAGAGACCTCTTCTCCCCTGCTACCCCCTGTACAAATTCTCTCCTGCTAATAAAATATATTTAAAGAAAAAAAAAGAATTAGCCTACTGGCATTACGACTGCCAATGGCCCCAGGTGTGAGCATTGATTACTTTGTCTTATGATGACTGTTGGATAGATGATTCACTTACTTAAAGAAATGCATTTGTTGTACGTCGCTTTGGATAAAGGCGTCTGCTAAATGCCATAAATGTAAAACATGTACCCCCTAGTGTCAGCAAATGAAGGTGACTCATTCCCCCTTGGAGCTCTTCCTGTGGGCTCACTGGTGAATAACCTAGAGCAATACCCTGGAAAAGGCGCTCAGTATATTCGTGCTGCAGGTAATCAACTACAATTTTTTTTTATTGATATATACAGAATAAAAATCACTACTTATTTATGTTATTTTTGGTCTAGTAACCATTGAAACATCATATTGGTTCTTGTAGGTACGAGTGGAGTGTTACTCCGTAAAGTGAATGGGACGGTCATTGTCCAACTTCCCTCTAAACAACAAATTCAGGTGAGATTACTATTGTCTTTTGGCTGTACTGCCCTGAAAGGGTTCTTCCACCCCACGCTTATCTTGCTTACAGTGAAAACCTTTGTGGCTGATGAACTACACCTCAGAGTTTCTGTTATGGCTCACAGGTGATCGAGACCTGCATGGCTACAGTAGGACGTGTATCCAACGTTGATCACAACAAACGGATCATTGGCAAAGCTGGTCGCAACCGCTGGCTTGGCATCCGTCCCTCGAGTGGTCTTTGGAAGAGAAAGGGGGGCTGGGCAGGGCGCAAGATAAAACCACTGCCACCCATGAAGAGTTACATCAACCTGCCCTCAGTTTCTGCTATTTAAGGACACTGTAAACTTGACTGAAGAACTGGCACTATTCCTCTGTGTTAGTTTTGATTGAACCGAGGCAATGGTTTGACATGTATAAAGCTGTATGTCTGTAAAATTGACTGTCAAAATTGTTTCATTTATCAAGGCTAACGCGACAACATTTTGGTTTGTGTTATGAAATGGGAGTTTGTGAAATTGAATACAATATTTAAATCTCTGGTCCTGTGGTTATTTATTATTAGTTGAATATCATTTTGAACAAGAATGAGGCCAGAATACACACACCGCAAAGAAGGAGAAATGTTTATGTAAGGTTACAAATTGAATTCAACACAGCTGCTTGCGAGAGCATGGAAAGAAAACAAAACAATATAAAATTCCAAAACATATTTACATCCATAGTAAAACATGCAGAGATTAACCCATATTTCTTTTAGTGGTAGATTTAAAAATACTGTCATCATTTTCAAAACAAGGTTTGTGCAAAGACACCTGGGTGGTATTTCAAGAAGTAGGATCAATGAGATAACCTGCCAACTCCTATCGTTAGGCTTACAAGGAGATCTAAAGGTGAATATGGGTTACTGAGAGTAACAAGCAGATTAGGTCTATACCATGGCATCTTTTTAAGTTTCTTACTATAAACTATGAAATCAGAATTTTCAGGAAGTTTAGCAGGCAAACTCATTGTTCCTGCTTTCTAAGACCCCCCCCCATACAATAGTTGAAATATTTAAAGGGTTGACTTATCTGAGACTCCCCCATACAAACATCTCCACCCCAGTTATTGTAGTGTTTTATAGCCAAGGTTTACAATATGAAAGATGAGGGCCAGGAAATTGTTTAGTTCATAGTAGATTATAACACATGAACACTTTTATTTTGGTACACAGTCACATATGGTGGTTGTTAAATGACCTTTTCAATATGAAGTGGCAAAATAACAACAAAAACAGAACAAGCCACTAGAGTATCAGACAACAGGAGGTGCTTCCTCTCGTCAACATTAACACAGAAACCCTGTTAAGAAAAGGTAATGGTAAAATCTCATTTGAATAACAACCTTAGCATTATTGGGCTCCTTCAAAATAGGTCTGCAGATAGTGGTCTATATTCAAAACAGCTCTTACTCCCCAAGGCTTTTGGATGTTACTCCATTGGAAATCCAAAATGTTTTCTATTAAGGATTAGAGATAAAAGGTCATAAACGTAATGCCAAGAAAGTGCATTATTTATGGGAGATGTAATATGACAGACATATTGATATGAGACGTCTGCAATGTACATATTTAATTATGTCCATAATAACAGATCATACAAATATATTTGCATTGGAATTGAGAATTACATTTTTAGAGGGTGAATTTATCAATTTGTGCTTTTAATTTGGAAGATTTGTAATTGGCAATGGAGATACTATGAATACATACATTACATACAGTATAAAAGCCAGCATCAGAGCATATAGTCTTCATTTAAGTACAAAAACAGCAACCAAGGACAGTAGTCCCTTTTCTATGACCAAAGGTTTCCTATTGCAATAAATTCCAACCAGTAACACTTCATGGAGTACCGTCAAACACTTACTGACCACACTTACAAAGACACAAATAGGCAGTGACTTGATACCTGGAACACTGGACCAACCACACACACACATTTTCACTTATCACCAAAAGCTTTTAAAACTATATAGTTGTCTCACACTAACCCAACATCATCTGCAAAGCACTTCAAGTCAGACCTACCTCCCTGTAAGTACATTTTGTTTAAGTACTACAGTACTGCAATTTAATTTAATTTAAATAAATTGTGTTTAAGAAATATAAGCCATACATGTTGAGTGTTCTATTAAATACAAATAATATGGGTTAAGAGAAACAAATGACTTGTAGGCCAAAAATACAGCTATGGCTGTTTAGGCTATATGGGAATGTATCAATTGTATAGCGCTTAGTTTGGACATTATAGAAACTGAAATGTTAAGTAAGATGAAGTTCACAAACTCACTTGTTAGAGGCTATGTTCTAGAATTAATTTCAAGTTCATAATGTGAGGCACATAGAGGGTTACAGTCCCAAAAATTAAAGAGTAGAGTAGACAGTTTGCTACATTTGTTTAGTACATTTCTATAAGTGCAACAGCAATTAGAGATTGTGAGGACTTCTGATGCCATAAGTGGTAACACCATGGGCTTGGTCAGGCAACAAGACCAAGAGAGTGTAAATGGAATATACACTGAGAACAATTTACCAAGAAAACTAATTCAGGGAGAAGTACATAGTTGAAAATTGTAGTGGTCTGATAATTACAACATAATTGACTTTGGCACATGACTGGGTCTGGATTTTGAGTTCTGGAGCTACTGTATGCAAATGCAATCCTTAAATCAACTGAAATAAAATGCTGACTTGCTAGAAAAGAGGGTGCTTGAAGTGTATGGCAAATCTATATACTTTAAATTGCTTTGTGATTGAGTCAAGACATCAAAAGTTACCACTGTTCACAGGAAAGTGGAAGAAGGTTCAAACCAAATGTTCCATTTGTGGAAAAAGGTCCATTTACACTGTAGGTGGAAACTGTTGCATGAATTAAAAAAAAAAAAAAAAAAGCAGACAGAGGAAGCCTGGACCTTGAACATCTGACATGACACCATAACAACTAAAGGGATTCTAACATTTGGCATACAGCTGCGAGAGTAACAAAATACATTATCCTATGTATCAGATGACTCTGGTTTAACATGGTTTTACCTGACAGGCCTTCAAACTTAGATCATGCTTCTCTACTGACAGGGACAATATAACTCCGGCACTTACAATTCTTTCAGAGCATCACTGCTATAGTAAAATGAGCCGATTGAGCCCATACTCTTAAAGGTGCAATCTGTAATTCAAAACAGTTTTTGGTAAACAGCGGAGGGATGGGGCTGGAGAAATGTAACCACTGTTAATTTCATAGACAGAGCTATGGATGCAAGGACTGACCATCCATGAGATAAAAACAAGTGTACAGTAAACATGTTGTCCCCCATAAATGATGTAGCGCCCCTCCTTGTGTAAATTGGTGACAATTATTCAAACGTATGACTGAAAAGTTATTGTAACATGTAGTGCTTTTCTTTTTTTTAATTCATTATCAGTCTTGCTTCTTACAGCCAATTGCGTTTATTTGAAGGTAGTCCACGGATTTGAGGTAGGCTGAAAAGTTCCCGGAGCTCGTAGTGCTCATTTGATTGATTTCCAAGGAGCTGACTTAGTAGTAGTAGTATTTGAAAATAATCAATTGGCCAAACGGTGCAGTCTGAGGTCAACTCTCCTCTTTGCACCTTATAATTACATTTTTTAATGATAACAACCCATCACTTTCAAAAAACGCATCTTTCACCCAAGTTTCGTCAAAATTGTTCCTGGGGTGTCGGGGATAAAGCGTGTGACATATCTACAGATGAACGGACAGAGAACAATCCATAGTCCCCTCCCTGATTTCATTGTGGGGACAATGAGTTTTAACCATGTTTTGAAGCTATACAACATTTGTTTACAATTGCAATGTTTACAAACAATGGAGTAAAACAAGCTTATATTTTGGGTTCTGATGGGGTAAGACAGTTGAACTAAGCTTATGAGGCATTATAAATTATATTCTTCAAGAATCATGGCTATATATAATTAATTTAAAAGTCAAAAAATGTATGTACCAATTACAGATTGCCCCTTTAAGAACAGGATTCACAAAGGATGGATTCAGTCATCAGAGTTGTGCGGATGTTATAGCTACATTTGAATAGCTACCTTCCAAATACCTAGCAAAGGTGAAATTGTTTGGGATTTTTTTTTAGGTACACAGTGTGCTTAAAAACTAAAAAGGCAGAGTACTGTAATACGTTTAGAAAAGTTCTCTCTTCATAAAAAATAAAGTCAAGGACTAGTAAGAAAAACAGCACATTGAGTTAGAAGATAAGAAGTCACTCTAGATTCACAGCAATATTTCAACTTTCAGTATCAAACACAAACACACTCACACCCTCAAACACAACCCTGAACATACCCCAATACCCACTCCCTCTATTGTCTATAGAGCAACAATAAACAAAGGATTTCACAGAAATAATAAAATGTTAACAAAAACAAAGTGCAAACACAGCTGCCATCATTGAAATGTGGCAATTTGTCAAAAACCTCAAAATACCTTTCAGAGGCGGCAGCACAATTCTTACAAAATAGTACTTGTTCTTATTGTAGTGTGTAAAAAAACAACAACATCAAAAAAACAACAGCAAAAACAACAACAACAAAAGTTTGTGTATTGAAAACACGAATATGAACCAGTAACATTTCCACAGGAAAACTATTACTGCTGTGCCAGTTGGCATTTCCTCCATATCTCCATGGCCTCTCTGTGAGACAAGTGTTGGGGAGCGTCTGGCAGGGACAGTGGCTGTGGCCCAGGTCACATAGGCTTAGTGTAACCAAAGATTCCCACTGGGAAGTGCTTGACGTGAGTAGGCCACTGGGCAGCAAGCTGGAAAAACTTAACGTCGTTCCACTCCACTCCATCGATAGAGACTAAGGAGCAAGGGGACAATATAATTAATCAGCTGATAGAGCTGAATTTCTTTGGTGTATAATAAACAATACATTTGATCATGTGGAGAGCAATGGTGTGTTCAAACTGAAATAGCTGGACCAGAGATTGACTGTGGTTCTTTCTGCAACCTCTAGGTGGCAGTAGCATATTACTTAACAGGCTAGATGTGAGTGTTTCAGTGTGTGAGTGGGATTACCTCTCAGCATGGTGTGCTGATGCTTGGCGGTGCAGATCAACCTGCTGATGCCATCAATCACCTGGCTCTTAGAGTCCAGCTCTTTCTCCCTGGGCTTCTTGCTAAGAAAAATCACTGTCAAAAGAGGCACAATAAGTGTTCAGTATCATAGCAACTCAACCTCATGCAGACCAGCAAAATGTGCAGCAATGACAGAATGAGGAGATACTGTTATAATCAACTGCTTTTTCAATGTAATGTGTGTTCATCATAGGAGAATTGTGTTTATGCACAATGCTCTGGTTGCCAGAGATAAGTTATAACCTTTTTTATTCTTCTCCTTGGTGACAACAGTCATGGCCATGCTGGGAGGAGGGGTTAGTTCACCCCCACATGGCAACCGGCTCACTTGCAGGGAGCGGAAGTTACTCTTCAAGGTGTTCTTGAGCCCCACGTCTCTCTTCTCCCCCTCTTTCTTCTTCTCAGGGCCCTGCCATGTCCAGTAGTCCACCTGTAGCCCCATCACCTCACCACTTGAACATGGAGATCTGCAGAGTACAGGCAAACACATAGTTTTGATATCAAAATGTCAGCCATACACTTGTCATGCTTTAAACAACCTGACTGACCTGACTGATGGACAGCTGAATCTCACAAGAGTCTTCCATATACACACTTTGCAGCCCACTCCATACACTGTTGCTACAGTACCATATGTCTTCTATCATATATGCCACTGCTGCTATTGTATCATTTTGTAGAAAGTCACTGATGCTATTGTATCATTTTGTTTAGTCACTACTGCTGCATTTGTGTGTATTGCGATGTTACTGTATTATTGTGTTACATTCTGTACTACTCCTGGGTTCCTGTGCTACAACTGTGTTTTTTTGTGTCTACAATTGTGTTTTCGAAAAAGATAGCTTCGGGTAAGAATTTCATTGTACTGTCGTTCACTCCCCTGTATCCTAGTACATATGAGAATAACATTGTGAACCTTTGTGGACACAACCATATGCAATAATCTACATATGTACAGTCACACATAGTAGCTATACAGTAGACTAGTAAGCTTGATTGAGGTGCTTGTGTATAGACCAGAGCAGTGATGTCATACCCAGCTCCAGAGAGTGCGGTGGAGACAGAGGGGGACTGTGGAGGGGTGCCACTCATATCCTTCCCATATGGACCAGCCGATGGGGGGGTGGGGGAGGTCAGGATGCTCACACTGCCTCCCATGGCATCATCAGAGTCCACTACAACAGAGAAATGAATATCAGAGAGGCCAGTGAGACCAGAGCCCTGTAAAGCAGGCACTTGACCAAACAATTCTTGTGAAATGTTTCACTCAAGTAATGTGAATGTAGTTAAAACATGTATCTGTTGTATATAATGATGCACTTCTGCAACCCTAAACTCTAATTGCAGCACTGCTACCTGAGGTTGAGAGGCTGTGCTCCACGATTCCAACTTTCACAACCTGCAAAGACACAAACATTGAATGTTATTTATCCCGGCAGACACAGTACATAGTTTCCAGCACAGTTTAACCATCCCAGAGTCTGTGTGGCTGATAAGGATTACTTCAACTTGTTCATTGGATGTTTCTATAAAGGGAAGAAAACTGAATTCTTACCCCAATAAATGGCACAAATTTCTGACAGGAGTCCTCGTCAGGGCTGCGAACAGAGAAAGTTAAGAGGTTGTTAGTCTAGCCAGTGAGGGCTTTGGGAGCACATGAGCACTTGAGGGTTACACATGAAGACCAATGGCCCTGGAGAGAGGATGGTCTGTACACAATGGCCATGTACCATCAGAGCCGATGGCACATGATTGGCTGTTTGGAATGAGCTTATTGTGGGGTCATACCACGATGAGATGAATGACAGGACCACTCCTCAAAACCACATCAGACAGGGGCCATTTCAAGAGGAGAGAGTAGGGATTATTAGAGGTGTAACATATCTTGAGATGTCGAGACAGCAGTGGTGGTCTGAAAGGGCAGTGGTCATAATAGCAGGGCTGTTTTAAGGCATGTCTAGAGGGATACTAGGTGTTGCAGTTATGAGATGTGTTTGAGATTGTTCCTGTTTATTCTACGGGAATAACACCAGTGTTCCCCTAGACTTAAAAGCAACCCCCTCATGCTAAACCATAAGTAGTTGCCATCACCAGCCATGTGTCTAATGCAAGTTAGGCTATCATTTGAGTTTTAGATATTCTCACAGAGGACCCAGACAGTACTATAATATCTAACTTGACACATGACTTCATGAAAACTGCACTTAACATGGTATTGAAATCAAAGGAAGATTACATTAATGTTCAGGTTAAAAAAAGGGTTCATCAAATCTGAATCTCAACCCTAAAGCAATAAAATGAACCCAGCACAATAATGCATAGAACATAGTTTATAAACAATATTGGAGATCTTAGTAACGGTTGAAGCATATCTCAACAGCAAAAAACAGAGGACAGACAGTTAGGATCAAAATCACACCAAACCAAAAAGACAGGCCTGGACAGAATGCAGAGTGAGGTTACAGTGAGTATCGAGCGTGAAAAGGGAGATGTTAGACACACAGTAAAAGGTCAAGCCAAGAGGAGGAGAGAAAATGAGGGAGATTATTATTTTTCTTTTTAAACATACCTGATGTAAAAATCAAAATACAAACTTCTCTTCCTTAAATGCAAACCGAAGGAAAGGGGGGAAAAGGAATGCAACAGTGTTAAATTGTGTGCTGCTAAAAAAAATACTTCTGACCACTAGGGAATTACTCGGATAGAAAGGGGCTGTTTTGTCAAAACAAGCAAACAAACACAGAAATCAACAGGCTCTCCATTTAAAAGGATGCAAAACCACAGCAGCGTGTATGAAGAGATTAGTCTCTTGTCAGACCTCGTAAGAGTGAACACATGCAGAACACAGTAACTCCGTGGAGGAAAGAACCAACTGAGGCTATCAAGCATCACATCAGTCAGCTCAACCTCAGAGTTCAGTTCCTCAGGAGGAATAGAAGATGAGCCATTTCTCATGAGAATTAGTCGTGCTGGTAAAACTACTGATATTGTCCCAGCTGGGGATGGGCTGCAGATAATCCTATGCTCGACCTGAGACTATACATCGAGGGAGAGCAAGAAGAGGCACCAGCATCAGTGTGCAAGGTTAGAAAGCATTCACATTCCAACAGGGCAAGCAAGCTTCAGGCAAAGACACACATACACGCACACGCACACGCACGAAGGCAGAGACGGACACAGAAATACATCGGCATTGGCTTTACCTCTTCTGTTTGTAGGTGAGCATGGCTTCTGAGATGGGGAACTGGTGGGACACGTTGGCACCAGCCAGATACTGAACAACACGCCCAGCTACGTCTATGTTATCTGCCCAGACCAGAGAGAGAAAGCAGTGAGACACACAGACTGTAAATCAATTCTAAATATAGCTGTTTGCAATACCCTATTGTTTTCACAATGCAGTGTTCTACTACTGTAAGTACTGCAATGCAAGTAAGATGACAGTACTTTATTTTAATTCAAATTCTTTAACTGATCTCGTTTGACATACAGAACATACCGTCTGCTCTCAGGGATGGGTTAGTTAATGCTCAGTGTGTTCAGTATTAAAATAAATAAATAAATAAAATAAACCATGAAGACATATGGAGTAAATGTTTGGGTATAAGATCTGGTCCATGTGTTTAGATGAGTGTTTTCATCATAATACAGGATCAGATGCCTAACATGGGAGAAAGAGGGGAAGATTGAATGAACTCATTCACTTGGGCAGAGAAGGCTACATAGAAGGCTTTCCGCTCCAAGCCAATAGACTAATCTAACCATCACACTCTGACCCAAACTCTGACCCAATTACCATTGGGTATATGAATAGCAGGCGCATGCATGCATGCATGCCCACACACACACACACATGCACTATGACTAGTACAGCAAGATGACTTGACGTCAGTGTGTAGAATGGTGCTTGCCAGGAGGTACCTACTGTACCTGAGGTGGGACGTTCTGACCGGCAGAACAGCTCCCTCCATGCAGTGTCCATAAAGATGCTGTTGAACTTGCTGTCAAATGATGCCACATACTTTGCCAAGGGGTGAGAGCCTGTATACAAATACAAAGAGAGTTCAGTAAACAGGATATTTTAAAAAAAGAATGTGAAATGACATGTTCATTAATTAAACAATTCTACCAGCATCACCAACAGCTGTAAAGGAATCTTGACTTCCTGAGTGGCCTTACCAATAGGGATGACTAGAAAGCGAATGTAGCTGAGCCAATCAGGTGTCTTATTGGCCAGCTGCTCCACAAAGAACCTCAGGATGGTGCTGAGGTAGCTCTGGTCACCTGCCACCGCCACCTTTATCGTGGGCGGTGTCTGCGCGTTGCAATTACAGCTGCCAGGGGAACAGAAGAAAACAGAGAGAGTGAGAGAGAGTTGTGCACTCCAGCTGAACCAGTGGACAGCATGAGCAAGCATTTTAACATAAAAATTGTGTGAATCAGTCCTGAGGACATGGACCCAGCTGGAGGAGACAGGTTGTCTGAGGAGCAGGTGTGAGGGGAGGGCTTCCTGATCCACTGAATTAAACCAGAACAGGAGATGAGTTGACAGAGAAGACATAACACAGACATAGGGAGCATCTCCCACTGACATGACTTCCTGAAAGATGGCAGGAGAGAGGATACATCCAATAGAAAAAAAACAAGCCTTTTATGGGAACAGGGTAAATTCTGTGAGAATGTTCATAGAGAGAGTGCACTGCAGATGTGAGGAATTGCGTCTACAGAGTTCATGTGGCAAAGAGCCAAGATAAACTAAAACTAATGTTAAATACTTTGGTAGAGGTACACTATGGGATAAAGAACAGAAACATCTTCAATTCCGGTCTTGAATAAACCGCTTGTTTCTTGCCATTCCATCTGGTGTTGGATTGTGGAAGCTCGAGGAGTCTCTGTGTTTCACTTACAATCTCTGGATGCGTGTAACGATGGTGTTGAAGGCAGCCTGCACATCAGCAGCCGAACAAGTGGACACAATGGGCTGGCCCTGTTCATGGAGCACCTCCGCAACATACTGCACAGATAAAAAGACAAAAACGAAAGGGAGAGAGAGAGAGAGAGAGAGAGAGAGACGTAATGTGAAATATACAGTATGAGGGGAGAGAGAGATCTAAGGAAAATAACACAGACATACAGTAGACACAAACCTGGCCTTGCCATTCCACCGTGTTTATTAGGATGATGCTCTCTGGCAGACGCTCGTCAGAGATGAGGATCTGGTTCAGCTGGTCGTACACTGACTTCCTGGGCACCTGAACACAATCAGAACAGAGTGTCAGAGTGGTAGAGAAGACCTTCTGTCTGACATCTGAGAGCTAACAAAGACCAGATCTGCAAACTATGAGTGATTTTAGCACTCTACTGGATGTGTGATGACCTTACCTGTGCTATGAGGCGCGACTCTGGGGAGCACTCGCTGTCAATGCTGCTGGTCCGGTCGCTCTGAGCCTTGGAGTTCTGCCGGTCCTTCATAGACGTGCTGCGAGGCCGCCGGTGGAGCTTGTTCTCCACTTTACTGAAGCGACAAACCACAAGACCCTAAGCGCTCTCATAACTACAGGGGAAGGCCTCACAGTGAACTGGGCTGAGAGGATTAGGGAACATCCATATGTCTTATGTGATCATCTACAGTAATAAGGTGATTAGAGGTGTACCTGGGGGACATGTGGTTCTGGGACTCTGTCTTGCAGAGCTTCCCTACAGAGCTTCGGTCAGCACTGACATCCCAGCCACTGCTCACTTCCCCCAGCCCTGCGCCCACATCCTCAGTCTCAGTCTCCTGCAGGATGGGGACAAAGACAAAGTGAGCAGCTGCGAAGGTCAGGACAATATTGATCCTACACACACAGTATCTCATATTAATCCACATCCGTTTCCTTCCAGGCCAGGCGTTCCTCAGACATGTTGTTTTTCATTTTGTATCTTTCATTACTACACCAATCCCTCTACAAGCAATGGGCTGTCAGGAGTGAGGAGGCAGGTGAGAAGAGCTGGCTGTGCTCAGTTTGAGGCTCAGCCGTTGGTCACGATGCAGGCACACCATGACAGGAAATAAAGGTCATGGTTGCCAGTGGGCGGCCAGAACCCACTGCTCCTGAGCCTCCTGCATCTCATATGCAGTTTGAACTGAGACTAAGAGAGCGGTGCATGGAGCAGGAGCAGGCCTGCCTGTCAGGCTGGAGGGGAGACAGGGTTAGTAGAGTCATGTAGCGCAGAGCAAACAGCACTGAGGAAACAGCAAACACAAACATTGCTCTCTCCTTAGATAAGTTTATCCTGTGTATAGCCGCTTCCGCCTCATCTACTAATATCCATAACGGATAACATTGCCTCCACTCATCACTTACACACTCTCTTTCTCTGTATATTTTAAACAGAGAGAAGGAGGGATATATAACATTCAGGAAAATGCATGCAAAGAAGACTGAAAGACAAAACGACAGGAGAGATGCATGAGGGTACAGGGAAAATGAAGATGGTATGAGTACTCACCCCAACAGTTGTGTCTGTGATGGTGTCGTCTTGATACCTGGCCCCAGGTGCTTTACATCTCTCCACGGACAGGAATTCTCCACTCTGCAGGGACAGATACACACACATATTCACACCTGTCTAATGGTGTGTGTGCTGACTGAATATGACTTTACAGCCCATTTTTTTTATATCTGAACTATTACCATGTGATTATCTTTCTCAAGTTGCATATTACACCAAACACTTTTTAGAAATTCTCAATTAAATCAATTAATTAATACTTCAACCAACAATTGGTCTAACAGCGGAATTTCACAGGACGCTTGGCTCCACAAGTCTCCACAAGCTTAGTGACAGCACAGAGCTCACAGCTTCTCATCTGAAGTGTCAGGGATATAAATATATACACTGAGCAGGGGGTCTGAAACAGTCTTCGCTTTGATGCCTCCTCACTCTCTGACAACGTCTCTCTCTAAAGCCGCTTAACAGACTTGACAGACTTGACAGACATACACAAAAACAAAACACTACTCGGACACACACGAAAGCATGGGGGGAAAGAAAATCATTTATCATTTCTGATAAAAGATGGACAATTTAGCTACTTCGGAAGACAAATGTACGAGGGATGTCATTTACTGAGCAACTGAGTGGGTGAGCTAGGATGTGTTATGCTCTAGGCAAAAAATGATCTGCAGACATTTAAAACCAGCTCTCTCAGAGCGGTCGTCAGACCCAGCATGTCCCTCCCTGCTCTGCATCTCTCCAATAAATCACACACCAGGTATTCTGGGATTGCCCCATCCTCTGCTATCTGGGGATGGGAGTTGGGGCATCAGGTGTCAGTCCCTATAAATACCACAGGGCTGTAGGGGTGTTGGCCATGTGTCATGCCCTGCTCCTGTTGCATCTGCTGGGTGGTGGGAGGGGTGGGGGATGTTTTGAGATCACATTGCCCTCATGCTCAGAGTATAAATCCAGCACACCGGTGTACAAGGCAAACAGCATGCTAGACACTCAAACAGGTGCTTGGGGGGGCTATTGTTTAACATAAGGCATTACTGTAAGAGGCACTAATGATTAGAGGGTAGAACATGATGGACATGGCACAGGTCAAAAGCTGCAAACAAGAGGTGATGTAACATGGTACACGGTCATGTTGAGTACTCACTGGGCACGACAGGTCTCTGGGTTGGCTCTTTTGGCTGTGGAGGCTTCCAATCTCTGTCTGGGAGCTAGAGTGGGACATCCCTTCAAAAAATGGCCTATGGACAAAAACCAAGTGAGAGAGAGAATTCACTGCAGAAATTAGTAAGCAATTGAGGTGGTAAATATGAACTCAATGAGGGCTGATCCAAACAAGGGCTGCCTGGTGTCAGAGGTTAGAGGTCAGATGGGACATACTTGAGTTTAGGTTTGGGGGTGCTCAGGACACTCTCGTTATCCTCCATCTCTGGCCCACTGTCACTCTGGTTGTACACTTCCAGGCTGTCATAGAGCAGGTCCAAATCCTCCTCCACCTCCTGGGTCTGGTCTACAGGGTCAGAGTCTAGAACCTGACAAAATTCATGAATGATACTCCTTCAACAGAACACACACCATGTGATACATATTTCCTACTATTGATAATGTACCATCAAATTAGTATTTACTGTTAAGACAGCTGTTCAGTGAAACATAATATCAAATAGTGCTTTTCCTGTCTACAGACTGAGACAGCAGCAGAGTGAAGAGTAACAAGCCTACTGATGTGCATTAGTTAACAAGACTTAAAGGTGTGCTTATGCAGGTGGCAAAATCAATTGAGGTGATGCATGGAAGGTTGTAGAATGAGTGAATCAATGCTATAAATACACATGCCTTGGTCCTAACTAGACTAATTAAAAGCCAAGTGACCCAATGAAGGCTCAATGAAGGCTAGGAAAGCGGGGGCCCTGGTGAACAGAGGCAGTAAATCACAGGGAGTGCACCAAGGAGGTTGGTTGGCTAATCAGTTGATTAATTCTGCTACATAAGATCAGTCTGTGCTCTCCTGGTTGTGTATTTATGGACAACAGCACACTGCCTAGCCTTAAGGAAGGGATTAGAGAGAGAGAATGTGATAAGACATTCAGCCTTTCTGAGTGAACATACCATGGAGGATTCGAGAAATGTCCTGCCAAGCATGGGTGTAGCATATAGCCAGCATATAGCCAGCATATAGCCATTATGATAGAAAACTAAATAAAAACGGTATTAGGACTAAACATGATCTTTTTGTAAGATTTAAAGGAGCTAAGTATGTTTGTTGGAAATCTGCCACCTCTGGGCCCCGCGGTGAAATTGAGTTTGAAGACCAAAACGGTGTTCGCAATTGAAATATTTCTTTCAACGGATCTCATTCTCTGATCGCTACCTATTAAAGTGGTGGACATCACTGCACTAAGGGTAAAGTATGGATCAAGTAAAGGGACAGTAAAGCAATTTTTCTTCTTTTGGCTCTATTCTCCAGAGGTTTGGATTTGAAATCAAACAATTACTATGAGGTTAAAGAAGAGATTTTCACTTTTTATAAATGTTTTATACTTTTTACACTATTACAGGGCAGGAAAAGTAATGGGACAATTGGCTTGATGGGTGTTTCAGGTAAGTCAAGTGTGGTCCGTCACATCATACTGCATGTGCAGGCATAAGAGAGCTGTCAATGTGTAGTACTGATTCTAGACTTTGTGTATGCCTTTGGAGTCTGCTATTGGTGTCTGTCCACATGAAGACGAAAGAGGTGTCTCTCTTTGAATGAAAGAATGAAAGTCAAGGAAGCCATTATTAGGCTGGAAAATTATTAAAAAAACTAAAAAAAAAACTAAAGAAAAAAACTATTAGAAACAGCCAAAACCTTAGGCTTGCCAAAATCAACAATTTGGAACACCATTAAAAAGAAAAAAAGCATAGCAAATGCAAACGGGCTGGTAGGCCAAGGAAGACTTCTACAGTGGATGACCGAAGAATGCTCACCATGATTAAGGAAAACCCCAAAACAACTGTTGCACAGATCAGGAAATGTATACAGTATACCACCTCATCTGTGAAACATGGTGGAGGAGGTGCTATGGTTTGGGCATGTATAGCTGCCACTAGAACTGGCTAACTTGTCTTCATTGATGATGTAACTGCTGACAGCAGCACCATACAGTAATGACAATGACCCAAAACATACTGCCATAGCAACTACAGTAGGGAGTTTTTCAGGGCCAAAAAGTGGAATGTTTTTGACTGGCCAAGTCAATATTCAGATTTAAATCCAATTGAACATGCATTTAATTTCCTCACGATGAGATTTTAAACAAAAAGACAAAAAAAAACAACAGGAACTGAATATGGCTGCAGTAGAGGCCTGACAGATACCCAGCGCCTGGAGGGGTCAATGGGTCGAAGACTTCAGGCAGTTATTGCAAGCAAAGGATTGTCAACCAAATACTAAACATTAATGCTTAATTTGGACATTATATGAATCTGTCCCATTACTTTTGGTGCCCTAAAATAGGGGGATTATATATTAAAAGTGTTGTCATTTCTAAATTGTGAAACCAATATGTACCCAAATACCATCAAAATAAAGCTGAGAATCTATACTTTAACCAAACCCAAACTTTTGGAGTATAGAGCCAAAAGAAGAAAAAATGCTTCACTGTCCCATTACTTACAGAGGGAACTGTATATACGGTATTCAATAAAGGCAGAGTTTTCAAGCAGTCTCTCTCTCCACTCTTCTCAGTGAGTGGCTTTCTCTCCTCACTTTGCAGTGCTGCAACTTTGCTGTTGTACACAATGGATAAAGGCACAGCTGTTTTATAGAATTGTGTTTTTTTTCTGGGCTCTGGCTCATGAAAATGTCTTCGATGTTGGGCTCAGGCCTCATCAGCTTGAATTTTTTTCAGGCCTGTTTAAAACTCATTGCATCCCGGTCAGAAACACATTAGGTCCAATGTTGCTCTATGCTGTTTTGAGAGTCAATATCTAGAGATTTGATTCCAGAGCCCTGAAGGCAATTTAATAACGGCTATGTTTCATAGTTGGCTGACTGAAAGCCTCATAACAGAGATTGAGAAAGCCCAGACGAGTGCAAGCAGCAGGGGGAGGGAATAATGAGAGTAGAATGCACATCACTCCCTCAATTCTCAGCCGTTGGTAGTATCAAAACATACACCATTTATCTTTCCTCAACTTACCTCATCTGTCACCTTGAACCTCTTCAGCAAGGCCACAAACTTCTGCTTGAAGTTTGGTTGCTTTTGGGGACAGAAAGGGGACCAAATATTTGGGAAAGAAATCAGGGAGTTTACAAATGTACCGCTTTAAAGGCAATGATGGTTTGACTTTTATCACAGTAATTGTACAGTAGATTACTCATTCACAGCCAGTCTATCTATCTATCTATCTATCTATCTATCTATCTATATACACTCACCGAACACTTTATTAGGTACACCTTGCTAGTACTGGGTTGGACCCCCTTTTCTAGCCCATCTGCTTCAAGGTTCGACGTGTCATGCGTTCAGAGATGGTCTTCTGCATACTTTGGTTGTAACGAGTGGTTATTTGAGTTACTGCTGCCTTTCTATCATCTCGAACCAGTCTGGCCATTCTCCTCTGACCTCTGGCATCAACAAGGCATTTTCACCCAGAGAACTGCCGCTCACTGGATATTTTCTCTTTTTCGGACCCTTCTCTATAAACCCTAGAGATGGTTGTGCGTGAAAATCCCAGTAGATCAGCAGTTTCTAAAATACTCAAACCAGCCCGTCTGGCACCAACAACCATGCCACGTTCAAAGTCACTTAAATCACCTTTCTTCCCCATTCTGATGCTCAGTTTGAACTTCAGTAGGTCGTCTTGACCATGTCTACATGCCTAAATGCATTGAGTTGCTGCCATGTGATTGGCTGACTAGATATTTGTGCTACCGAGCAGTTGAACAGGTGTACCTAATGAAGTGGCCGGTGAGTGTATATATTATTATAATCCCTCCGCTGAACATTATGCTCATTTATATGCTTCTCCACATCCGTTCAATGCAGATGGACCTCACAATGTCCTTCATTTAAAAGCCTGGACATGCAAACACATAACTTAAGGTGTTAAAAAAATTGAAAGACCTCAATAGTTCTCAAAGCAAAGACCATAATGAACAAACAAAGTGGTCTAAGTAGAAAAAAGGGTGAGAAGCTAACCCTTGTCATGGAGGTTGTTCGGATCATTTTCCTCCGAGTTTTTTTCGGCTTCCTGACTTCATCATCCTCATCGTAGAGATCCTGAAAAACAATGAAGGCACTGATGAGCTGGAAGCTAAATCTGGAAAACATGTATAGAGATGTCTATGTATATCTGTTGGCATGTTTGTAAATCAGGATTGGCATATGCAAGTGTTTATGTGAAATATAGCTTTCAGGTATGCACAAGTTTATGTACGTGCATGTTCATGTTTCGGTGCATGTTTGTGTGTGCATTAATAGGTGTTTAAATACAGTAGGTGCACTGTAGTTGGTAACAGGCAGCCTCTCACCTGCCCATGCACTGCATCATCACTGGCTTCCTGTTCAGATGAGTAGCTGTCATCATCCTCTTCAGAGTAGTTATCCATGTCTGGGGAGCGATCTGGAGAGTAAAGACCAACACACCAGTCAACACATTGAGGACTGATAAGGACATGCATCTTGATAGTTATGTAAGCATCTGCTGCCTTCATTTCCTCAAACATGCATATCAAATTAGCAAGTTGACCTTCTACATATCCTAATTTAGACCCAGACTTCAAGGAGATGAAACCATAAACTCAAGTCACTGCCCTAGTAAAAGTACTAAAACTAAGAGAAACAAAAGTGTTCCAACTGTTATGAATGTAACACCATCAACACAAATTGAGTGTGCCATAACTGACATAGAACAGTACTATGGATGATTAAGAATTAAAAACGACAATGACACACCTTTTCACTTTTTATTTATCATGAGATGTTATGTCACAAGCAGCAACAGCACTGCTATTCAGTTGGGCTTTGGTGTTCACCAAAGTGATAGCATGTGAATGAAATCTCACACTAATGCTTTATCAGTGGTTTATATTTTCACACGGAAAAGCAGGTGATAGCATTAAGGCTCAAATATGTTTTTCTTTTCTTTTCCAGTTTCTTTTCATTGTAAGACATCCCATCAAACGTTCCCAGATAGCAGTGTGGATATATCTGCACCATGCAGAGAGGAGAGAGAGAAACATCTCCATTTCCTTCTGAGTGACACCAGTCTAATACTCAATGCATGAGCTCATCTGTTATGTTTGAGCAGCCTTCTTAATAATAACCAGTACTTGGAGGGGTAAACTTAGCAGGATAGAGGGGTGGAGGGATGGGATTTGGTCAAGGCCCTTATCCCTCTACCAGAATTAGACCACTGAAAGGCAATAGGCCCTACATCTGTTTAAATCTCATATGAGCATTACAACCATAGCTGAAGAGAATAACATATCATGAGGGATTAGGAAGGTGTTTTCTGTCCTTGATTGGGAAACCATGTAAAAGAGGGAGGCGAGGGGCCAGGGTGTGCTACACTCTAGGACACAGAAAGCAGAATACTGCCGTTTTCTATAACAGAGAGAGGTAGAGTTGTGGTTAGCTGTAGATGACCCACCTGAGGCTTTGATCTTGCGTCCCGCCTGACCGCTGCCGTCTTCATGGTCGATGGGTTGGCTGGACAGAGAGTACACGCTGATCTCGGCCACACGCACTGGAGCCTCCTTCATATTGCTATGGAGACCCAGGATTTGTCCTCCATCTGTAGGGTGCTGCATCACCTGTACACACACACACACACACACACACGAGTTGGGTACCTGTTTGCAGATCAAAAAAATGCCCAATGCGAGCAAAGTCGGTCATCTTAACCGCAATATTTGTAATAGACGCGATGAGACATAATCCAATGGGTGTTTTGATTAATTCTGATATTGTTCTGTTCAGCACTTTTTGCTCAAGCAAATTTGCTGAAGTTTTCTCAGTTAATAATAATAATAATAATAATAAACTTTTATGCTTGTAATAGTGGAAATAACAACATGTTCTCATATCGACATGCATTTATAGGCCACAAAGACATGAGATGGCTGTAGAAATTCTGAAAAACCTGAACTAACCCTTTTACTTTAGTTAACTGAATTGTGGTACTCCTCCATCAGATGCTCAGATCATTGATGATAGGAATGCACTGGCTTTAATATAATTTCTCTTTCTGCCTGAGTGTTCTCAAATCCACCACGATTCCAATGTCCATCAATCACATGAGCTCTCTGCCGGAGCTGAACCTCTCTCATCCTAATGGTACTTCTTCAAGTGACAAGCAGGGTGTAGATTTGTTCTTACATCTCTATTGAATCCCTCTATGTTCCTGAAAGCATTGTATAAAGATTGAGCTAGTATATATAAGAAAACGTGATGCTACACCTGTTATACTAGCTATACTAGCCCATATAAGAAGATAGATTGATTTATTTAGACTGTGTAACTGTTGATGTTTCAGTCCTCCTATAAACTCAGTCAATTTAATTCACCCAGCTTAAATGTGTTCAGATGGTGTGCAGAGCTGAATCATTCATTAAATCAAAATAAAAAATACACCATTATGTGATTCACACATTCAATTGCTTTCCAGGGAGGTTTCAAGGTTTCATAGCAAGATTTTATAGCACTATCCTGGGAGCAGTTAGACTGTTTTACTTGCTGGGCCACTGTTGAGGTAATAAGTTAATTTAGCTCAAACACTGGCAAGGGGGTACTTTAGGTCTCCATGTTAAATCCAATAACTGACTTCCAACATGAAAATGGCTTGACAACTTTCGAAGAGAGAGGAATAAGAGCTTGTTTTACAACTGATGACAGCATAATTACCCAGAGGGATTCAATAACGGACAATCAGGATTTATACATAGAATCCTGTGGCTTGTGCGCTGCTACTGCCAGCACAAAACAGGAGGCTGGAAAAAAGATCTGCTAACACACAGACAGACAGACAGACAGACAGACAGACAGACAGACAGACAGACAGACAGACACACTTGAAACAATCCCACTCAGAAGTCTTTTAGGTTGGGGGTGCTTGGTGGTGTAGCACACTAAGCACATATCACATAACCGCAGGGTTCCTGGTTCGATTCCGACCCTTGACATATCTTGCATGTCATCCCTCCTCTCTCTCACCCATCCTTCCTGTCAATCTCTCTACTGTCTCTATCCAAATAAAGCAGAAATGCCCTAAAAAACACATAAAAAATGGTTACAGTCCATCAATTTCATCTATACCATGTATAGAAGGCTGAACAAGCTGTCATTTTAGAGAACTGCACACAAAACAAGGTCCAGATGGCCCATAATCTCATACAGCTCTGTGTGATGAACATGAATCATCTAAATGACTCAGGAGACAGGAAACACTGCAGTAAACAAGACAATGATGAATACAAATGAAAGTGTCAAACACTGAAAGATAATACAGTCACAAGAACCAAGCAGAACATGGACAATTTCTCCCTAGTGAATCTATATCAAATGTACCATAATGACTGTACAAAGAGAGATGGAGTAGAAAGCACTTAATGAACCCAGTTAATGCACCTAATCAATACTTCTGCATTTCCTCTGACCAGGTCCTACCTCTGCCATATTGATCACTCCCACAGCCAATGTCTTGTATCCCAGGATAGTGCGGTTCTTGTAGCGCTTCCTCCTCTGCAGCATAATCTGGAGCCGGTTCGCATCCCTCTTGAGAAAATGGGGGTACTGTAACCAAACAAGAGTTCAGGTGAACACACACAGAAGAAGATTTATATACAGTATCTCTCAAATCCATGACACAAGGAGAGCATTTAAGCTTAAAGTGTGATGATGAAAACTATTTACTGTAATAACAGGGATGTCTGTTTACCTGGAGTGAGAACGTGAGCTCCAGGTCCGTCTCCATCAGGCCGCTGGGTGGGAGGACGTACTCGTTTGACCTCAGCACTCGTTTAGAGCCCTGTGAGCACACAAAGGACACTTTTGTGAAGAGTTTCATATTCAGCATGTGGTACATGGTACATGTTGGGCATATTGCTAGTACTCATTCACACACATTATCTGACCACTATCATGTGAAATGTAGGTTTCCTCTCTCTATGGTGCATTTCACGGATGGACTGATAGATTAAAATCAATTAACAGTTGTCCTTTTGGTCTTCCACAACACTTTAACTTTGAGACATTCAGTAGGTAAACTAGTCAGAGTGGCTCGCCCCCTGAGACTGAGTTGATCTAATAACATTAGAGGAGGATGTGTAAACCACAAAACCCACAGACCCACCCATTGAGCAGCATCTCACTCCTGCTCCAGCAACGCTGAAATCACTAGGGGCCTTTTGGGGTTTTATTGGAGCAGCCAATTTCTCATAATGAACAGCTCAATGACTGGCTTATTTTCAAAACGTGAGAAATGTAAATATTAAAATTAAACCAAACACATTGTTCCTTTCCAACAACAGAATTTGTTTGACTATGTAGCATGTTGTTGACATGGATCTTTGGCATAAATCAAAACAGCACAGTTACTTGAGCTACAGCCTAGGCCTGCATTTTGCTTCAGGAGACCTTTGACAAGAGCTATTCTTACTCTAGGGTGACGAGGACTCTACACTGAAAGCTCACAGAGGGTTCTAGCTTGGGCTTGCCTTGGCCAGTGGCACAGGGATTTAAATCTCCAGACAGCAGATACTTAAAACAGTGAGGACACTCACCCCTATGTCCTCAGAAGGACTGATTAAGTTAAGACTAGACAGGGAATACATCTGTGTGGCCGTATAAACACAGTTCTTCATCTCAGTGTTCCCCAGAGGTGCATCTCTTTACTAAGCTGTTTGTTATCTTGTTATTATAATCTGTAGCTGGATGTCTGTCACCCAACCACTATCTAAGATTTTTTCCTTTTTAACACCAACACGAGAAAAAATAAGCATCTGAGAGAATATAAGGATAGAAAGTGATGAAACAGATTTGACAGTGGGGGAGATAAAGATAACAGTAAAGTCTCTGAATGTTTACCCCACATGAGGGGTCAGCTCAATTTCTATTTGTGCCCACAAACTGGTAATACTTTATATCAGGAAGTGAGATAGTGAGAGAGACCAATTAGGTAATACCGATTTTTAAGACACATGAGGCGGAGATATCCTGTATCTGACTGAATACCTCTGAGAGGTTCATTAATAGTCTGATGCAATCAGACATTAGATCCTAATGTCATCAGATAGACTGGCAGTGCAAAAAACTGTTAAATCATGTAATCCACACTAGATGAGATGAGGGATTCTTATGAAAAACCAAAGGCTTTCTGCTATTCAATCAACTTTGACCTGACAATGACCATGAAAAGTATAGAGACATTTAAATTCCAGTGTCTTTTGAGGATAGATCTCAAGCAAAATTAAAATGCAAAGTCAGGTCAGTAGATATGGAAAAGTGGAAAGTTAAGAGGAATTTTATAACCTACTGTTACTGTTATGTACAAACTCTTAATCTGACTAATCTGTGGCACACCAGAAATAATAGCACTGGTCCAATGGCACTGAAAGACTAAACAATCCTCTGCAGCTAAGTGTATTTGCCAACCTCATCTTGAACAAGCATATTCATTAGTTGTCTGAGTCTCCAGAGTAAAACTGACAGTCTTGAGTAAAACTTTCTCTGTTATCTTCCCACCCTGCCTTATATACACACTTCCTAGCAGTCTACTTCAATGCATAGTGCATCCCCACCCCATCAAGACAATTAGGGCAGTTGATAGAGAGAGAAATAGAGGAAAAGAGAGACAGGTGTGGTGGGATGATATAAATGTCAGACAAACAAGACAATAGGAAGCCGTCATCAATACCACTTATCTAATGAGCTTTTGTGAGAAGGTGGAGGAGGAGGAGAGTCATGGCCCATCGAGCTGGCACACATACCAACACTTCAATTAGCTAACAGATCAATCAGTAGGGATAAACTGCATGGACCCAGGAAAAAAACAAAACTGAAGACTGTAGTTAGCTAGGATATAATAAATAAACTAGAGAAGATGTGTGAAATGTGATCACCGGCTGTCAGAAAAGTAGGCTGAGCTTTTCTGAATCCCATTAAAATATGATTCAAAAGCCATAAGCAGACATGACCAAATACTGAATATTTGGCAAAAATTAGCAATAAGTCACAAACCTACATTGGGCAAGGAAGTTGTTTTGCCTCCTGGTCTTGGCTGGTATAGATAGATTAGCCTACACAAAAAAACATTACTCATTTTCAATGTCAATTGGTTACTTTCAAATGTAACTGATGTTATACTGTACATGACACACACCCTCTAACGGTCTCTCATGACAAAATCCCACCAGCATAAACACATTATTGGAACCATGCAAACAGCAATGGTAGTCAAGATAATACGTTGTTTGTGTGTTTTCACTTTTCAATAGGCCTACCTCTTTAAGCTTTATATAATAAGAAAAAAAACTGAAGAAATACTCTACCATCTCTGGCTGTCGCCAGGACCTCCTCTTCCTAACATAGTGGACCTACTGTGTGTGCTATCTGGACAGACAGAGCAGCTTGACAGGGTACCAGGTATCCAGCCGTTCAGGCTATGACAGTATCTGCCCGTTAGACACTGCAATAGTGGCTTGTATTACACTGAGAAAATAGGGTAAATCTTGGCATCAAAGACCGATCCTGTCACTAACTGTAGCTTGACAAAGAACTGCCTTGTACACTTTCCTTTCAATAGCAGAGCTGCCGGTACAATGAATAATAGCACAAAAGCCAAGTGCCACAGCCTGACATGCATTAACAATACCATGCCTCTGCGGGGAGAGAGCTAGTGCTGAATGTCCTGTGGCCTCTCTCTCTCTCCATCACTACAAGCTTCTCCACTCTTGTGTCTTGCTGGGGCCAGATGGGGGAATGTCTGACAATTATTTTGCACTACACAGCCTGCTACTCTCTGCTCCTTTGCTCTCTATGCCTGTGTGAAAAGCTTGGCTAAGAGAGGCTCTTGACACAAGTAGTCAGACCACCTAATAGTTGCTTGGATGAAAGGTTTTTTTTGCTCACCAATTACAAAATGGGTCCTATTTTGACAGCTCAGACAGACTTGGTTTTATAGGTCAGGAGCTCCATGTACATGTAGGCTACAACTGTCAAAAGATTTGACAGGAGCATTGGGGCTCCTGCAGTGGACCACATCAGGGCAGGAGTTTTTTTTGTTTTTGTTTTTTACAGTAAAGAGACAGAGACACAGACAGACAATGGGAGTATTTTGGACAGTGGTTGGAGTGAAAAATAGGATTTTAAGTCTCGTCACAACCTTAGGCACCAAGACTAAATTTCAGAAATATTGCTTTAATAGTATACACATGGTATTATGACATTTAGCTACAATCAAGCATCTGGGCAGTATGTGGCCTGTGTAAGAAAGCCCCTGAGGGCCAGGCAGGGCTCGGCAGAGCCTTCTGGAGCCTGAGCTGTTCTTTCATCATAACTGACCCTTATAGCCTGATGCTGTGGTTTGGGAGTGGGTCCAACATGACCTACAGTGCCTATGGAAAGTATTCAGACCTCTTCACTTTTTCCACATTTTGTTGTGTTTTTATTTTGTTGTTGACTCAATTTAAAATTGATTAAATTAAAAGAATTTGCCATCAATCCACACACAATACCCCAGAATGACAAAGCGAAAAAAACACGTTATTTGAAATTTCAGTAAATTTATTAAAATTGAAATACAGAAATACCTCATGTACATAAGTATTCAGACCCTTTGCTATGACACTCTTAAAATTAGCTAAAATGCAAAAATGTCATCAACAAATCACTCAATAAGTTGAATTGAGTTCATCTTAATGCAAGGATAATAGTTCATGTAATTTTGGAATTAATATCTTTGTTTTTATAGGGTCTCTGATTTGCATAGGAATCAATTACACACTGTGTAGAATAGGATGTCACTACCAACTCAGTAAATTTCATAATTTTCTATTTATCCTGACAAACTCTGCTAGTGACAAACATACCCATAACTTGATGCAGCTACCACTATTCTTCACACGAGAGATGGTGTGCAAACTGCATTGCATTTGCTGGATTTGCACCAAACTTAATGCTTTGTAGTAAAACCAAATAAACATCTCCAGTCACTTTGTTTGCTGTATCACTCAAATTCATTGTTGACTCTGCTTTTTCCTCTCCACCATTCAACTTTGTAGATTTTTGTAAGTCTCCCCAGCCCTCAGGGTTGCATTCCTGAGCAGTTTTGTTCCTCTCCATTTGCTCAGTTTGTAATGACAACCTGATCCACACAGTGTGTAATTGATTCCTATGCAAATCAGAGACCCTATAAAAACAAAGATATTAATTCCAAAATTACATGAACTATTATCCTTGCATTAAGATTGACTCAATTCAACTTATTGACAGATTTGTTGATGACATTTTTGCATTTTAGTTAATTTTAAGAGTAATAGAAAAGGGTCTGAATACTTATGTACATGAGGTATTTCTGTATTGCAATTTTAATAAATTCACTGAATATTTCTAAAAACCTGTTTTGGCTTTGTCATTCTGGGGTATTGTGTGTGGATTGATGGAAAATTATTTTTTAATTTAATCAATTTTAAACTGAGTCTATAACACAACAAAATGTGGAAAAAGTGAAGGGGTCTAAATACTTTCCGAAGGCACTGTCTATGTTACTGGTTCAGAGAGTCTACTGCTGTTCCATGAGGGAGGCTCCTTAACGTGATGAGACTCAATGACAGTGTATGTTGTGTAGCACAGAGACAAATGACAATGCAAAGTTAAAAGTACAACAATGAATAATGTTGTTGTTCTCTCTCCTTCCAGCAACTCTGTCTTACTCCTCCTCTTCCTTTCCTTCTCTATCATCTCCCCCTTCTCACTCTTTATCTCCCCGATGTCTGTGTCCTTGACAACGAAACCTGCTGGAAATTGGATTTAATGCTCCAGTTCCGGAGCTCCGAAAACAGAGCCTGCTCGCTCTCCTCCGGGCCGCTCAGCAGAAATTTAAAGATTTCACGCTCTGGAGAAAACAAGGCTCATGGATAAAGCCACACTCCATTGCTTTCTCCCTTCTTTAAATAGAGTGACCTACTATTGCCTATAATCCCAGTGAAAGTTTATAATGAGTGGAAAACAGATTGAGAATACTACAAAATAACCACCAATTAATTAAAGCATCCTATGTTACATTGGATTACTCACAGTTAGGATAGCTAGGAGCTATCCATTATGGGCTGCTTCACAGCAGGACAAGTGTAAGTCATGCATGTCCTTCTTTTATTGGTGTTAAACACTGCTGGGCATCTCCCTTTCCCTGTCTGTTTAAGAGCATCATTTTCTCCTCCCCTCTCCTCGTGAGAGTCAGCACTGCTGCAGACACAAGCTTGCATATTGGGCACAGAGAATGTCTCCCAGATGTGGCGCAGGTGGCATAAACCCAGACACATTCATACTTAATGGATCTCCAAGGGTTAGGAGACATTCACAGGGGCACTGAGAGTCACAGAATCTAAATGATTTACACAACCCAGTAACATGGTGAAGGGATGATAGTTCTGTAACATGGTGAAGGGATGATAGTTCTCAGTACTGTACCTCCTTAGTTATCGTCTATTATCTATCTGACTGCCACACACAAATTCACACAAAAAACTAAAACATCTTCAGAACAAAAACAGAAAATAGGTATCTGCTATTTAGCCCTTGGAACTACATTAGTCATGATCTGCATACACTAAAGAATAGAGCATTTGTATGTATTTTGATATACTGTATCATTATAGGATTCTAGTGAGAAGCACTCAGGTGTGCATTTGTGGAAAAAGCCCTTTCTGCTGGGTGAATCCAGATCTGTTCAACTCTAATGTTCCTGGAAGCAAGGCAGTGGAGAAACTCTTGACTGACCTTTGCTAGGGAAATGATTTCCCCCTGACCACCTCAGGGCTCTGTATGTGTGTGTGTGTGTGTGTGTGTGTGTGTGTGTGTGTGTGTGTGTGCGTGCATGTGTGTCCAATCCCTCTCTTCTCACTCGACGACTACCCAGACACCTGAGTTTGTGTCTTAAAGCCTGAAGCCAGATTGAATAAAGAAGAGCAATGGCAGCAGTGATTGTGTAGACAGTGAACTACAAAAGACTGCCAAAGCAGGGTCAACCTAGTTGAAGCCAAGATGTACCTGAGTGGTAGAGTACAATGGTACAACATTCAAACCTTTAGTAGAACTAGGGGACAGCTTGGAAACACTTGATAAAGCTGAACATTAATGGACTTGGTCATGTAAAAATGCTGCGTCTTAACAGGCTAAAATGCTAAATCCATATTACATTACTAATGCCACTACTTACCATATTAATACTAATCTACCATTTAAGTACCTGAGTGGTTGTGAGTAATTAATGCTTCCTGGTAAACCTAAGACAGGTTTTATGAAATATGAGGGCTTGCCGGTACTGCTCATCAACGACTAGCCTTTGTGATGTACAGTGCCCTGCGTAAGTAATGGGACCATTAAGTATGTGTTCTTCTTTTGGCTCTATACTCCAAAAGTTACTATGAGGTTAAAGTAGAGATTCTTAGCTTTTATTTTAGGGTATTTGTGTATATATTGGTTTCACTATTTAGAAATGACAACACTTTTTACACAGTTCCCCTATTTCAGAGCACCAAAAGTAATGGGACATTTGGCTTGACAGGTGTGTTCAGTCACATAATTTGTGCAGGCATAAGAGAGCTGTCAATGTCTAGTACTGATTCTAGGCTTTGCGTTTGCATTTGGAGCTATTTGTTTCTGTCAACATGAGGACCAAAGAAGTGTCAATGAAAGTCAAGGTAGCCTTTATTAGGCTGAACAATCTGAAACATAAACAAACTCAGAAACATAACCAAAACCTTAGGCTTGCCAAAATCAACAGTTTGGAACATCATTTAATAATAAAACAAAACTTGAGCTCAGCAATCGCTGGTAGCCAAACTATAGAGGCTTCACTGCAAGGTGCAAACCACTAGTTATCTTCCAAAAGGATGGTCAGATTACAGTTTGCAAAACAAATACCTAAAAAGCCTGCAGAAGTCTGGAAAAAGGTCTTGTGGACAGATTAATATTATCATGTACCATAGTGATTGCAAGTGGATAGTTTGGAGACTTACAGCATACCACTGTAAGTCTGCCCAGGACTTACAGCATACCACTTCAACTGTGTAACATGGTGGAAGGGGGTGTTATGGTTTGGGCATGTTTATAGCTGTCACTAGAACTGGCTAACTTGTCTTAATTGATGACGGTAGCAGCAGGATATAATCTGAAGTGTACAGAAACATATTGTCTGCTCGAGTGCAAGCAAATGCCTCCAAATTCATTGGATGACGTTTTATCATACAGTAAAACAATGAAGTAAAACATACCGTTGTAGCAACTAGGGAGATTTTCAGGGCCAAAAAGTAGAACGTTTTTGACTGGCAAAATCAACCTTCAGATCCAAATGCAACATGCATTTTATTTCATAGTGATAAGATTTTAGCCAAAAAGACCAAGGATTGTCGACATGAGTGCTTAATTTGGACATAATATGAATCTTACTTTTGGTGCCCTGAAATAGGGGAACTATGTATAAATAATGTTGTCATTTCTAAATGGTGAAGCCAATATGTACACAAATACCATGAAATAAAAGCTGAGAATCTATACTTCTTAACCTCATATTAATTGTTTGATTTCAAATCCTTTTCAAAACTTTTGGAGTAGAGAGCCAAAAGAAAGGGTACTGTCAACATTAGGCCAACATTGGATAGACTTTACAAAACACTGATAAAAATGTGATGCAATTGATGTGTCATTTAACAATAACAGGCCAAACCAGACCTAATATTGTGACACACTGACTACAATAGAACATGTTATGTAAACAACAGGAGGGACATCACTCACCTGTATTTTCACAGCTATCACCACTGAGTTGAGGTCTTTATCCAGTTCTTTCAGGACAATGAGTTTCTTCAAAGTGAGACTGCAAAGCCTGTGTATGTGACAGAGGGAAAGAGAGAGGGAGAGTATGAGAAAAAGAGGGGCAAGATGTCAATAGCATAACTAACCTCCTGGGAACACACTTTCATGACACAGTCTACCAGACTGTGGCATGACAAATGCTTTATCTCACACACAGTAACACCCACTGTGTGCCACAGCTCATTTCCACTCTGGTCTTTAATCACTCTCTGTTGATAAACTTACAGGTGCAATTATATCTAAAGCTTTTGAGACATGATCTTTCTCATAGATGATAGCTTTGTGTGTGTGTGTGTGTGTTTGTGTGGATGAAATGAGAGACAGTGTGAGACCAACTGAGAGACCAAGTGAGAGTATGATGACCCACTACTATGTAGCTTCTTCCCAAGTGACTTTTTCCATACCAATACATTTTCTGGGACTGGGACATGCTCATGGACAAGGGATTCCACTGAATTTACCAGCAATCCCTGGGTGCCCAATTTAATTCATTGTTTGACACCCTGCACTGCAGTGGTTTCTCCAGTAACAGCCAACCTACAAAAGGTCTATACAGACTAGTGCTTGTTCGGAAAATGGACAATGCACAAAACATTCACTGACTGCTTTGTGAGAAAATGTATCATAAGGCTGGCGGCACAGATGCATCGACAAGACACAGTGGTACAGAAGGTCCTCAGTCAACCCTGCCTCTGCATGCTGCTAAATATTAAAGTGGTGGTGAGCACAGAGCCCTGATTCACTGCTGCCATCTGTTCAGTATAAAAACAAAAACAAGTATGAGACACAAATCTCTCCTCTAAAGTGAAATCAATTTCAGAAATGCAACTTTGTGCCATTATTATGCAAGAAAAATCCTTAGGTCAGGGTTGTCATGCTAGAGAATTACAGTATGGCACCTGAACACTGGGTGAGAACTCAAATGAGGCCATAAATCAGGATGAGCACCTCTACAGCCAATGCTCGATTTAAGTATGTGGGGGTATGCCATACCCCATGTTAAAAGAGGGGAAAAGTATACCCCTTGTTAGATATAGGTTAACAATAAAACTAAATTAAAACAAGCTGATTTTCAAAAATGTAATTAACAACATGCACAAGAAGTGCTCCTTTCTCTCATGATAATGAGATTGAGCAGGGGACTCATTTAAACCTTTTCATGTTCAAGGGGATCGGTTTGAGCAAGTCATTTGAACAAGGCACTGTTCAGATTCGCTAATGTTGATCACATAATTAGTAGTCATTTCTTGCAATAGATTATTTACAGCGCAATTCTCAGACCAGCACAGTTATACAAGGAAGGCGGCTGCATTTCAGGGATGCTCAAGGATTTGGTGCGTCTGTGCGTGTCCATCTGTCGGCAGATGTATGTGTGTGTATGGGAGATTAATTATTGTTGGCTGGCTCTTACCTGCTACATGGCAAACTAGGCTAACTTAGTTGTTATAGTCTTTCATGCCAGACTTAGGAGTCTGGCAAATATTGACATTAGATGGCTATAGGACAAGATAATTACTTTCTGAGGGTGTACTATACTACCTTGACAATTTAGCTGTATTCCTTTCTGACCAGAATGGACAGAGGAGAGACATTTTATGTGAAAATTTGGAATATGTGAAAATACGTAAAACCTTATAATAATAAGAAAATGTTTTTTAGATCTTGCATCTCTCCTGATCTTTCTGTATCCAGAGCGCGTTCCTCTACCAAGGCATCCTCCACTCCAAACTTGCCTCTGTAGCCAGACACAAAAAGACGCCAACAACATCCTCTTGCCTCTACAGCCAGACACACCAAAAGACTTACTTCCCCTGACCCACTTTTCTACCAGTCCCCTTGCATCAAATCATGATCAGTCTCAGCCACAGTCCAAGGGAAATAGAGGGATGGCAAACAGCTTTCCTTTGGTCACTCATGGACAGTGCACCTAGCACCTCACTCACTGCTCTGTGAGTTGGAGCAGAAAGGGAAATCTGGTTGGGAACTGGCTATTGTAAAATGTCCTTCTGGTGTGTGAAACCACACACAAACCAGGGTGTGTGAAACAGTTACTGCACCAAAGTAAAAAAAAAAATGTCTCTAGTATGTCTCAAAGTTTGACAATACGATTACTATAGGTGTGGATGGCATAGTAGGGAACTGACCCCAATGAAATAATTCCATACTAAGACCTCCTCCAGCTGTACATTGTGCTGCCTGATCTAATTTACATAATCCATTAAATGTTAAAATCTGTGAACTGTATTCTCCCTGCTCTTCAACATGGCTTATCATTATGAGTCGACAATCCTCTCTATACCAACCAGTGCACTCTGAGGAGCACTGTGTCCCTCTGTCTCTGCTCATTTCTCTCTGGATGATGATTCAAATGTAATTTTAGAAAGCTGATGGACTGAGAGGGGATCTCGGGAACAGTTTTTTTTTATATAAGACTGAGGTGTTGCTGCCACCATGCCAGTCTGCAAATGAGACTCATGGCCATTTGTCTGGCCTCCTGCCAGTATCTCCTGTGCCCAAGCTTAGTGCCAGTTAGTCTGCAACTAGAAGGGAGGGACAGCAACAGACTAGGTGTCACATGTATTTGACACATACAGTATCATACAGTATGTAAAATACAGTTTAATACAGATTCACCGACACTAACGCTAAAGCTAGACTAATTAATTTAAAATGTGAGGAACTAGATACTACCAGAGGCCTACTTGGAGGTGATACACAGTCGTTTTCCACTTTTAAGTGTGCATGTGTGTGAGAGAGAGAATCTGCAAGTGTGTGTATGTGTGCGTTTGTGATTCTATGCAGCGCCTACAGGGGGATATGAGCCCCAGTCCCCCTTTGGCTCAACCTCATCATCAGTCCTACACAATGACACACACAATCTCCACAAGGAACACTCACACGGGATCAGAGAAAGGTTAACAGCAGCCTCCTAAAAGAGACAAATCCTCCTATTTGGCGTTGTCAAGGGCCCAATGGGGGATCACTGTGTGTGCTTCTCTCAGCCAATCCCACAGTATTATGAAACCAAAAAAGAATAGGGGATAACATCTATACAGCTCTCTCCAATGAAATATTTCAGTGAATCGCTCATTTGAAATAAAAGATAACTCATAATATGTTTTCAGTCTGTTTTCTTGTTGATAAGATCCCAGGGGGAAAAATCCCTGTGAATCTGTGTGTTTGCTTGGGTTGTACTGACACAACACACTGCTTGCCAAGGTCTGCCAGTTGGGTCATAATTGTTATGGCCTGAGTGTATTGATCCTAAAGGTTGTTTACATTTGGAGTCAATTTGACTTTGGCCCTTAGTATGTCGCTCCCTCTCTTTCTCTCCCGCTCTGCTACTTGACTGAGACAGTGTGACATGGGATAGTGTAATGCAGGGGTACTGTGGTACTTGAACAATATCTGATGTTGTGGGACATCAACAAAAGCTAAATAAGCATGAAGAAACTACTAAACTGCACACAAATGGCTTCGTGGATAATGGGCCTGTTATCCCTGAATCTTGAACACTAACCTACCGTACTACCCACTATCAAATCTCTCCAATTAAAATCAACAGCTTCCACTGAGGTCTCTCTCATCATTCCAGAAGCAATGATTTTAAAGGTTTGCAGTCTTGCAATTAGTATCGGTGGGAGACTGATCCTGCTGACAGATATACAGTAACTATAGAGCACTACCCTTTTTGACTGATAGGCCAATTGAGTCTTTTCTTATCACAGAAGCCTACTACAGCTAATGGGTTGAGAGTTATATAGAGAGAAGCCCAGCTCAGCTCCTTAGTGCACTCATGAAGAGTAATTTCCCTGTCCCTAATGATTGGCCCATTGGCCTCTGAAACAACCAGGGACATTTCTGTCTCTCTTGACATTAAAGATAAGACCTTTCAAAGTGACACATACTTACATACTGTATGCTAGGTTTTGAAAGGGAAATGCAAAGTATGGGCTTGGTGCAAAATTCCACCACCTGTGCAGGGAGAGGAAGAAGATTTGGAATGACAGTGAGTATGTCGTCGTTCATTTCCTTTCTGAGGTAACCAGCACTCTCTCATACGGTAGCTCTGCTTTATGTAAAGCCCAAAAACAGCCATGATATCGATAGTCCCTCACGCAAAGTAGCCATGCTTATCATTCACTACAGTGTGTTTTGATAAGAGAATCTAGGTGGCAGCTTAATAAATAACACAAACAACACAAAGCATACATTCCTCCGTAGGCATACAGCAAGAGGAGGAGCAGAAGATCAATATCACTATTTTTCACTATGTTCCCTTACTAAAAATCTTGTTACCTTGATCTAGGCTATTTTCCCCTTTTGAGAAACAGAAAGAGAGCTTACATAAAACCAGATATCTTCCTCATTCTCCTGCTTCCTTAGTAGCATAGAAGCTACTACGGGGGGGGGGGGGGGGGGGGGGCGGGGGCTTTTCCCCATGACAATGCTCTTCCGCAATAACTCACATTCATCTCTAGCATTCTAGAATTCTCAGTCTCTACTTAAAACTCTGGCCTCACTCTTCTTTCCTCTCAACTTTGTGATAAGGAGGAGACTCAAAGCAACATCATTCATATAAGCCAATCAGTGGAACTGATTATATCACAGTCCTTTGCGAGATCTGATGCATCACCAGGACTTGGAGCACCACTGAATATAACACACAGGTAGAAACCCATTAAACACAGGGGGAAAATATAAGGATTTCACAACCATTGTTTCCCGAATGCAAAAATATAAACAAATGTGATATGTGCTGCCAAAAAGCCTACCAACCTCAGCAATCTGTTCTATAGCGTGAGTATTGAATGAGTTGAATGAGTATTGAATAGCTCCCCTGATGTGCATAGAGTTTAACAACTCTATGCACTCCCTGTTAACAACTCATTCAATACTCACATGACTGACATCCAATATAATTTGGCAATAATGGGTAGGGAAGGAGCTTGTTGAAGTTACTGCATTATGAATGATGGCGGCAGCCACTGCACTAGAATCATTTGAGAAAAATCTATACTCCTCAAACAAGACTGCTTATCTAGTGCCACTTAACCAACCATAGACAAATATTTGGTTTCAGATAAGAAAGCCCTGTGATTACAGTTTGAATATCTTACCTTGTCCAATTTCTCAACCAAATGGATTAAAGAGGGACTGCACTGGCTGATTTCGGCCTAACCCTTTTCCTCCTTATTTAAAAAAAAAAAAAAAAAATGCAACTGAGAACAATATTTTTTTCTGGAATATGTGGTTTGATGTACCATCCAAAGCTCAACCTTAAATTTGTCATGGAAAGGAGAGGCATCACAACTTTCCACAATCTGTTCTCGGACTGACTCGATTTAGATTGAACATAAAAAAAATGGGTTTATGTCCAGTTATTGTTTTTACACTTTTTAGGACATTTTGGGGCTAGAATTGATGTATATGACTACTACTGACGCTACATAGACTGCTTTCAACAAGAAAAGTTTTTCGCTTCAGTTCCTCTTTAAATGATTACACTGACTGGCAAAGTAAGAGGAACTTGTAAATATACTATTATCAATCAGACAGTCATATCCAATCTAAATATGTTTAGTAGAGCATGCAGCAAACTGCACTCAACCCACTTCCTAAACTCTAACATCAGTGAGATGTGTTCCATCAGATAGATAGTGAGACCAAAAGTACTTTTCCCGAAGAGTGACACCGAGAGAAGTAGTCCCCATTCCCACACCTCCTGCATGCCACCGATGTACAAACCTGTCAATACAGTAGCACCATCATGGCAGATCTCAAAACTGCCATTTCTCAGATTCTGTTCTTGCTAGTTCAGTTCCACTGATTGGCTTCGCCCACCTGTCTAAGACTGAAGAAAGGAAACAAAATGAACTGAGGGAAGATTAAAGAGGTAGGGATCAACCCAGGGTTGGGTCTGCAACAATGAATTCAAGTGATACAGCAAAGAAAGTGGCTAGAAATGTGTTTTTATTTTTACTACAAAGCATTAAGTTTAATGAAAATCCAACACATGCAATGCAGTTTCAGCACCATCCCTCATGTGAAGAATAGTTGTAGCTGGATCATCTTATGGGTATGTTTGTCACCAGCAGGGACTAGGGAGTTTGTCAGGATCAAGAGAAAATTATGAAATTTGCTTAGTTGGTAGTGACATTCTAAAAACATGTTTTGTTTTGTCATTATGGGGTATTGTGTGTGGTTTGATGGCAAAAATGAATGAATTTTAAATTGAGTCTATACTACAACAAAATGCGAAAAAAAGTGAAGGGGTCAGAATACTTTCCGAATCCACTATGTGTGTCAGTTTCTTCGGTCCTCTTAGTTTATCTACCCAACATTCCTATTAATCCAGGATATGCTGCAGCGAGATACTGCATGTGGTGCCTCTATTACAGAGTGGAATGGGACATTTCCCAGAGTAGTGCCTTATGAGGCACTGAAACATAACATGCCCGCACCTAGATTAAACAGGATCTACAAGAGGCTAGAGAAAATTCAGAGCCTTGAATGAAAAAAAAGGTAATTCAATACTTTGATATTCAGCATGTGGGTTCAACTGAATGGAGTATTTTGATATTCTGTAAAGGCAGGCTGAGAAACAGTAAGACAGAAGGCAGCGTGTACAAGAGGTAAACAGGGGAGATGAGAGGTAACCAGGGGAGACAAGAGGTAACCAGGGGAGAGCATTGGAAAATTATTCTATGCACTCTTATCTCTTATCACTTTTATCTCACTTGTGTAATTTATTTGCTGCTTGACACATGGTTCTGACTGGAACGAATCAGGCACTCTCTGAGTGGTCACGGAACAACAGCTGTTCCTCCTCATAGCCTCACATGTTACATCTTAACCTGCATAATATCAGGAAGAAAAAAAAGCCCTGTATCGAGCATAACGCTGCCTAAACAAAAACACACTTTAGCTATTCTTTTCCTCCTGGTCAGCATGCCAGATGATGTTTTGCCAGTCCTATGCCCTCGACTCACTGCACAGCGATTGTCAAAGGCAAAAAACAGGCGGAAGTGGATGATGGAAAATGATGTAACACAGAGCTGAAATAAAAGAGATGGTGTCTGCCAGGGGGGGTGATGGGATTGAGTTTATACAAAAGTGAAAAGAAAAAAATAATATTCACAATCCCAAGGCTTTCAACGGACTTTCGTTTCTGCTCTCCCTGTTCAGTTCTTTAACTCTCTCTTCATATTCTCGCAAAAAGTGCTTTACATTGCCCTCCATGTAGGCTATTCCCTTCATACAATAACACGCCTGAAGCCTAAATTCTCAAGAAAGCAGTGTAAAGCAATATTCTAAGGAATCATGGAAAAGCCATTTTCTCTCTTCAGTAAAAGCTACAGCTAAAGAAAGCACTTTGATCTTGTGTAACGCCATTACCTGTTCATGTCTGAATGCATAATTGAGACCAAATAAAGAGTTGGCTTGTTTAATAGCTGCTTCTCCTGAATATTTCATTCTGGTCTGAGGAAAACCGTGAATAGGCTCCCCTGGGGTTATGGTTGTTTATTTATTCTTTCAAATCAACTGTGCTCGGAGCAAACAGGCTCTGCATTGTAGATGAAAGAAGGATCTGGACCTCAACAGATTTGAGGAGAGAAGAGGAGAGTTAAGGTACTTGAAGAGATGCTTAATTGATTTTGTATTCACTTTAGATTATCAGTGATACAGTAAAGACTAATCTGAAAGATCGAATGGGTCAATCTTAACAAGTTCACACAGTGGGGGGTAAAAAAAGATTAGTCTGCACATACAAACTATTTCAGCCCCCAGATGGCCACATGTAAGCTGGGTTTTAATTCTCTGAATGAAATCTCATCAAGGCCAGCGTGAAAGAGGGGAGAGGGCTGAATACAGAAAAAGGACAGGAGGAAGCGATTCATTTGGCATGCCCTGATCCCTGGACAGGCCAGCTCGTATTAGACTCAATGTCAACCTCAACCATACACATCCCAAAATACAGATGTATTATATCTGTAGAATGGAGATGGGACACGACAGATGTATGCATATATTACAGAAGACTCTTAGTGCAGGCCTTTATCCATTGAGAAAAATCCCTTCCATTAAGCCATAGGGACAGTACTTAACAAATCCCCATAGACCCATTTCGGACTGTTGATATGGGTAATGTGTAAAACATGCCATAAGCTTCTACCATGGTTGAAAACAGAACTCTACAGTTTGATTATAAAAATTCAAGCAGAACAACAAGAAAAAAGGTCCACAAAAACAGGGCCATAAAACAAGCAGGGACATAAGAGGGCAAGTGTTTAGAACTTCCACGACGTGTTATAAATATAAGCCTGTTAAGCATAGTCAAATCCATGGCTGGAAGTAAAAGGCGTGTTCTTTGCTGGATAAGGGTGACGGTTGGTATAAGCATTTCCACTAATCCAGAACACATCACAAATCTGACACAGAAAACCTGATCCCTCTGCTGGTCAAGCCAACCATAGGATCACCTTGCAATCCCCAGCCCTTGCAATCCATAACAGGCTGTTTCACCAATGCAACTTCCATATTTCAATGACTTTCAAAGGCACTTCCTGTCAATGTGGAGATGGAATGTAGCTCTGGTGGGCCAGCTGGTGCGGAGAAGAGCAATGGAATGGTTATGCATCACATATTTCATTCATGGGATGGGAGGTTGGACAGGTGTATTCACTCAGGTATGAAATCATACTTTGGGGGTATAGTGTGTAAAGATCTTAACTGAAAGACCTCACCACAGAGAAAAGTGAAGAGAAAATAAACCAACTGTTATTTCTGAGAATTAATGGATGCTGGGAAAAACAATAAATTAATCTCTGCAATAACACTGTTTGTAATATTCTCTCTCTCTCTGTATAAGATCATGAAGCATCCTAAACCTCTAGTGGGTTCTGATGTTACAGGGATTATGTGAAACTTTTATGTAACAGAGTGGTGTCAGTGCATTGGAGCAAAGCTATACAGCAGTCCCATATTCCTTTACCATTGGGGTTCTTACTAAAAAACAATTCCAAAACAGCCATGCAAGGTTAGACTCTCTTCACCTCTGTTGTGTGTTTTTACCACCAATAACTATGCAAAGAACACACACAGACAGTGACATACGTGTGTGGGCCGGTATGTTACAGCCTGATCTAATGTAGGTTAGAAGAAAGCTTCAACACATATAGCCCCCAGTGTGGTTCATCAGACTATTTATAGATCTCTCCCACCTCCTCAGTCTCCTATGGTACCAATTACATACACAGGATTGGGTTGCGTTCGCACCTCAGTATGCTCTGTGGAGCGTGTGACCACACATTCATTTATAGGAACCGGATCTGTGACTGTCCTCCTATGTCACCTCTTTTGCACCAGTAAACAAGGCCTTTTGTTTAACCTGATCACTAATTGATGAGGTCAGCAGGTCTGTTTGTTGTGGACAGACAAGCCCTAGGCAGACCCATTTACTGTACCAATCATCTTCAGGGGAAATTCTCACATTTCAAACTGACACTGAAGGGGGAGACATCAATTCTGCCCCCCTTCCTTAAGATCCCTTCCCCCGATGGTCCAAATTACTGTGATCTCTCTTTGATGTTTACAGGCCCTCTGCTGTGGTGTCATCTGAATAGAATTGATAAGATGAGGTCACATTGGTTCTCCTTGCAAACAGCTCTTAATTTAAATACTATGGTTGAAGCCGGGTATAAGTACAGAAGTAGAGGACAGATTCTCTCTCTCTCTCTTTGTGTCCTGGTCAGAGGTCCCAGGTGTATTGTGAGTATAGTAAAAGATGATGTGGTCTGTCTTTGTTTCTCTCTCTCTTTCTATCATTTATCATTGAGGGTAGAACGTAACTTTTTCTATGATGTATTTGCCTTGTAATAATTGTATACGTTTACAGTATTATTAAAGCCTCATTTGATTAATTCTAACTTGATCATTCTTGCATTAATCAGCACAAACAATTATTCGTTAATTAAATTACTTGGAGTCAGATTATTAATATTAAGACATGCTTTGTTGTTAACAGTACATAGACATATTTCCTTGCCAACCCTTCGTATTGTAACTGCCATCCAAAAAGACCCTACAACACCTTGACCAGGAGAGACAGAATCATACTGCAGAAACCTAGGAGGAGGAAATAGGCTAGTTATTCCTTAGAATAGGGCATTTGCCAAAAAGCAGGGGTATGAATGACAACATCATTGCAACTGCAGTCGAGAAAAACATAGAGGATAAATATGAGATTAATATGATTGTAATGCAAATCTCCAATACAACACATATTAGAATGTGCTGCCCCTTGCTCTCCAGTTACAGAATGATCTGCACTCCTTGGTACCCAATAGTAAACCAAGCAAATAGTGCTGAGCAGAGCAAAAAATACTTAACAACTCAGAATACTCTACTACAGCATGATTTTTTATTATACCTTGTCTTTAACATGTTTCTGAAAAACCACTGATTATTCAACACAACTTTTGGTAAACAGTCTGAAAATGCATTTGCATATCATAGAAACACTAGACACAGTATTCAAAACTCCACTGGATTATTTATTATTGCATACACTATAAATATTACGGCAAAGATGGCCGACTTTGCATCGACTTCATACATTTTTGCACATGCAAATTGGAGATGCTCATCTATACCCTTACTACAGATAACATTTCAAGAATTTTTTCCAGTCGTCTGAGTTTGATTTGTCAATTTGTAGGCTATATTTGTAGGCTATTTGAACCTGGTCTCTGTGAAGCTGTGAGACAGTGAGAAGGTCAGAGTTGAGAATAGGAGCTTTATAATCCTATTATGGTGGACCGCCTGCGCAGCAGAAAACCCCTCTGCTTGACGTATTGTCTGGAGTCATAAGATGCTCATCATTCAGAGCGGGGTCTTCCTTAAAACAACCCTTAATCAACTGTGCACACAACCCTACAGGCCATTTACTTTGATAGTATTAAAAGGTGAGGTTTAGGTTTTTACACATTTTTGCTCTCGAAATCTAGGTACATAGTACAGTAGACTAGTGATGTACATTAAAACATCAAAGGTTTGAGACTGCAAGCACAGCAGAGCAGAGACAAAACTCCAAAGCTCATTGCGGCCTATAAATCAAATGGCTAGACTTGAAGAGATCTGGAATAAAAAAAAACAGCATGAATAAGTAAAAGAATGACGCATATACTGTAAATGTAGTCCACTATTTATAGCTGACTGGCTTATGTAAGGTTGATGTTATTGTGCTGGTCTTCAAAAAAGCACTTCAGATGAATTATCTTAAAATAGCCTTATGAATGAGTTGAGTGTGCAGAGACAAGTCCAATGAAAAGGACTGAAAGGAGGGGAGTCTAACAAGACATGGACTCTTAGGAGCTTTTACGCATCACAGGGTCAACTATAGCTCCAGGGTCAACTATAACTATAGCTCCATGTGCAGCCAAATGCATCCTCACAACGTACAGAACTATTAATTCAAATGTGAAGAAATCCACAATCCAGGTCACAAGAATATGTGAAATTAAAATTAAAAAGTGACAAAATGATGTATTTGCCACTAGTCCAAATTATGCAAGACTTTCCGATCAGCGCATTGACTTAGAGTTCTGGTCTAAGTACATGTTTTCCAAGGTCAGATGGACAAACACACGGTAAATATAAACACCTCAATAGTAAACATAGGCTCAGGGTGGCATTAGATCTATATCCTAATCCCATTGACCTTCTACTACGGGGTATTAACCTGAGCAAGCTGTTGGATTTGTGGAACCAAATGTGACTGGTGTATAGAATCAATTCACTTATCAGTTGCAGCTCATTTCATTATTCACTAAGGTCTTAACAGCAATTCTAATACACACTTTAACTCTGCCTCTCATCCTACACTCTCCATCACTATGATTGCCATGACCTGCTTCCTTCAATGACTGCAAGTCTTAAGGAGATTAGGCTACACCCTGACCCTCTCAAACTCATCTATCGTCAAACACAGACAGACCAATGGTCTTAACCCAGCAACATTGCAGTAGTGGCCTGCCTCTAGACTGAGAGTACACATGGCTGCCATATGACACTCACATATGTGGATATTATGTGCAAATAGCCTAGTATGAGACATGGTAAAACAAAGCCATAGAAAGGACAATACTTACAGAAACAAACATTGGTAATGTGCATTGTCAATGCTAATGATGCCAGCTGCAATGCTGCTGACAGAGGATTTACTAAATTTATCCTGAGTCAGAACATTTTAGGCCTTGTAAGCAATGTTCCCAAAAAGAGAAATAGAGGGGAAATCTGGACTGGCCGCAGTGCAATCAATGACAGAAGAAACACAAAGTTCAGCAAATACCCTGCAACTCTCCAAATATTGATGTGCAGGATGGTGCTTTATGATATATGCACCAGGGAGTATCTATTGTACGTCAAAAGGAGTCTAGTCCCTTTGAGCATTACATGGGGGACAGTTATTGTTTTTTCTTCCCCCTCTCTGTCTCTCTACTACTCATCCTCTCTCTTCAAAAACGGCCAAAGGGTTTTACTGCAACAAATGCCAACTTCATTCTTGATTCTACCTACTCATGATTCCAAACAATTCCCTGTGGTTTAACATGTCCTGATGATTAATCTGCGGCATCCATCCTGACACCTGCTTTTTCCAGTTATACTGCAGTTCTATGAGTGTGCACTATAGAGCAAAGTTCTTGTGTTGTGTTGAACTAAGTTGAAAACTGTGTATGGATATGGACAGCTGAGGGAGCGGACAGAAACGGGTCTGAAACGGGTCTGAAACGGGTCTGAAACGGGTCTGCTCCTGCAAATCAGGAGAGACAACAGTCAAGTTGAGGCACGATCCCATAATATGATACAGACAGAGAGAAAAATGAGAGAGAGAAATACAGTGACCCTGACAGAGACATGATGACTGGATGGCTACATGTCATCTATACACCATATGCCACTGAAGAGACAGGCCTGTCCCAGAAGTGTTCACTCCACATCCTCCTGTTTGATGGATGCACATTTAACATTTGATGCAGTTAAATCATCTTAATTATAAATTGTGGCAATTCAGGCTAATGATCTATGTTCATGGTTCCTTTTTACAGATACCATAGACAGGCAGAGTGGCATTAGGCTTGCCACTGTAGAGTTGATTGACATCAGAAGCTATGGCCATCCAATGGCACAGTAAAATTCCAATAAAATCTGTCCCTAATCTGTGATTATTCTCCTGGGTGGAAGATCCAGTTAACTCTCCTTATTTGAGTCTTGCATACTGTGTGTGGATTGGTTTGCTGTACTGTCCTCTCTGTTCTGTTAAAAAGAAATAGATTCTTATAACATTGTAATAACATGAAGTCAACTCTTTAAAATCCCATTTTCAGTACAACAAAATTATAACACTACGAACAAGACAATAACATTTTATTTTGTTAATTAGAACGCAACCATTGTTTCATTAGAATCTGAAGTAAACACACAATATCTCTGCATAGGCCTACAAGTGTGCAACATTGCTAAACAAAATTTGTGTCATGTGCATTCAGGCATAGTTTTGAACAACGATGACAGCACAGCAAAAGCCAGAGAGAGTGTTTTTGTCCTTGACATAAACAGCCTCTGTGTTGCTGCTGGCACACTGCTCAGGAAATGCCTGAGGGGAGAGGTGGGTAAGAAGAGGGGAGAGGAGAAAAGACAAGCTTAAAAATATTGTGTCTTTTTCCAGGGTGCTTATTTTGACAGGATCCTCCCTGTGTCAGAGGAACGCTTACATATTTCTTACTTCTTGGCTCAAAGTGCTCACATGCTCCCTCCCTGAGAAGGGGATCTCCCTGCACGACTGGAGACCCAACTAAAAAACCAAAACAAAATCTGGCAAATCTCCTGTTCTGAGGCACAGAGAGGGGAAAACAGAAACCCCTCTTCCCCTCGGTCAGGAATTTATCAGATCCATGCCTGAATGTTCCTCCCTCAAACTGGACCAGCTCAGCAGAGCTACTCAACAGGGAGGGCAGTCCACAGCTCCACCACTGCCCTGCAAGTGAGGGTTTGGAGGTCAAGAGGTGGGATGGGGGGCTCTTTGGCTGCATTACCAGCCCTCTGGTTGTGAGGAATGTCAAATGTTTCCCAAGGAAATAATTCCCTCTCCAGGAAGTCAGGGAGAGGAAGCCAAGAGAGAGAGAGAGAGAGAGTCCGCTCATTTAGGGGAGGAGCATTGTCAGGGGTTGGGGCGAGAGCAGTGTGCCATCGTAGGATAAGATCACAGGGGTGTGACCTGAAATGAAGGGTCAGGAGTCAAGACTGTCCAGGTCTTCACACCAGGCACCCTTCCAGAAATTCAGTGTGAACTAAGGTCAGGATATGCTTCATTAGAGCAATGTCTGAAATCAATCTGGGAAAATACCTGGCAACAGAACCTTGAAAACAAGGGTGAACTACTGGAGATCTTTTAGAGGGAAACTTTATCCTCCCAAGAATTTTTGGAACAGGAAACCATGCTTGCAGGGAATAAAACAAAACAGACCAGAACTACAGAAGAACGATGAAACTCAACAGCCTACAGAGCTTGATGGAATCTTCCCATTACAAAAGTGAGCGTTCTGAGAATGAGGATACAGTCTGAGTTTAGGCGATTGTGTTAATATACAGTGTAGCTGATTAGGTTGAATATATTTGTACTGTAGTTATTTTCATGTCTGTTTAGCCTATTGTACAGTATCCATAGTGTGCCTGATATAGCTATAGGCTAGCAGTTGTTGCAATATGGTTGTTGTAGATGTTACACAGACATGAAGTTCAATGTCACATTCCTGGAGGGCCCTGGAGAGCGACGGCAGGGTCCTGTTTATGATTCCAAAGGGAGGGGATTAAGCAGCCAGGCCCAGTGTGCAGCATCAGATTACGAGCTCATCTTCTTTTTCAGTTATGAAATCAGATTACTGCAGCTCCCCTGGTGGGAGGAACAATGTCCAGAGCTAGGGATGGAGGGGTGTGGGGGAGATCAAAGGGGAATGCCCCTCTGATAATCAGTTAAAATGTGACAGAACAGTCGCTTTTTATGTGGTTCATGGGAGTCTCCCTAATTCTGTGTAGGCCTAATTCTGATGAGAATATGCAGCTGGAATTGAGGGCAGGGTTACCCAAGCCAAGGTTGCATGCAAACATTGCATATAACGTGTCTGTGTACGTTAGGAACGTCTAATCAACATCATTTGTCTGGATCATCAGTACTTTTCTACACAAGAAAGCATTCTGTATGTGATGTCATAACAGGGCCCCATCAATTAATCTCTGCTGAACTAGAACAAACTGCACGCCTCTGATGCCAAATTATGCCCTCACACAGACCTCAGTTTGGTTTTAATTGTTTCCTTTCTCCTTTGCACAGCACACATCCAACTGATTTCCGCTTGGGCAAGCCACCGCAGCAGGGCAGAAGAAACAGGCAAAGCCTCAGCCTATCGACCGCATAGTAAAATCAATTACCATAAAGATAGGCCTACACTGGCCCTGCCAGTCACAGGGAAATGGGGTCAGATTAGGGATTGCACCAAGCAAGCATGGATGGCCTGTACATACTTGATAAACATCTGTGTGAAACTGTTTGGAAACACAGACAGCAAATATGACCCTTCTCAAAATGACAGCCCATAAACTACAAACAGTTTTCTACAAATATTTGATTATAAGTAAAACATTTACAGCTGAGGTGAAAAGTTTGACCACTAGATGTCAAAGATCTTTTGAGTTCTTGGTAGAGAGGCATCCCATACCTCCTGCTGCACATTTTGTGGCCTCTGCAGTTTGCCCTCTGCTATGGCTCCAAACACTTTCACTCAGTGTCCTACCTAGATCCACAAAATATCCTACTGCCCTTGTCTATCTTAGATTATTCTGCAACATTTACAATACACTGGTCAGCTTTTCATCCCAGAGAGGAAGGGAAAGAGGAAGAGGATAAATAACTTTGATCACCGCTAAACAGAGGCATCACGTTGCTGCAGTTAAAAGGAGGGTATGGGGTGAGGAGGGGTAACCAGTGAAGAAAAGGGTGTGTACATTTTAATAAATTACCTAAGAAGGTTGGGCATACCACTGTATTATCATAAAAACTTAACGTATAAAATCATCAAAACTTGAGTTCAATGACAGGAAAACGTAGATGTATCTATGCAACTTCTCTCTATGAAACCATCAAGTGAATACAATCATACCTTTATTAGATTAGTGCTCCCAATCTATGACACATGGTTGTTAAATCTGACTATTCATCCCCCAAAAAAGGAATCAATCACACAAATTCACAAACTCTACAGCACAAATAGATCTAATATAAAGATAAAACACACTTATCCAAAATAATTTGGATGAGGGAGGAAAAACTAGGTTACAGTATGTAATGAATTGAGAGACATCACGCTAATCCAAGTGGTACAAAGAAAGAGAGCGAGAGAGAGAGAGAGAGACTGAGAATGCAAGGGGGGAAGAGAGACTGAGATGGAGATAGCATAGATGCCCACTAAGAGACAGAGGCTTTGAAACAAAGACGAAAAGAGCTGTGACAGAAGATAGAAGTAGACAGAAAACTCTCCCCTGGATGATTCTTAAGGACTCTGCTGAACATGTTCTACCAGTGAGTGGTGGCCAGCACAATGCTGTACTGAGGGGGTAGCATCAAGGAATGTGACACCAAGAGGCTGAACAAGCTTACTAGGAAAGCCGGTTCTGTCCTCGGTGTCACCCTGGACACTGTGAAGAAGTTGGCCTATAGGAAGGCGAGGACTAAACTCCTGGCCACCATGGACAATCCCTCCCATCCCCTACATGACACTGTGGCAGAGCAGAGAAGCTTCTTTAGCAACAAATTATTACAACCACGTTGCACTAAGGAGCGCTATAGGAGATCTTTTCTGCCTGCTGCAATAAGACTGTACAACTCCTCCTCTGGCTGGCTCGATCAGGGTGATGAGAGTCAGGCTGGGGGAGGTTAAATCATACTGGACTTTTCTTATTGTATATAATGTTCCAGATGTATCTACAGTGCATTCAGAAAGTATTCAGGCCCCTTCACTTTTTCCACATTTTGTTATGTTACAGCCTTATTCTAAAATGGATTCAATTCATGTTTTCTTCTACACACCCCATAATGACAAAGCAAAAACAGGTTTAGAAATGTTTGCTAATTTATTACAAATAAAAAAATGAAATATCACATTTACATAAGTATTCAGACCCTTTGCTATGACTCAAGTGCATCCTGTTTCCATTGATCATCCTTGAGATGTTTCTACGACTTGATTGGAGTCCACCTGTGGAAAATTCAATTGATTGGACATGATTTGGAACGGCACACACCTGTCTATATCAGGTCCCACAGTTGACAGTGCATGTCAGAGAAAAATCAGACCATGAGGTCGAAGGAATTGTCCATTTGTTTCGAGGCACAGATCTGGGGAAGGGTACAAAAAAAATCTGCAGTATTGAAGGTCCCCAAGAATACAGCAGCCTCCATCATTCTTCAATGGAAGAAGTTTGGAAGGACCAGGACTCTTCCTAGAGCTGGCCACCCGGCCAAACTGAGCAATAGGGGGAGAAGGGCCATCGTCAGGGAGGTGACCACCAAGAACCCAATGGTCACTCTGACAGAGCTCCAGAGTTCCTCTGTGGAGATGGGAGAACCTTCCAGAAGGATAACTATAACTGCAGCACTCCACCAATCAGGCCTTTATGGTAGAGTGGCCAGACAGAAGCTACTCCTCAGTAAAAAGCAAATGATAACCCACTTGAATTTTGCCAAAAGGCACCTAAAGGACTCTCAGGCCATGAGAAACAAGATTCTCTGGTCTGATGAAACCAAGATTGAACTCTTTGGCCTCAATGCCAAGCGTCATGTCTGGAGGAAACCTGGCACCACTCATCACCTGGCCAATACCATCCCTACAATGAAGCATGGTGGTGGCAGCATCATGCTGTGGGGATGTTTTTCAGCGGCAGGGACTGGGAGACTAGTCAGGATCAAGGGTAAGATGAACAGTGCAAAATACAGAGAGATCCTTGATGAAAACCTGCTCCAGAACGCTCAGGACCTCAGACTGGGGCGAAGGTGCACCTTCCAACAGGACAACGACCCTAAACACACAGTCAAGACAACACAGGAGTGGCTTCAGGACAAGTTTCTGAATGTCCTTGAGTGGCCCAGCCAGAGCCCGGATCTAACATCTCTGAAGAGACCTGAAAATAGCTGTGCACCGACGCTCCCCATCCAACCTGACAGAGCTTGAGAGGATCTGCAGAGAAGAATAGGAGAAACTCCCCAAATACAGGTGTGTCAAGCTTGTAGTGTCATACCCAAGAAGACTTGAGCTGTAATGCCAAAGGTGCTTCAACAAAGTACTGAGTAAAGGATCTGAATACTTATGTAAATGTGATATCAGTTTCTTATTTTTAATAAATTAGCAAACATTTCTAAAAACCTGTTTTGGCTTTGTCATTATGGGGTATAGTGTGTAGATTGATGAGGGGAAAAAAATAATTTAATCCATTTTAGAATAAGGCTGTAAGATAACAAAATGTGGAAAAAGTGAAGGGGTCTGAATACTTTCCGAATGCACTGTATCTATTCAACTCAAGGGATCATCTTTGTGTTACTCCAGCCATTGTTTGGCTTTTCAGAGAGACTGTTTACAGTCTGCCCTATAACAGGCATTGTGGAGGCAGGCAGGCATGGCAGAGTGCTGGAATGAGAACAATGCTAAATGTTCAACAGACAGCTGCAAGCAGCCGCCATAAGGGGGAGGGTGGGGGGGGCACAACAACACTGAGCCCGCCAAGTAAAAAGCTTCCATTCAGCCCGCTGTCAGACCATACAGTGGCACAGGTCTGTTTTCTCAAGTGCTACCGAGCCATGGCTGTGCCAACAGCAGAGCTGCCAGGAACCATTCCACTTAACTGGGGAGGCCTGTGATAAAAACATAACATAACTGAGCCTATTACAGAGAGGTTTGACAAAATAGGCTATTACCTACATGCACAGATTGGCTGAACTAAAAGACAGTTGGTAGATCATGGCACTAGTAATTATGAGATTGTGGGTTTGATCTCAGCTGGGACCATATACAACACATGTATGCACTCACTGTACTGTAAGACTTTGGATAAAAGCATCTGCTAAAGGCCTTAAAAAACAGTCTTCCAATCACATAGTCAAACACTGCAATCTCCTGACTTGGCTCTAGTTTAATGCTTTGCTTAATTTTTCAAAACCAAAATAAATATCAATGATAGCCAAAGAGAAGTAATGTATGTTCAACTTTTCTCATTGAAAGGCAGCAGAAGCAAGATCTTCAAATTGTTAAGTCAAATAGTAGTCAGCCCTAAAACTGATGGCCTTATACTGAATCTAGTCTAGTCCAGGTTTGAAAACACAAAGCCACATACCCTGGTTTAGGGTGTCTAGCTATGAGTGAAGAAGTGGCCCTCTCCACAGAGGAGATATCGCTTCAGATCCTGCAACAAAACCAGCCCTCCACATATGCCAAGGGTCGGTGCAGGAACAAGCTGCTGCATACAAGGAAGCCCAGCCCCTGAAAGCATGCCAGGGCAGTATCCCCTATACAGAGGCCCTCGGACAGGCAAACCTGACCTAGTGATACAACATTAGTCTAGACTCTAAGCATTCAGCTGAAAACACTGTATTGAAGTAGCACTAATATTGAGGTAGGAGGATATTAATAACAACCAAACACAGCAACGAGTCAAACCATACTAACCATAATACACAGCACCATCATACGTGACAGCCCTTTAAATATTCTGCACATTATTCCATCATCAACCTCACTTGTTGATCTTTAATCCATGTCATCCTCCATGGAGAGTGTATAGGAATGGGGCGCAGGGAAACAGAGGTGCCAATCATTAGAAGAGGCTAACTGTGTGAAGCACTGTCTATAAATGCACTGAAGTTTCTCTTGCCAACATGTGAAGTCTTACAGCTTAATGGATGCATCTAGGCACAAAAACAGCAGTCTCCTATAACAGCTCAACAGATCTCCCTTCAGCAAAAGTGATAGGCTGAGCAAACACAATGCCTGTAAAGAACATATTAAATTGATGAAGATATTGCTATACATTTTTGTATTAGGCTTAAATGCAGTTGTAAAACCAAAACCCAACCAAATATCGACAACTTCATTAACAATGGCTAGGTCAATTATGTTGACTGTTTTAGGTAACAAAGGGACAGATAGGCTTATAGGAGCCCATCCGACTGACGAGAAAGTTCAGTTGGTGTGTATAATCAGTGTTAAATTCAGCATAAAATCATAGTGGTTCGCCCTCCATTTTTAGGGAACATGAATGAAAAGAAACTGAAGAGCACTGTGGCCCAATGGAAAAGAAATCCTAATACCAAGAACAAGTCAAAAATGTATCTCCCAAAACAGTCTACTCAAAAACAGTAGTAGATAGGACAAGATAATAGGCCTCTGTGGTTTCTCATTGCCACTTAGACAGCCTTGTTGTCACTTCAATCACACACCAAAACATCATCCACAGAAGAACTGACTTATTTTGATGACTAGCCTCGATTCACAAAAAGGAGGTTTGAAGATAACCACACATAATTTCAACACGCTTTTATTGTGGTAAGATTTCCAGCATGTTGCCAACACACACACACACACACACACACACACACAAATCCTTCCCCCTCTCGCCCAGTGCGTGGGACACATCTAGGTCAAAGCTGATTAATTTGCCCAGAGCTCCCGTGAGGATCCCGATCAGGTGGTGGCATTGCCTGCTCTCTCCGACTGTGATTACCACCACAGGAAATCACCTCAAAAGTCAGCTCTGCACACCTCTGTACAAATATAGGACTATGTGGATGACTGAGGGTGCAATGGTGAGAGGAATTCAAAATTATGAGTAGCAAGTAAGAATACTTTCTCCCTCAGAGGACTGGAGTGGTGACACTGGTCGCACAGGAAGTTTTTGTAATCGAAATGGTGGGTCAAATATAACCACTGGTTATGGAGCAGTGGTGGCAAGAAAGACAAAGAGAAGATGAGTCATGACACAACCTTCACAAAGAATAACAAAAAAGGAGAGGGAGACTTTAAAGAAGAAGCCTCTTTAAAGAGTGTGTCATATGAGATCAGTGACATCTGTGCCATAGTACTTAAGAGCTTTGGCATGTAATATTTGCCTTGAAACAATTCAAGCATGTCCTTAGCTACAGCTTGGCAGTAATAGTGTAAGCACTGTTTAAAGGCCTACAAGCTTAAACTTCACTGGCATGTTTCTTTTTTCCCCTTTTTTTTATTATAAAGAACACACACGTTTTTTTTTGCTTAGACTAACAAGGATTAACACCCTCAACATAAAAACAACTACATTATTAGGAAGCTAAATCTAATTAAGAAATAGTTAACGTTACATTCGACTGCAGTATGTATGTAATAATGTCTAGACAAAAACAAAAGGCAGACGGATTATGGATATAATGCGAGTAGAAAGTCATCCATCCCTTTTTTTGTAAACACACAGCTAACCTAGCTAGCTAGCTTAGCTATGCATACTCACGAGACAGACACAAGTAGATCAGCCTAACTGTTAGCTTCATATGTATGAATATGAAGTTGCTCTACACACTATTTTCATAGCAAGCTAATGAAAAAAAAGAAGAAAATAAATGCTTGCCAATATTTGGTTAACATGCACGCTAACGTTAGCTACCTTGGGACACAGCTTGGAGATGAGCGGTCTATCTCCCAGGTCGCAAAGAGGTTCATAGGTACAGGCATGGGGCCGGAGCCCCCCGAACCAAGGACAATAGCCCCCGCGACCGCTCCAGTCGGGATGGTTGTCGGGGCTGGTCCACTGCCACCGCTGCTTGGGTTCAGGAAGGCGGCCCGAACCCCTCCTCTCTCTACAGCCGCCGCCATCATCCCTACTGACTCTGGAAAGCAGCTCTAGCTGACTGTGTGTCCCTGGCAGATCAGCTAGGGCTCGCACTGCTGCCGCCTCACCCGTGTGGAACACTTTCAACCTCGCTCCAGTCCAGTCAGCTTCACAGGCTGTAGCAGTGAAGATTCGATGCACAGTAGTGTGTGGCGATGCTGATAGGCGGAGCATGCAATTCATAGAGCAAAGGAAACACGCTCCTTTTCAAAGCGATAGGGGGAGCTGTATGTATGTATGCGTGTGCGTGTGTGTGTTTTGGGGAACCTTGCCTATCGTTCCTGTCAAAGAGGATCTCTGATACTGTTGCAGTGTCGAGAGGAGAGAGGTGTTCCAGTCACATCCCCTGAGTTGAGCAAAGAACTTGTGTAACTTTGCCATCAAATAAATCTGATGTTAACACTGTTGTCAACCAAAATCCCATAATCTTTTCCAGATCCATTTAATAGCCACATGAAGCAAGCACACAGAGTATCTTTAGTATCTTTAATTCCTAGTTATTTACGAACTGTCAATAAAGAGCTAGTGGCAACCATTGATAATACATGGCAATGATTTTGTCCCCTAACCCAAACTCAGCTGAGTGTCTAACCAATGAGAATGGTCATGTAGAAACAAAACACTAATGCCAAGCAAGCAAAAACGTCTCATTTTGGAGACTAGTTTTCTCAAACAAATCTTCTGTACATCCATTATTGATGTTACTGCATGAAGTTTGCACACGTGACAGAACTACATCAAAAAACCTTTTCTGAAATGTCCATGTTGCAGAGTAAGTGAGCGCATACTGGGGAATGTAAACAGGTTAGGAGGGTTAGGGGGAAGATGTTGTTGGAGTAGCCTGAGCAGCCTTGAAGCCAGATTGATGTGGGTAGAGGAGATTGTTGGGTTGGTGGGTTGAGGAGTGAGGACAATGTGGAAAACTGTTTCCTTGGGTCAGAGGCAGAACATTGAGTTTTAGAAAAGAAGAAAGAAGCTTTAGCAGCAGACACAGATGAGAAATTAAGGAGGAGGGAGTGGTAAGAGGCTAGGTCACCAGGATGGTCAGTTTTCCTCTGTTTTCCACTACTGTAGCTCACAGGGATTCAGAAAGCCTAGGTGCGGGTGCAGAGGATCGTACTTGCCTAGTGGTGAGTGGACAGAGATAGTCAAAATATGAGGAAAAAGGATAGAAGTATCAGTAAGAAGGGAGAAGGATACAGTAGAGGGTAGGGAGGATAGAACAGAGGAAGACAGAGAGTCCACAGGTTGTGGTGGGTAGTAACAGTATGGATTTGAGTGGGAGGGGATAGATTTGAGAAGGATACAAAGTGATGTTCAGAAACCAGAAGAGGGGTAACAGTGAGGTTGGAGGTGGAGCAGGATCTGCTGAAGACGAGGTCAAGCTGATTGCCTGCCTCATGAGTCTGAGGAAAGTGAGGAAGGGTAAGGTCAAAAGAGGAGAGAAGGTTAAGAAAGCCAGAAGAGTGAAACTTCTCTGACTTGAAGTCATCCAGGACAGTGAGCAGTGTGCCGTCCTGGGAAAGAAGCTGAGAAGGACATCCATCTCATCTAGGAAGTCACCAAACTGACCTGGGGGGTGATAGATAACAACAATGTGAAGTTTGACAGGGAATGTAACATAGACAGCATGGAATTCAAATGAGGACAAGGACAGATGTGATAGAGAAAGGACATTAGATCCACTTAGGTAAGAGGGGGAGCTGGTGCTGTCAGATCAACTTACAAGTGCAATTCACAAATTGCTGATTGCCTAGCAGAGCTGTAAGCCCCTCCTCCCCACCAGCAGTCCTATAGACAGTAATTAGCCTACAAACTACCAATCAAGACCTTCAAACCAGATGGCCAGTCAAAACTATTCAACAGAAACTACCCAGATACTACCCAGAAACCGATAGACTAACCAATCCCACTTATTCAAGCAAATACAAAAGGAACTCTACTCAACCAATCCTGAAGACAGATGATTCTACAGCTATAGACACAAGTACATTGTAAAAATGCAAAGATGTAGAAGTTGAATCATTTGTGGAATATATTGCCATCTGGTGGAACATATAGGCTAGAACTTTAATCAAGATAATTTCTTATCAAGTGATAAGAAATTCTGGGTTCTGAGATTAGTCAAGTGATGGCAAAGAATGCACCCATTTGTCATAGATTTAGGACCATTTTAGACAGATTTCCCAAGAAAATTAAAAAGCATAAAAAATAAAATAAATGCAACAAAGACATGCCTTTAAGTTGCAAAGAAAACATTTGGTTTGAGGGGAAAGTACAGTAGATAACTAATCTACCAATAGGTGGCAGACTCCCTCCACCCTAACAACTATAAGATTGGTTTCTCTCTCTCTCTCTCTCTCTCTCTCTCTCTCTCTCTCTCTCTCTCTCTCTCTCTCTCTCTCTCTCTCTCTCTCTCATATATTTATAGATTTTTTTATATGCTTATAGATTTTTCCTTTACCCCTTCTCATGTAACATGCTTCAATTCTCACTATTTTATAGTCCACCTAGTCCACCTAGTCCACCCCAAGCTCATGTATGAGCCTCTAGTCCAGCCTGCAGGACAACAACACAAGAGAGGTGTGGAGCAGCGTGAGGAAGATCTCTGGCTACAAGCAGGCTATGATTTGAGCTGCTGTAACGCCCTAATTTCCCCCTGAGGAACAATAAAGTACCTATCTATCTATCTATCTATCTATCTATCTATCTTATGATACACGTACACTTCTATGTGAACGGTATAGTAACATTAGAGGCTGCCCCATTTTATTTTTCGCTATTGCAGTATTTCTGTTAAAAAACAAAGACATTGTCTGTTGTCCGTTATTGAATTATTGAATTGACAATTTCCATTGATTTATGATGGCATGTTATCCTATGTGAACCTTATCCTGTGAGTATTGGGGGTTTGGTGGGGGTGTGTGCATACAATATGGCTGCCTTATGACTGTGCCAGTATGTCTGGTACAGGGTGAGCAAGACAGATGCACAGCACAGCCCACTGACACTGCACAAATGAACAACTGTCCCAACCACTGAATTCCTGTAAATATGTCAGAGTCAACATATCTCAGTTGATTATGGCATACCTGTTTTGCCATGGAGGGCTTTGTACAGTATCACAAATGTAGCAGGACTGGTCATCTGAATAATAACAGAAGGTTTATATCCCAAAACCGCATTAAACCTGCAAGTTTGGAGAGAGTCCAGAATGGGAGGCTAGCCACACTGTGTCTGACGTCTTGGATATTTGAGAGGGTTCCAGGTAGCTCCTGTCTCTCTTATGGGCATACGGCCAATGGAGCAGACCTTGAGGCAGAGAGTGGAAGAACAACCGAAATGTAGCTCCACGCTAATACATTACACAAACACATTGGCGCAGTGGTGTTTCACAAACATTTACAGCAGTATCAATTAAATCAGCATATGGTGAATCAGGTTGGCTCATCAAGGATGTTAAGTGGAAAATAACAGATTTGCATTAAGTATGATATGATGGACTGAAACTGGCCTATATTTAAAGGGTAAGATTAGAATCTGTCAAACTGTCCAAAATACATTTTGGTCATCCAAATCATCAAGTTCATTTGGAAAGTACGTTTTCAGTTTCAAAGAGTTTTACATCAGATCCACAGGCTGATGTATCATAAGCAAACAGTATGGGAGATCAGACTAGGGGGAGATGACAGCGTCTGCCATAGTGCCTCCCAGTCCTTTAAGTGGCACTAGATAGCATCACTTCAACATGGTCAATTATTGAAAATAGAAAGAGGGTGGGAGGAGTTCTCTCTGAACCCTGCAGGGCTTAATGGGAGCAAAGCACTAGATTCTCTACCTGGGTATTTGTAATATATAGTGTGAACTGATTAGTTAATGCATAAGGAATAAACAGCATAAAGATATTTCTACACCAGTGTAGTGTAGCAATAGACAGGTAACCCATGTACAGATAATAGAATTCAGTTAAATATTTCTTATTAATGATTTAATTCCTGTCATATTAAAGTATGACAGGAAATTAATCAAGGACTTCAGTGCCATGTGATTACAAGGACGAGCAGATAATGGTATCTGGAGGCTATTCCTTGGATGTCTGATTGACAGTAACTCATAAAGACAAAGGTAAACCTTAAAGACAGGCTTTACGCCTCTTGCAATAACAGGGAACAATGTGCATTTATTTGAGAAAGTACTATAAACATATACCAGACACACCATGGATTTTGTCTACCTCTTATACCTGCATTGAGCTCCCCTGCATGCATTAACCCCAGTACATACTCAACTCATCAGCAGCCACTTTAGATAGTAGTGTTGGGCACTGTCCTTCATTCCAGGGGACTGGGAACATTCTCACTAATGGTAACATGGTAGAGAGAGAGAGAGAAAGAAAGAAAGAGAGAAAGAGTTGTTTTTATGCTCTTTATTTTTTATTCAGTGTAGTGTAGCAATAGACAGGTAACCCATGTACAGATAATAGAATTCAGTTAAATATTTCACATATTATATTACATAAAGTACAGTATATAAAAGCATTCCTTTTATACAATTTAAAGCTTTTATATCCTTGCGATTGTGCAGCCTAAATACGTTTTTGAACGAGTCGAGCAGGCAATTCCCCTTTGCTATTAACATATTAGAGAATAACATTCGTGCCATATCCATATTGAAGCATTATGAAATTCATGACATTTCTCTTGTGAAAGTGCCTTGAGTAGAAATGGAAAATTATAGCGGAAATTATATAGAGCCATATGTTGATTCCCAAAGAGCTGACTAAGTTGTTGCTGATGAGTTTTAAATACTTATGAGTGGGAGTTATGCTACCTGCAGCAAACAAAGACAAAAAAGTCTGTTTATCTGAGTTGGTTCCTCTTGAGGCACATTGAACATCTGCCCTTTTCCATTTTTTATAACTCTCCCTGAGGATAAAGAAATGAACTGAGAGAGAGTGAGGCAAAGTGGAAGAATTAGGTGAATATCAGGGATCACTCAGCAATACACACTCAGTGTACAATTTTACTACACTAACAATTATCTATTCTTACATTTTGGGGCGTGCCACCAACCCCCTCTTCAGAAGACAACTTTCTTATCTACTGTTATGCATCTCACTGCACGCTTATTTCACGCCTGACTCCAATCTAAGCTCTGAGTGATGGTTGAATGATTGGTCTCTGGCATGCAGTCAGACACAATTTAAAAGCCCTATCTGCTTGTAATCCTCTGAAGAGATTGCTACATGCCCAGATTTGTCTGATCAATCCCAAGAACATCTATTTATCCACCATAAAACCAATCTCCTTTTGCACTGGCACTGCTAATCGCAGTTAAACACACATAGAGGTGCAGCAACAGTGCTGACGTAATCAAGGTTTTGTGAGCACAGCAAATTGCAGATGTTATAATGTTCCATGGATCATACACTTCAAGCACAATCGATGCGCAATATCCTCCATCCTTGATATGTCTTATTCACCTCATTTCCTCACACAGGATTGTTTTATTATGTATTTGCCTGTGGTAGATTTCTTATTAATGATTTAATTACATTTAAAAGTATGACAGGAAATTAATCAAGGACTTCAGTGCCATGTGATTACAAGGACGAGCAGATAATGGTATCTGGAGGCTATTCCTTGGATGTCTGATTGACAGTAACTCATAAAGACAAAGGTAAACCTTAAAGACAGGCTTTACACCTCTTGCAATAACAGGGAACAATGTGCATTTATTTGAGAAAGTACTATAAACATATACCAGACACACCATGGATTTTGTCTACCTCTTATACCTGCATTGAGCTCCCCTGCATGCATTAACCCCAGTACATACTCAACTCATCAGCAGCCACTTTAGATAGTAGTGTTGGGCACTGTCCTTCATTCCAGGGGACTGGGAACATTCTCACTAATGGTAACATGGTAGAGAGAGAGAGAGAGAAAGAAAGAAAGAGAGAAAGAGTTGTTTTTATGCTCTTTATTGAGACATATTCACTTAAACAATATCACACCTACTATTTGTGCAGATGTGCATGTTATAGTGGCATTTTCCATAGTTTCTGTGTACATGTTTTTCTAGGACACTGTGTTGCTTCCTTATGCTATCAGGCAACTCCATTGGTCTTGGTAGAATGTACCATCGGGTCCCCTGATGCTTCACTCATTGTGTTATGCTCTGGACGCATGCCAGAAATAATAGTCATCCAATGCTAAGACATTACCATGGAGGTAAGCAGGAAAGAAGAAGAACAACAACAAGCTATCAAGACAAAAGGCTTTCTTGAGTCCTGGACACCCATCTCCTGTGAGAGGCACAGGTCAATCTGTGCACTGTAAAGGCATGGATGGGATGTGGAGGGCCAGAATGCCACACAAAAGACATCTTTTTGGACAAGAGCCGGCACAGGGGAAGATTTCTCTCCTGCTATTAAGAATCCCATTAAAGTAAGAGGAGGACCCACACCTGCCATGGTCCTCTCTTATGCTTCTGAATGGAACCCTTTGTTAAAATAAGTCACTTTGCATTTAAATTTCCCAAAGTGAGTGTCAAAGTGCTGAGGGAAAAGAGGCACAGAGGCTACTCTTACAAGAATGTACTTCATCAGGTCACGTGACTCATTTGCCATGCAGTTATTAACTGACTTGGTTGGATATGCAAGTACTCAATGCATCGATTTACCCAAATTGTATTGTATGTTTGAAAAGGTGAAGGAGACCAGTCCACTACTCCTGAGTGGAAATGATGCCCATGCTTGGAAATTCTCTGCAACTCTCTCCTTTCCACCTGTGTGGTTGTTGCACTGTGCTTTTGCTATAATGTAAGACTACAGTATCAATGTTCCTGATCCTGCTTAAAGAGTATACTGTTTACTGGTGTTTTATAAACTGTACTGTTTATAAGCGGAACTGCATCACAAAAAAAAAAAACTGTGATAGGGTAGACAACATTCTGAATGTCAGATGTCTATGGCCAGAGGGTCCTTTTTTGGGCAAATCTTTGTCCTTATATTGTCAGAAAGGTCCCTCACCACCTTGTCCATACACACCTCAATATGACAGAGAACATTGACATATCAGATTTTACCGACAGACCGGAACAGTGGGCAAAGGATCACATTGCTAACAGAGCCCAGAGGGGGAAAACAAAGCATTGCTTCTATATTTTATGTATGCTGGAAATGTCAGCTGCTTCTTCATTTTTTGCAACCCTTTGTTAGAGGTGATTTATTTCAACATAGATGTTCATCTCTGCAATCAGAGAGTATTCACTGTAATATGTTTTAATTAAATGAGAGATCACACACTTTATGAATTAATGTCATCATCATTATATTCCAACACAGTGCATAAACCATCCAGAGGCATGGCTGTAAGTGCAATGGATTTATGTTCTTGTGCATGTGCGTGTGCGTATGCATGTGCATACGTGTGTGTGTGTACACTGCAGTGTGTATGTGGGTGGAAGAATTGCTTCGCAGTTGACATGTCACTAAAGTAAAATGTTTGATTCACACACAAAGACCCTTGCATCCACATGCTTTTATAAACAACCTAATAACACATTTTCCCCAATGATGAAATTGGGGAGAGGACTATGGACTATGGATCGGTCTCTGTCAGTTGTCACATGCTTTATCTCTGGCACCACTGGGTTTTTTATGAAACATGGGTGAATGATGCGTCTTGCCATACAGATGCAAGATGTTGTAAGTCGCTTTGGATAAAGGTGTCTGCTAAATGCCATAAATGTAAATGTAAATGCATTTACAAAATCACACTGATTGCCCCAATTGTTTACAAAACTTGGGTGAATGATGTGTCTTGCCATAGAGATTGTTTTGAGGTGACGCCGATTCATCTTGTGATGGTGCGGCTAAAGTGATAGGTTGTTATCATTATCAAATCAAATCAAAGTTTACTTATCAAATACACAATATATAAAATACAGTGCAATGAAATGCTTAGGGCAAGCTAGCTCCTCAACAGTGCAACAATGAACAACCAAACAATCAACAATGCAATGCGATGTAATAATAATAATAAAAAACAATAACATAAGGTGGCAGAGTATTAGCAGCAGTACTATGTATTATATATAGTATCATGTATTATATATAGTATCATGTATTATATATAGTATTATGCAATGCAATATATATAAGTGTATGAATGCATGTGCATGTGTGTGTGTGAGAGAGTGCAATGTGCACTGTCATTGGAGAATGACGCTGGACTGGCGGGGGGTTGGGGTCTGAGGTTGTGTTAGTTGAGCAGTCTTATGGCCTGTGGGTAGAAGCTGTTCCGGAACCTGTTGGTCCAGGTCTGGATACTCTGTTGGTAACAGAGAAAACAGGGAGTGGCTGCGGTCCCTTATGATCTTTCCAGCCTTCCTCTTGCACTTCCCGGAGTAGATCCTGTATGGCTGGGAGCTCAAGGCCCGTGATGAACTGGGCCATTTTCACCACCCTCTGCAGAGCCTTATGGTCGAGGGCAGTGCAGCTGCATTAAAAACGTCATACTAGGGTGCAAAGAGGAGAGTGCACCTCAGACCACACCTTTTGGCCAATTGCCAAAACTGTCAAAGCCTTGGAAATGAATCAAAGAAGCACTACAAGCTCTGTTAACTTTTCAGCCTACCTCAAATACACAGACTGCCTTCAAATAATCACAAAGCTGTAAGAACCAAGACCAATGGACTGATAATTAATCAATTAAGCACTACACGTTCCGGTAACTTTCAGTCATAGTTCTACATCATTTGTGGGGGACAACATGTTCACTGTACACTTGTTTGTTTTGGAAAAGACAATAATCTACATTTCATGAAATCTGCACATTAGACATTAATTAAAAGTGGACATAAACAAACAGTACATGTCTGAACCACAATAAAGGCCTTGTTTGCAGGTTCTCAGGAACATGTTTGGTGTCATGTTGACAGCAGGAAGTCAGTTAGAGAAGTTAATTACTTACCACTTATTGCCTTATTGTGTATTATTGTATACTGTTGCTATTTTTATTATTTCACTGCACTGTTGAGAGGTAGCTTGTAAGTAAGCATTTAATTGCACTGTTTACAACCTGTATCCTGTGCATATGACAAATAAACTTTGATTTGATTTGATTTAATGTTGTTTTATTTTGGCATACACTCAATCGATTGAAGCCTTCATCACTCAAAAATATCACCTCTATGAGGGCAGTGAAGGCGGACAAATCCTTCTTTTGATCCATTACCCCGATGGGCCAGATGGCCTTTGTAAACTCTCACTTCTCTCAGTGACCATCAGTCTCTCAAGTTGAGTGACTCTTTGAGAATGTTTGAATACTCATTTGTGTCATTTGACTGTAGCTGAGATGAGGTCTGATTGGATTATCCTGATAACAACTCTGATGATTGAAATGTGGGTATAAAACTGAATGTACGGAGCGGGAAACAGGAAATGAATTGAGTCTAAAATACACACAGGAGAGACTCAAACACTTTGGTCTGTTTCACTCCTTTACCATGTGAGACCAGAAAACAAATCCTAATAGTAAAACTGTGCTGGCTGCTGAATTTGGGTCAGTTGCTTGATCACCTACTATTTCAGGTCATTACAACAGCAAGTGGTGAATGCACACTTTTATGGTGAAGTTTTGAGTACAAGAACATTAAGAAAGTGTTTGTGTGGATGCACCGATGATTACTGGGACTGTTAGCGTTGGGGCTGATAGGTCAAAAAGCAAAAAAAAAGCAGTGTGTGGAGCAGATGTAACCTGTGTGGGTAATGCGTTATCACATCTTGGAACGCCCCCTGTTATCACTGAGGAAGAACACCTTATCCTGTCAACTCACTGTCACATCAATGACTCTTGTGTCTTCAGCTCAACCGATTGCACAGCCACAATAGTGCTCAGTAAATTGTCAGTCAGCTGTATGTATAGTACAAAAGCATTGCATACTACAGCTCCGTACATTAAAAAGTAGCATATTTTTAATTACTGTGGTATGGTAAAAATGGTAAACTCCGTTCTGCGGGATGCATGCTTCTGTTTCCCCTGTCAGAAATACAGTATGTCACTGCCAATGAGAGTGATGTTGTTTTTACCTTCCGTGGTTTTAACAACTGGAAAGCGGCACTCGAGTGTGACAGGGTTACAGTAGCATGCATCCAGCCACAGTCATGTACAGGCTGCAGCCACCTGATCTGAGCACAAATGCAGAGGGGCAACAGGGGAAACCATCGACTGTATGCTTGTAGGTAAAACAGCCTTGTGCAGGTCTACAACTCTTACTCTGATGTCCTTTGAATGTTCTTTGGTCTTGCCCATGGTGGTGGAGAGGTTGGAATGGAAGAGATTGATTCTATTGACAGGTGTCTTTTATACCCATAATAAACAGAGATTAGGAGTACTTTTCCTAAAGTGACAGGACTAATCTGTGTGCCTCATGGGCATATAACCGGTCTGTATGAGCCAGAATTCTTGCTGGTTTGTCGGGGATCAAATACTTATTTCCTTCGATCAAATGCAAATTAATTTATAACTTTATATAATGTGTTTTTTCTGGACTTCTTTGATATTCTGTCTCAATTTGTTCAACTAAAAGTACCATAAAAATTATAGACCGCTCATTTCTTTGTAATCGGGCAAACTAACAAAATCAGCAGGGGATCAAATAATTATTTCCCCCACTGTATGTCCACTGAAATATTGAGACATCTCTTCTGATGCTGGCTACAGTGTTGACAACATAGTTAGCCAGTGATGGTGCATCGGTGATGAGTGGAGTACGAGGTGGTGTGTAAGCATTGCTTCAAAAGAAACTTGCTAGATATATTCCATATATTCATTGTTATAACCACCAGTTACACTTAGTGGTTGTGCATGCCATGCAGGGTGAGCCATGTGCCAAAAGGTTTTTCGACCTCTCTAGTTCCCTGAAAAACTTCTTCCTTCACCAGTATAAGTTAGAAAAGTATGATGCTCCTTGTCTCAAAAGACTGCTTGACAAGCCATTATGATGTGACAAGATGCATTGTTGAGAATGAAGACCGTCTTCTCACTACCTGTCAGAGATCTTAGAGGATGATGATGCCACAGGCCTGTTAATTTAAATTAAGAGGCATACTTTCTTTGAGATTGGCAAATTTCTAGTGTGGATGCTTGAAACCAGCGAATGCAATTCTACAGTCTCTGTCTGTGGATATGTGCACTGCTTGTGAGGTTATTGGTGCATCACTGGAGTCCTTAAAAGACATCCGTAAAGATGATTGCTGGACAGAGCTTTCTCACATCATCCAAAGAGAAGGAGAACATTGAGTAAACACCTTGGTGAAAGTGTTGTGCTCTCAACTGTGGGTCATACAGATTCTGATGATCCCACCATCACCCCCTGTCAGTCTCTGAAAAGATCCCTGCTCAACATCCTTGACAGGGCCATTTCAGAAATGGAAAACAGATTTTCCAAGAAGAATGTAGACCTAATGACAGCCATATCCAGTCTTGTACCCAAATCTCGTGCATTTCTAGATTCCACCTTGTTGTGTCCTCTGCATGTGCTTGCTGGCACTGCTGCAGATGATGTGAGTCTGAAAAATGAATTTCTTGTTGCAAAACCAATGTTGGTCAAAAAATGTTCAAATGAAACAGACCTGTCCACTGTGTGTAAACACTTGCTGGAGTATAAGGAAGCTTTTCCTGTGTTGCATAAATTGTATGTAACAGCCCTGGTAATTGGTGTGTCTTCAGCATCATGTGAGAGTTCCTTCTCCACACTGTCACCAGTTCTAACCCCCTATCATCGCACCATGTTACATGAAAGAAAGGGGAATTTGGTGATCTTGGCCCATGAGAAATCAATAACAAATACCTTAGACATGGATGAATTTGTTAGAATTTTTTCCAAGGGAAAGGAGACTGATGTTGTAGATAGATAGACAGTAACCATTTATGATGTTGATCTGTATTTTCTTTCAAATGTCCAAACATTTTGCAACATTGGGGTGGGAGCCTGGTCTGACCAACTGCCCCCAGCAGTTCAGAGTAACAAAGGACACACTAATCAAGGTGAGCACAATCAATGCAGGTGTTTCCTCAACTTGATTAGTTTGTCCTAATATATTAATTTATATATATATAATATATTTTGAGCGCAGAAACATGAACATATCACTCCTGCTAGTGCCTGCAACTGGCTCCCAGTCAGCTACAGAATAGATTTCAAAATCTGGCTGTTGACCTTCAAGTGTGTCTGGGGAACCACTCCTCCATACCTGAAGGATCTAATATGACCTCTAGCCATAGTCTGGGATTCCAACTCCATGTGCCCAGGACTAAGCTGTGCTCAATGGGTGACCATGCCTTCTGCAATGCTGCCCCTCACCTCTGGAATGAGCTTCTGGAGGACCTTAAGACAGCCCAAATGCTCTCTTTCAAATCAGTACTAAAAACTCACCTCTTCAGACAGGCTTTCCTGTTGTCTTCTTTGTTGTTAATAGCGTATTGTTTGTTTTTCAGTTTATTTATTTTTTAATGCACTCAGTTCTATGTGCTTTGACATTGTTAAAATGAAAAGCACTTTACAAATAAAATGTATTATTATTATTATCCTTTCTTCCTATCACCAGTCACTACTGGTTTACTAATTAACCTCTTAATGTTACGTAGGAACGTCTGACAATGGGTTGCAGGTGCGCTGATTGGTGATAGGGAACAGGTGTGTTGCCAACTGCGCTCCAGCGATGAAACAAACAGATGAAAAGGTCATTCATAATCAGGCAATGCCAACACTGGAGTCAAAAGTATCATTTTCAACCCAATCCAAACTATAGCCCGTCATCCCCAAAAACGTCATCATATTCCGCACAGTAATGGGTTTAGGGGTGGCTGATATGCCCCTAAGCTGAGATGGCAAGATACTTTTGGTGCCGTCTAGTAGCACTCGAGCCAAATATTAAACTTTAGTTTTACAATACTGCACCTTTTGTTGGGAAGCCTTATGCGCCCCTTTTGCCAATTCTCGTAACACCGTGATCGAATCCCTGTGACATTGTTCCAGTGAGTCAGAGCAAATGATTAGGTCATCAACATACTGAATCACAGTACTGGTAACCTTGTGTTCTAAAGCATGTAGATCTTCCTTAAGCACTTTGTTAAATACATGTGGCGAATGTTTAAAGCCCTGTGGCATACATGTATATGTGTATTGTTGACCACGATATGTAAATGCAAACAGATGCATTTGTTTGCATTTGTGAGACCTCGCACTCAGTGGCACACTGAAGAACGCAGAACAGAGATCGATGACAGTGTAAAACCTGGATGTTGGTGGCACGTTTGTCAACAGCATGTGTGGATTCGGCACCTCTGCATCATAGTCTTCCACTACCTCATTAACAGCTCTAAGATCATGCACTAACCGATATCTAGACCTATCTGCTTTTAAAACCGGATGTATGGGAGTATTAGCTCCGGAGCGCGTATGTACAAGCACCCCTGCAGCCAACAGGCCTTCTATTGTACTTGCAATACCCTGCTCTGCCTCTGGCTTCATAGGATACTGCCATATGTTAGGTGGCCTATGTGGTGGATGTCTAGGATTTACCACTCTGTACTTCAGCTCTTTGGAGGTGAGATTCAAGAAATAAAGTCCTGAGTAGCCACAATATCTGAGTCCGGTATTTATTGCTTGCAAACAAGAGACAGAAGCCCAACAGCAGCCCAGCGTAAATCCGGGGGTCTGTTCAGCGCAAGTCTGAAGAGGCGATTATCAGGGTTGTCTTTTATACAGATTAAACATAATGGTAGGCGCCGCCAAGGCTATCACCGACAAGCTTGTGAGAGGGGGCGGGAGAGAATGAACAACGAACATGAGACTTTCTTACTGATCAATCTGCGCTATCTTACTGATCAATCAGTGTTCAACACTTCACACTTATCCAACTTCCTGTTGGCAAGATGGGTCTGTTCCTTTGTTCTTGCTCTCCCCCCACTACTCCCTCCGAAACCACCACTTTCCATATTGTAATCATCCGCTGTTTCTCAAAACAATGGCTATAGAACTTTAGAGGTGTGACAGGAGAAAATGTAGTCACAGTATTCACACAAGTTGTATCAGTCATACAAAAGTGCATATCCTTCAAACAGTTCTATCAGTGTATTTTCCATAACAATCCCTCCTTTTAACATTTAATTCCTTGAATGCTAACAACAATTCAGCATCTGTATCATATTTCATGGGACAGACGTTATATCATATTCCCCCTCGTCCACATCAGACAAGTTCTACTTGGGGTAGGGATTCAGGTTAGAGAGGTCATCCCCTGTCTCCATTCGTTTGAGTATCATGTTAGTTGTCATTATATAGGTGGCCGCCCTCCTTGTACATGCCTTGCAAACCACTGACATCAACAGGTAATCAAGAAAGTAGTAATTGTACATATGGTAACCAGCAACTTAGCTATAGAAGTCCCCCATGGCCCGAGCACTTGCCCCATTGAGGTGAAAACATCGCCTTGGGTTTGGTGGAGCTACTCTATGCCTCTGTATGTTCCTTCCAACAATTATGGCAACAATCAGAAAATGTCCGATCACCATTCTCGTCCCTCCGGAACCCCACTCCGTAGGCCACAATTGTCTCAGTGGCTCCATGGTGTTTAAATTACGTTGGAATCAGACGTTACTAGTACGTGATTCTTGTTAGAGCCCTGCGGTGGCCCAGTGTTGTCCTTGTCCCGGGCCTTACTGCTCCTCTCCTCCTAGTCTGGTCATTCCATGTCGTCCTCGTTCTGGGCCTGATCCCGTCACGTCGTCCCCGGTCGGGCCGCTGACCTCTGGTCTTGTCTTGTCGCTCCCGGTCTGCCTGCTGACGTCTGGTCTCTCCAGTGGTGGCGCCTTCTTTCAGTGTGTAGCGTGTACCCACGTGCCTCTCTCTGCTACTTTCACTGCGGACTGCGTGACGAGATGTACCTGGAAGGGCCCCAACCACCGTGGACTGCTCCAGTGCTTTCTCCTTCAGTTCTTGATCAGCACCCACTCCCCTGGTTGAGAGTTTGTTCTGGGATAAGGCGTACACTTTGTATTCCTACAAACGTACACTCAAAACGGCTACGGTAAGCCCTTGCTGTCGGTGAGTACTCATCCCCTCCCTCACATGAGACCCAGTCTTTTACTTGGTTGCAAGATAATACCCGAGGCCCTACATCCTGCCCCCGTAATCCGTACGGTTTAACAAGAAATACATGACCCGCGTATCTCACAAAACTTGAGTACTTCCTTTGTACTCCTTACAGACATAGCACAATATGCCTGGTCACTCCAATAAAGCCACTCTCCTGACAATAAATCACTCTTCTCTCTGAACCAAACTTTTTCAAAACTCTCATCCTGACTTTCGGAGACCTTAGCTGTACAATGACAATTATCTTTTGTCTGTGAACGTACAATCTCTAATTCTTAGTTCAGCTTCTGCCAACAATCTCTGTGCAATTGATCTCAGCCCGGAGACGGGCAAGTTCTATCCGTAAAAATAATTTAGCGGTGCATTGCCCAACGACATATTTTGATTGGTTTTATCTCACCGGGACCTCTCCTGCCTCCTCTGACTGTCCATAGCTTCGTGCCCCTCGGATTGTTGACAGTAATTCCGTGTTTCATAGCTCCGTTTCTCTCCTTTTTATCAGCCTTCAAGGATCTGTATGGCGGTGGGCGGACAGAGGAGCAGTCGAGGCCGACATCAACCTGTTCCGACAATAAAACTATAGGACACTGGTTAGAAGACCCTAGCATACCTCACTTGCGGTTACTTTCCTGATTCAACTGTGTGTTTATCTTCTTGATTCAACTGGCTTTACCTTACCAGCAGCATGATTTCCAAGCCTATCTCACAGTATGCTAATCTGTCTCTGGCTAAAACTCCAGTTCAATGGAAAACCCAAATCTCCCACATAGGCAATTGTTTGCATGTCCATCGACCATATTTTTCAATTATTATCCCTCTATGCTCGAAGGCAGCGGTTCGCCTTACTGGCCGCTTTCTCCATTATCAAATTAGTATAGCAACTTTTTCAACAACAATAGGTGAGTTCCTTACCTTTTATTCACGTGTCTCCACACCAGTCTTTTACGCATTTCATGCAAATGCTAACTATTAGGTATACCAAAAAAATTTCCTCCACACGTTGAGTGTCCCTGACACTTCTTTTTTGATTAATGTGTTCTACCCGGTTTTGGTGACTACTGCACAATCAACAATCATTAATTAGCCCGTCGGCCCTTAGCGAGAATTTTATCAAGATTCCAAAACTGTGTGTCCTCCAGACACGTGTCCCCGACATTTACCTATGTCAAATAGGAATTTACAACTGCAGACCTATTACCAAAATAGGATTTTCAACAGTACACCTATACCAAATACGATTTTACAACTGAAGGCGCTGAGGGTTGGGGTTGGCTCGAGGAGTTGAGCTCGAGTTGGGAGAGGCGCTCATGCATGAGTGGGAAGGCGCTGTCGAGCTGGTCCGTGACCCAGTTCAGGAGGGCACCGTGGTGTTGGACGATAGCGAGCAGGGGATGGTCGGTAACACCGGCCCCTGCCTCCCTCCGGCCCCGGTCCCTGTCTGGTTCCGACATTTGGCCAGATCGTTACCTTACGTAGGAACGTCTCAAGAACCAAATGACGGCACAGAGAGAGGGTAGTGGGGTATAGCCTGAAGGCATATTTAATAATAGAGAATAGGGAGAGGGGTAGGGGAGAGAAGGATTATCCAAGGGGGTCGTTGGGGTCCGGTCCGGGGGTCGTTAGCGGGCGGTCCAGTAGTTGAGAGGGGTTGGGGGTTGAGATACGGGTAGGGGCTAGGTCCGTGGAATGGATAAACGAGGAGGGGTCCAAGGGAGACGAGGGTTCTGGAGGGGCACAGGAGAACGAGGTGAGTCACAAGGGAAAGACAAGACACAAGGAATAGCAAGGATACTCAGGAGGGCTGAAGCGTCTGCGGGTCCCGTGGAAGGTTACCATAAGTCACAGTATGATCTGGCACTGGAGTGGAGTTCAGGCAGGCTTTATGTAGGTAAGTGATTGGCGATGGGTTGCAGGTGCGCTGCCGACTGGGAGCTGGACGCTCCAGCGATGATCGCCGGGGCCTCAAGGTGATGCCAGAGGGTCGGTTAGGAGGAGAGACTGTAACACTTAATGCTATTTATCTATCAATACATCCTCTCATTCATCCATCCTACCAACTAACCAACCAACCAACTAACCAACCAAACCATCTTTAAACAATATCTGCAACCATAAAAAGACTATCTCACTTTCTTTCAATTACCCAACAAATCTTTCTATTGTCCAAACCATCGTTTAACTTTGTCCACTACCAAAGTAATACTTTGCAAGTCCACACAGTGTCTTGTTCACAGAACTTATTTCCTAGTTATCACTGTTTACTCTTCCACATCAGGGTTAGTTTTCAAAGCATTTATAAGTTAACTTATAAAGCATTAATAATCCCTATTTGACAAGCACCAAGTGAATATCAAACAATCTAAACTAATGAGTTATAACTATTTGTAAATGGTTTATAATTTAATAATAAAATAGTTGTAAATTATGTATTTCCTAATTCTAAACGATTTATAACCCTTTACAAAGGGTACCTTAATATAAAGTGTTACTGAAATGGGTACTGACTTTTGTATTGCTATGCAGAATAAGGGTTAGGGTTGGCGATTAGGCAGGTTGGATTTAAGTTTTGGATAGGTATTTGCAGCCATTGATTGACGTACTAACCTTTCACAAAATATTAAATGAAAGCTTGTTGAAAAAAATAAAGCAAAATTTAAGGACAAAATAATTGGGGGAAATAACTAACTTATTTTTGCCTTTGACTAAGAAATTCTAGTGATAGACATTCACAATTATTAAAAATGAGCAAAAATACTTTTCAATATTGGTTGATGGATACATTCAGAGGAAACTACTAAGGAGCTTGATATTGATTGTTTATTTAGAGACCAGAGACAGAGATGAATCACAGTCTTAAATAGACGCTGACTGAACTCACTCAATCACCTGTATTTGTTCAAAAAAGCTCACTATGCACTAATGAGTAACTCGTAAATATTTTTGCCTCTGTCATTCCTGAGTGCATACCAGTTATTATACCAGAAACATAAAGCACAGGATTGGTAATGGAAGTAATACCATCTTGTGTCTCACTGAGTCCTGTAATTGGACAAAGGACTCCAAAACCCTTTCTCTAGGGGATATCTCCTTGGTGCTGTCAAGACACAGTTGGAGCTCACAAATCTGAACAGCAGTGGCAACAATTCCATATTGGATCGATACAAATAGGCTTCTATTTAATGTGATTTGGGGAGGACTTTTTTTTCAGCAATTGGAAAACTCCCCCCTCACAACACAGCAATCGATCTCAAACCAGCACCACCAGGATGCTTGAATTATTCAGCTCTCTTTCATTTCTTAATGTAAAAAAGTAATACAGGAGATTTAAGTGAGGTTCCGTATTTTAGATCGATCAGGGAGTGTAGAATAGTTAGTAAAATGTTAACCTGACTCCAATTAATAAATATGATAGATCGGCTCCCTACTTCGATAACTAGCCGAATATAATGAGCCTGAGGTTTATAGTCGGAATAACCTTTAAACGTTACGACCATTAACAAGAGTACCTCACTAGAGTATTTAAATGTCTATTCTAATCGGGAATCAATATGCAAATAACTAGTTTAATTAAGAATAATTTCCTGTCACGCTACATGTACGTCGGAAATGTCCCTCCCAATTATTTTATAAGATTGCAAGTTATATTGAAATCGCAAGTATTCGAACGCCAACTGGTAATCCAAACCGTACTGTGCGCTAAACCTTGGGTATGCGCTAAACAAACAAACAAACAACTAAACTAAACAATCATAAAGTCATTTCTAGGCTTAACCTGGTCAATTATAATTGCATGCATAGATTCTAGCAGATTATCCTAGCACACAGATTCATCTGAGGCATCTTCGGACAAATGAGGAGAGCGTCGTATCAAATTCAAGGAGATGTATTTAGACAAGCAATAATGTAAGCAATTCAGCTTACTTCAAGTCATACGATCAAAAGTGTAAATACACAAAATACAAAACATACCGTTGTAGGCAATTGTTCTAAGAAACTAATCAATTGAAAATAAGATTGTTTTAACAAGACTATGTGTTCTAACAGCTCGTAGGAGATCGGATAAACTGACTCGTCAAAAGAAAGTTCTGAAAACCTTTTATACCATCCCAGACCAAATGGAATTTCTACAGAAAACATCAAGGGACATTTCATCTAATGGGGAAGACCTTCTCGCAAATTGTAAAACAATAATAGTATTCAATTCATAAACAGTGTTTTCCACAGGTCTTCAGCTGGATCCGGAGATGTTTCTGGTATAATAACTTATACCAGAAACATCTCTTCTTCTGCGCAGGCGCTGGCGTGAGCAGGCTGTCCATCCAGTAGCTCTCGTTGTTTTGTCTTCCTGAATTTCCCCTAGGGATAAATAAAGTTTCTATCTATCTATCTATCTATCTATCTATCTATCTATCTATCTATCTATCTATCTATCTATCTATCTATCTATCTAACTGGTATGCACTCAGGAATGACAGAGGCAAAAATATTTACGAGTTACTCATTAGTGCATAGTGAGCTTTTTCGAACATATACAGGTGATTGAGTGAGTTCAGTCAACGTCTGCCTTAAGACTGTAATTCATCTCTGTCTCTGGTCTCTAAACAAACAATCAATATCAAGCTCCTTAGTAGTTTCCTATATATAGAAACACCTAGGAGAAAGAGGGTGTGGAGAGGTCATGTTGATTTAATTGCCAACAGGACACTCATGCATGCCCACTCTTCTGTGACACAATGAACCAGGACAGTTTTAAAGCTCATAAACACAGATAGTGATTCACATGTAAATGGAATGTAGTGGTCACAAATTTATTTTGGATGAAGTACACACTCTACTGACTAGTCTTCTTCTCTACTGACTAGTGTTCTTCTCTACTGGCTAGCATTCGTCAGTTATCTTGACTTTTCATCATTCTTGACAGCTACGGACATAGCTAAAATTAATTCAATGGGATTATCTGGCCATGGCATTGGTGGTCTGTTTCTACATGACTATTCCCACTGTTTAGACACACTGTCTGAGTCTGGGATGGGGGACACAACTGGATGTTTATACTTGCTATTGTGGTAGTTTCCCCACAAGTGCGGCACACATCGACCACAGATTTTGAGGGTGTAGCTAGCTTGCTATGTCCTTTGTGAACTAGCTAGCTAATATTGTTTTTGTTCTCCTTTGAGCCCAGGGGGAATGTTTTTGCTAGCACAACTCAAGTTCCTGCCTGTGTTCTGCCTCCATTTGGAGCATAGTAGGAAAAAATTCAAATTAAATGATGGCAAATACTTTACTCAGTAAGGTCACTCCCATACAATTCTATGGCCACTCCCACTAAGGTCAATTTTGAGTGGTTGATATTACACCATGAGCATAGTGACATACCTATTACCAATAATCAACCACATCTGTGTTTGTGTGTGTGTGTGTGTGTGTTTGTGTGTCATTGATAATTGTCAATGTGTCATTGTGAAAGCAATGAAAATCTACAGCATCATTTGCATCATTTGCAATCAAAACATGCAATGGTAGAGTTGGTGATGCTGAAATTGTTGCTTTGCTACTCCCATATGCACACAACCAACACTATTACTTCAAAGAACTACTTTGAAGCCCACATTCAACAGTGGCTCTCACATTAGATAGAATGTAATTGCCTCATATGAATAATTCAGTTGTGGGATAGAGTATAAGACATAATTCTTATCAGAGTTTTTCCTCAAAGGTTGTCCTGACTGTTTGCCATTCACATGGCTCGCTGTTCCTGAAATCTCCCAGGTCTCTTGCTGGCTATGATGCCAACCAGCAGAACTTTTAAGAACAGGGGAGGCTGGTGGAGGTAGAAACTGGAGGACAGGCTCATTGTAATGCATGGAATGGAATCTGAAATGGTAGCCAACGTGCAGAGAAAGAATTCCTGCTGTAAATTGGGTTCTGCAGGGGATAAAGGCTTCTTGTTCAACACGTCCCACAGTGCCATCTCATCTCCCATATCCAACCCACCTGCTCCCCAAGCTGTTTAAAAAACATATTCTCAAAGTTATCAATCATTCACAACATACATTTTGTTCTGATAGAGAGTGACAAAAACTATTGAGTAGTCTTCTAATGTATTACAAATGACTTCACCAAATGCCATTAACAGCCTTTTAACAGCTGCAAATGTGTTATTGAAAAGCAGACCCCATGATCCCTCAACCTTTCTCATGTTTCAGGAGAGTCATGTGTCATATACAGTAGGATCAATAGTCCCATGTCCACAGCTAATAAATGTCTTCGGGCTCCTCTCAGAACGTCTTTGAAAGAAAACAGTACTTGATAATCTCCTTCTCTCCTCCAAACGTGCGTATACAATTTTCAACTTAAAGATCATATCAGTTAAGTAACGAGCATAATGATGATGTATTTTTTTGAAATGACATGCGCACATCTTCAGTTGATAGATTTGTAGTGTTCTGATTTATTCCCTCTTGGTTTTGTATATCAAACCCAACCTTGGGATGTGAAAGTTTGCATTCCGAGCAATTATAGCCCATGGCTATGCGATAATCATGGGGGATCAAACTCTTTGAGTCAGAGCAATGCATTAAATGCCTTAAGTATCCATTTCACATTTGGCAGGGGTTTGTCAGACATTTCTCTCTACCTCTGTGCTGATATAGAGATGTAATCGAGGCAGTAAAACGTCTCTGTGAGTGAACTCCCTGAGTGTCTGTCAGGGTCAGCACTTTTAAAATTCTACTTCATGTGATGCGGAAAGCCCTGAGTGCGTCTGTTAAAATGAAAGCCTGTCATATCTCCCCGCTGTTGACTTTAGGGATATACCACTCTAACATATGGAGCTAGAGTTATTTCAGGCGGGGCACTCTCAATCAAACAGGGCACTCAAAACAGGTGACAGCTGGTTCACAGGTATATAAAATGCCATCACATGTTCAAGGGACTAGACTTAAAAGCAGCCAAGTTTATGCTCCTCCCTAGCATTCAACAGACATGATTGTACTGGCTATGAGAGTAAGTTTTGTGTAGTTGTAGGCTTCCCTCATTCTCCTCCTACCCGCTGCATTTGGCATGCCTCTCTCAGAGGAGAAAACAGCTTCTCATTTCCCCAGAGTTAGCCTCAAGACAAATTATCATGCATTGGCTATATCATGAGGGATTTTTCCAAAATAGTGTCCATTACCAAACTTTCTTTCATTGTTGGGGCATCTCAATTTCACTATGCAAATGATTCCTCATGGTCATTCATTTCCAGGCTCCTAAATCTGTCTAAATGTGTTGATGGGCTCTATGACATGGTTTCATTCAGTGTGGGTTGCCAATCCAGCTTTTGGGCCCTGCGAAAACTGTAATGGGATTTCTTCTTTTTTTACAGATGCAGCTCCTTCTGTTTTTCTTCTTTTTTTTTTTTTTACAAAAATCAATGGTTTTCAGAAGCATGGCCCTCCGCATTGTTGTCACTGTAAGCTGTATCCCATAGTGGTAGCATGTGTTATGTGGGGCAATCAGTGGACCAGGAAACAGATTCTAGTGTATTGTGACTACAAAGGCGCCATTGATATTAACAATACATTTACATTACATTTATGCCATTTAGCAGACACCTTTACCCAAAGCAACTTACAACAAATACATTGGTCTAAGTAAGTGAATCATCTATCTATCACTCATCATAAGAAAAATTAATCTATGCTAAAACAAAGATTACAATGCTAGAAGAAGAATAATTACTTTTTTTTTCTTTTTTAATTTATTTATAGTAGAGAAACTGTACAGGGGGGTAGTGGGGATGAAGAGGTCTTTAGGAGGGACAGTTAAGATGTAGCCTGAAGAGATGGGTCTTCAGTCTATGGTGGAAAACAATAAGGGCTGTTCTTCTGTCCTTATCATTAATAGTTTAATGAGATGACTAGCTTGGGTTTGAGGTGGTTTCATGATATCCCTTGTTAAAGGTAGAATATTCCCATGTACTATATCTACATGATGTAGTGAAAACATCTTGCTTTTGCATACACTGTATGTAGTGGAGGCTCCTCAGAGGAGGAAAGGGAGGACTATCCCCTAAATAAAAATGTTTGAAACATTTAAAGTTATCCTTTTTAGATAAAAAAGAAAAAGAAACCTGATTAAAACACATTTCCAGAATTCTGCAGGCACTTTGAGGTACTTTTTAGCAAACTGTAACTTGTTTTTGTGACAAGTGATTTGCACCTTGCAGTGTAGCCTCTGTAGTTCTGCCGATGAAGTCTTCTGCGGAGGTTATTATTGACATATGTAATGTTATGAATTATGCTCAATTTACATACTAGATATTACTAAGAACTTGTGTACATCTGTGGATGTGTTGTCATTTAGATGACTAGCGTAACAGCAAACAAAGATGGTAAATGGTACAATGAAAGAACTGTACAGTACTACATGTTTTCAGGCATGGGGGCGCCAATTTTCAGCATCTTTGGTTCTTAGAAAAACGCTTATCTCACTGGAATCAGCGATATATGACCATTCAGAGTCTTGACCATTAACCCAAGCTTTGAGGATCAATAAAAACACATCCCCTGATAACTATTAACGTTATTATTAGATATTATATAATTAATATTATTATTATAACGAAGAATTAATATAGGATTGATTAGCACAGTGTACAAATGTAACTAAGATTTCAAATTCAGTTCAAAATCCAATTTGATAAGATGGCTAGCTCTCAAGCCAGAAATTCACACTTTTGAGTGTCTCTACTCTCCCCCCACATAGCCAAACACATCTTGACAACATTTTCATCCCCCTTATTTACAATACTAAAAGAAAAGTTGGATAATAATAATTTGTATATTTCTCTTTTTTGATAAAGCTGGTGTATTTTGGGCACTGGGCAGCAATAATATGGGGTTGAAGACACTATTCATGAGATTTTTTTCAGATGGATTAAAGTTTATTCACTAGATTTTCAGTTGTCAGGCAGTGGTGCACACACCTCTCGTTACATTTGAATTTCTATAGGCCTGCCTAATCAGCATCGATAGGGTAATACTCTAGCGTAGTATAACCATGATGGAAAAAGCTCAGACCAAAGATGAAACAACCCAATACAAGTCTCCATATCTTTTTTAACGAAATCTGAAGTTATGGTATTGCTGTAGGCTAGTGTTTTTCACTTCCAATTCCACTTGATATCACAAAAATACAAAAATGGTTGTGTTCATTTATACATTTCAAATATATTTTAGATGGAAATTCGAAAGGCCCAATGAGAAAAGTCTAGATTTAGTGGTGATAGTTGTTTATTTGACCTTTATTCAAGCAGATGAAAACTGGAATGAGTGACGGCCAAGGTTTAGGCTACGTTGCTATTGGTAGTGGAGACATTACGGAGAGAACTAAGATAAAGGGACTTTCCTTGTCTTTGCCAAAATAACGGTCGAAGCATATGCAAAACATTCTTTATTGTTCTGTGGTGGGCTATCATGCAGTTACAGTACCAAAATAAATCAAATATGTGTCAGGGGTGGAAAACATGTGAAAAACCCTAATCAAATATTTGTTAAATATTATAGCCATAACAATCAAATGTATAGCCCTGTATTGCCAGAAACAATGTCGAAATAGCCCAGATCAAGTGTAAATGTAAAGTGTTGTTGCAGTATGTCGCAAGCAAATGGATGTCTATTTCACAAATCATGCTTTTGCCCTGGATAAGGCAAACAACACACGTACAGTATTGATGCAATCTCACATCAGCCTTGATGTATTATTATTATTATTTATGGCTAAATTATAGTCTAAACAATAATAATAATAAGAAAAGTAGGCCTGTCTATACATTGCAAAACTAATCCAATCTTGGCTTCTTCCCCAACAAAGACAGACAGAACGGCACAAATCAGATAAGCCATAATATGACAGAAAAACAGACTGCCGAAATAAAAAAATCATATGTATTCTCTGTTATGTCCCAGGCTGCTGAAATAGGAAATGTTCACATTTGAATTTCAAGTTTGTGGGATACAAACTCAATCATTGCATTAGTTCTAGAAAACTGGCCCAAGCCAGGCAGGGAGTTCTACAGAGTGGAGCCATCCAATTACACCAAGCTTAAATGTATTACCATTTTCATGCAATAAATGGTTAAACTGAAGTGAGTATCCTGGCTGAACCTCAGCAAACAGTATCATTTGTCTGGCCATTTACCTGCTCCACAAATAAGGACCATAGGAAAGTAAACAGGAAGTGAAGGACTGATGAATGCTAGACAAATGAGATTCCATACTTACAACAATCTAAAAGGATTGTTCGGGGACACAATAATTAATACCTGGGAATATTACAGTGTATAGAACCATTAGGTACCCAGTCTCAGGCAAGGCATTCTAAGTCAAATGGCACAACTGTCCATCAGGTGACAGGACAGCTGTTTCACACGTATGTAAAAACAACATGACATGATCAAGGGACATGGGCTTACAAGCAGCCAAGTTTACGCTCCTCTGTGGCATTCAACAGTTGTGGATGGATTCCGGTGTTCTGGTTACCAGCCAGCTTGGCATGGCCCAGGCGAAGTGGCATGGAGTGCCCAAACTTTGGGGGCCATGCTACTACGTTCGCTACAGAAGACCTGGTTCTCACTGCTCCAGGACATTCAAGGCTCCCTCAGTAGGATGGTCTCCCGCTTTGATGCCTTGTAAAACTTAAACAACAGTGCTGCATCCTTCTCAGTCACCGGCCAATCCTTGGCTGTGTTTGGGGGGGGGGGGTGTTCCGTGTTTCGTAGCAGGTCATGCCATGCCAACCTGGGAACTGCAGTCCCAGCCAGCGGTGTACTACTCATCTCAGAAATCAGGGAAGTTAAACATTCTTGTCTCCTGTCCTGTCAATGTTTCTGAATGTCTAAAGCACCAACCTAACACCCTAATCTTCGTTGGCTAATTATCTTATTATCTTTTCTTGCAGGATGAGTTTTCTGCCAAATGTTAGACATGACTGTAAGGGTCCACAGTTCACTTAAAGGGGCAGGGTGTACATTTGTTGGTAATCTGCAACCTCTGGCCAGCACAGCGTTATTCAGTTTGAAGTTCTGAACGATAACATCCTCCCTACATATAATATAACCCCCCGAAATGGACTTGCAGTGTCTCACATTAGGTGTTATGTTTCTGCATGTGTGCACAGTCCAAAGAAGAGCTACCAGAGACAACACAGAGACAGACTGGCAGCTACCAGAGACAGACTGGCAGTAACACAGAGACAGACTGGCAGCTACCAGAGACAGACTGGCAGTAACACAGAGACAGACTGGCAGCTACCAGAGACAGACTGGTAGTAACACAGAGACAGACTGGCAGTAACACAGAGACAGACTGGCAGTAACACAGAGACAGACTGGCAGCTACCAGAGACAGACTGGCAGTAACAACATGTTTGTATGCAAACCGAGTGTTGTTTTTTTCCGAACCAAAACAGCGCTTTATAACAGCGAAATATTTCTTTCAATGGGTCTCCTTCCCTGATCGCTACCAATTAAACATAGTCATTACAACCATTAGGAAGCTTTTAGAAAGCTTGAATGTTGCATACTGGACCTTTAAGTAATGTAAGAGTTTACATACAGTATTGAGATGGTCTAGAAGATATCTTCAGGTAAGATCAATAAGTAGGTGACAAGATAGCTGCCTAGCTTGAATTGCGCTAGCGCAATTGATTTGAGCTATCTTCAACAGCTGTCATCAGTGACAGGCATTTGTAGGTCTAATGCAAAATGTTATATTTGACGGCATTGCACAATCAACTTATGAATTGATTTACTGGTTGCTAGGCTATTAATGGCCTTGAACTTCCTGTAAGTTGCTATAAGTTCTATTTTGTCTTAAATCCAATCCAAATTCAATAAGTTGAACTGGGATTTTTAGAGTTACAAAGGTTGCATAGTTTTAGGTAATAGGTATGATTTTTCAGGGGTGATAATTTGGATTTTTTAGTTGGTTGAAGTGTGTCATCAAGGTGTAAGAATGGCAGTGAAGAAGTGATCAATATGAAGGATCAGACGGTGTATCTTCAGTACAAGATGATGTTTTTATTGACAAGACAGGCACAGACAAAACAGGCACAAAATCAGCAGACAAGATAGGTACCTGGGAGAAAGTTCTGGATCAACCATTTCTCAAAGTATAATTCTCCTGTGCACTCACAGTTATGCCTGCTTTTATATCACATTTAGTGTTGCACTGATTGGTCTTTTCTTATGGGAGGAATCAAAATCAGTCTATCATATTAGAACACCGTAACAGGTTTTGGGTTTCAAATCAACAGTGAGCTGTTTACATCAATTTCTTGCAGGGTATGAAGTTACGTGCAGATGTGAGACCTTGACCAAATAATGACCTCCTCCTTGTCCCCATCTTATTTTCCCCTGTGCCAGGCTCTGCAAACGACAAACTTTCCAGGTTCCACAAGATAAAATTAAGAAGTAAAACTCTTCTCTAATTCATGCTGGACACCTGCATATGACTTCACACTCACAGTGAGACTGTGTTCAGTTATCAAAAGTTAACTACATTGTTGAAGCAAAATATGTCAAACCGAGCAATAGTATTCAAAAACACCAAAGTCAGAATCACTAAAGCCCAGCTTCTATATTCTAGGCCTTGATTTACTTTCAATAGCTGCAGGGACATCAAACTCTTAAGTTGACCTATGACCTCTTCTGCCCAAACCTTCACCCAAACCTACCACCATAGACCTTTATGGTAAGATTTTCACTCAAGTGAAATAGAGAGTGTCATTTGATTAACACTCATGTTCGCAGCCTCCATTATTTCCTACATTGGAAATCTGAATGCTGAGTAAACCCGTGGGCTCCTCCTATCTCCGCCTGTTAACATTATTGTATGACATGGTTGTGTTCGATGCAGGGTGGCGACAAGCACTTAGTCCTCGCTGTGTGTATATGGACTGTGCATTCGGAAAGTATTCAGACCCCTTCACTTTTTCCACATTTTGGCCACCTCAGCGACTTGCTCAAGTATGATATGAAATGTGTGTCTGTGATGAAGTGCAGAATGCTCATTTAAAGGTCCAGTATTTAACATTAAAGCTTTATAAAAATACTCCTAATGGTTGTAATGACTATATGTTTAATCAGTAGTGGTCAAGAAATGAGATTCCATTAAAGAAATATTTCATTTACGAAAGCTTTATAGGTCAGGAAAAAGCGCTTTCTAAAATGGAGTGTCCTACCCAATACTCAGATTGCATATAAACATGTTGTTACTGCCAGGAGTGTTCTATGGGAGTGGACTCACCGATTTACCGCTTTCCTGTCTCTGGTAGCTGCCTCTTCAAATTATGTGCGCATGCAGAAACACAATAGCTAATGCAATAGCTAATTTAACAGAATTTCGCTGTGATGGCCAGAGGTGGCAGATTTCCCAAACTTGCGCCCTGCTCCTTTAAGCAGGTGGTTGGTACCGACAGTGAGATCTTGATTATCATCCATGGTGGGTTACAATACGTGCTCTGTGAACTAGAAACTAGCACAGAACCATAAAGATGGTTTCATAATATCCCTGGGTAATTCCTGAAACATGTCCAGCAAAGCAGTGATGGATTCATTATAAACACATCATTCATAAGGTAGAATATTCTCATGTACCAAGATAACATAACATAACATACATAAGTTAGATAACATAATTAGTATCTGCCGCCAAAGGCCATCTCTAAAAAAAATACAGATCAGAAGGGCAGTGGGTATGTCGCTTTACTACATGGGTAATAGTTAATAGTTAGGTCACATAATGCTAGAACGACCTCTGTCTGATCCAGGAGGCCAAAGGTAATTTGTCTCTGCACTAAATGTGCAGTGGGTCATCGGGAGGTTAATCTCAAATGAGGACCAATGTACATCCGCTGGACACAGTCTGTTATTTCACAAAATGCAAGAATGAAGAATTGTTTGGAACATCAACCTGAATTTCAACGCGGTGGCCAGTGGTGGCATATTTCCGACAGACTTACACCCTTCTCCTTTAAAGAGGTATTGAAGAGTCTTTTTTAGCCATTAAAATGTTTTCATCCTCTCCTCTATCTTTAATGCAATATAAGAACATTCAGTTAAACGTAGATAAAGTAGTACAATAAAATACACATAAATGCTCCAATAGTCCCTGATGGTCCAATTAAAGTGCATCACGAAGGTCAAATCAATAAGGGAAAGCTTCTTGGAAACAATCCAAAAGCCTACAGTACCACATTCTTTGGCCCACCATCACAAGAAATCATAAGCAAACAGCAGTCTCGGTTGATCTCTGAAGTCCAGTCAAGCAAACAATTGCACTGCTTTGATGAGTGGACTGCTTGGATTTGCGTACTGCTGATGTGGAGAAACAGCAATGATATAGTGGCTTCGGAAAGTATTCAGACCCCTTCACTTTTTACACATTTCGTTGTGTTATAGACTCAGTTTAAAATGGATTAAATGTTTTTTCCCTTCAGTCCATACACAATACACCATAATGACAAAGCGAAAAACGTTTTTAGAAATGTTTCAATGTTTTTTTTAATTAAAATTCAAATACAGAAACACCTCATTTAAGTAAGTATTCAGACCCTTTGCTAATACAAATTTGCTCAAATGCAAAAATGTCTTCAACAAGTCAACAACTGCATTGCATGTGCTGGATTTGCACTAAATTTACTGCTTTGTAGTAAAACCAAATAAACACATTTCCAGCCATTTGAGGCTCATTTACAGTATCTGACCAGTTATGATGACATGTCTAACTAGCATATAGCAATTTAATTGAAAATGTGTTATCTTAATTTATGGCTCATTATCTGACCAGTAATATGTCTAGCTACTCATTTGAATTTGTACTATAGCTAACTAACGTAGCTAGTAATTTTAACAGGAAGAACAAGTGGATAACTGTCAGCTAGCTACAATGTTGTCTGAACGGCCACATGTGAGTAATTAATCCTTGATTACATAACTAGGCTACTTTAAATGAAGCTTTATAAAATCAATTTTTTGGTGTGTAGTACATAATTAACCTAGCTTGCTCGCTAGCTATCAAGGTATGGCCAGGGATTGGCATGGCTCTGTTATACATGGTAGCCATGTATCATCTGTGACATCCTTTTGTAAATTTAAGATATGATTTACTTGGACAGAATGCACTACATCTCATTTTAAAGCATACTTAGGCTATTATGGGATGATAATTGTGTGTATGAGATGGCAAATAGTAAATACTAGCAGGTCATCTAAATATTAGCCTACATTTAGCTACTAACATCCACATCACATATACTGTTGTCCACTAATGATATTTAATTAAATCTCTCCACTACCTAGAATATTGCCAGTAGAGTCTTTAGACACATTTAACCATTAGTGTGTTTTTTTGTTTGGGAACTTAATTTGACCTTATCTTTCCAACAGGATATGCTGAGACAGCAGATTTATGACAAAACTACAATCTGCCATAAACCAGCAACCACTGAACCTGGATTACTTGGAGTTCCTGAGCCGCCATGAGTTTATTATATTTGAATCTTTTTCTGAACAGATAGACATTACTCCAGAGATTATAGAAGGACTACTGCACACTACAACTGCCACACACTGTGATCTTTCACTACTGCGTCAAGCAATCACACCTAAGTTTATTCATAAACTTTACATTCTAGTTTTCTCTAGTCCTGTGTTGTTGTTGAGACTTGATCATTTGACTGATTATTAAGAATCAGAGTGTTTTTTCCAAACATAAAAATAATGCTTATGCAAAGTCAACTAATTACAACTTCCTTTTAGGATAGAGCGCCTTTGGCGAGACATCTGGGTTGCTGTCACTGGCAAGTACCATGACATTCTACACACTCTTGAAGAGGATGGTCTGCTTGACATCTCCAACACCCTCCATCTCTTTGGTGTGCACTACATCTTTCTTCCTCGCCTCCGAGCAGACCTTGATACCTTCATTGGAGGAGGGAATTATCACCCTCTAAGGACTGAGGGAAATCTCACTCCAGAACAGCTGTGGCATATGGGACATGTGCAAGATCCTCTGCTAGCTATCAAAGTGCCATCTAGCTAGCTAATGTTATGTTAGCTAGCTATAGCTACGGTAACGGTTAGCTAGTTAATGTTAGCTAGCTAGCTAACTTGCTATTAACGTTACCCGACAAAAAAATAAAATAACTGGTCAAACTGGACTAAATACATGGTCAAAAACAACAAACATGAACACCATAATCTTAATAGCTAAACGATTACAAAAGCATAATTTACTGGGCGCTGTGCATTAGAGTCTGACATCTTTGTTCATTCAAATTCCCACGTTTTCAAAAATAACTCCATAGGCTTTAGGTTTATCAGTGCTAAACACAAGTCAACAGTCAAACAGATGAGCACAATGCATGTTAACTTATCATGATGTTAACAGCAGTATTCAGAGGGGGGTGAGAGGCACGACTGTCTATGGAGAGTTTGATTTGGGAAAGAGAGGAGGAACCCTGTGAGAAAAAGTTCCAAATATGCCTCAGGCCTCACATACAGCAGGCAGCAGATCAGAGGAGTGACTCTCACACACGGAGGAATGATGAGAAAAAAAGAGATATTATGACTAAAAGAAACATGTCTAGCAGGATCTTCACTCCAGTTTCTCACCCCTCTGATTTCTTTGTCTATATTAAAATCTTATTTTATTTGTTCTTTACATCCTTGCTACAAATTCAGTGTAAAGAGGAGTGAACACCTAAGTGTAAGCCAAGTATGGACATCCTGACATGATATTCATGACAGAACTTAGGTGTACATACATGCTGTTCAACTTCTCATACAGATCTACTGTACACATGGATTATTTCAAGATTCACCTTACATGTACCAATACACAAGGCTGATGCCAGGCAATGGTTAACAATGATTTTTGACATTCAATGGACTTTAAAAAAGGAGGTGAATGGAGGTCAGTGTTTCTGACATCATGTTTATTTACCACACTTACTGCCGTAACTCTGTGGTATCATAAAATTCTACTTTTTCCCTGCTGTCCCCACAGATTCCGCAATGCATAATAATCTTTAAGCCCTACGGGGACATAATATTTTGTCCTTTTCAGCATCCGCTGTAACTTAATCGTCTTGAATTTGTTTTATGCCTTTTTTTGTGTGTGCCTGTTTCTTGCTGAGGCAGCATTTCTTAAGAAAAAAAGGTTCATAAAGATGAAAAAAGATTGATTTACACTGAGATCGCCTTCCAGGAATCTCTGACAACTCTTTTAGACCTACTCTTTGAAATGCTATGTGTTGTTTTTCAGCACCTCAGCCAGGAACATTAATAAAATTAACGCTATGTCCTCTCCTTTGGGTTTCAGTTTAATTAAACCTAGAGGAAATGCTGGGAGATGCTGGGAAGACGTGGGTTTTAAGATCCAGAAAAAACAACTGCTGTTTAACCAGTTGTGATTTTAGGCACAGAATACATTAAGCTGCATGTTGCCAATCACATATTCTGCACCCCTTGTCAATGATTAGTGAAGTAATCTTATGGAATATATTCAAAACATTTTTTAAATTACTTAAACGCTAACTTATAGCTGCTTGAACTTTGAGAGAAAAGCCCTTTTTACAATTATAAATATTCAGAGGTCAGGTCAACCTGATCCTCTGAAACCTAATTCTTACCTAATAATTACCTTTTTTCTTCACACCTGTGGCCACTCTCCCACCCAGGACTTATGTCTGGCACACATATACTGTGTGGCTCCTTTGACCTATGTGGACATTTTCAAAAGATCATGCAGGGAAGCTGGAATCCAAAAACCTATCAATCTATTTCTAGAACAGTACATAGTAGAAGAACTAGTCCTGATTTGGTTTTCTGTGGACTGCCTTCATAGAAAGGTATTTCAAGGCTCTCCAATCTTAACAGCATCAAAAGAAATCCATTACATCTCGAACACGATTCTTGCTGTTACTGAGATGACCTGTGAGTTGCCTTTGAGTCTTCAGGGTAGGTTGAGTAGAATTCCTTTTGTATTTGAATATGAAGTGTGATTTGCGAGTGAGTTAGTCAGTGTTTGGTTGAATAAGTGAGATTGGTTAGTCTGTCAGTTTCTGGTTAGTATCTTTTGAATAGCTAGGGTTAGGGTTAACCCTAACCCTAACCATTTTTTGGAATAGATTGGCCATCTGTTTGAAGGTCTTGACTGGTAGTTTGTGGGCTAATTACTGTCTGTAGGACTGCTGATAGGTGGGAGCGGCTTACCTTGAGAATTGCAATTTTAAGCCTGACTGATCTGACAGTGCCAGCCTCATCTTCTCAGCCTCTGCACACAAAGACAAGAGAGTCTATCTAACCTTTGCCTCTTTTAAGTCCCTCCACTTCCTGGCTCTCACTGAGACATGGATCACACCGGAGAACATGGCTACTCCAGCAGCTCTCTCAGCTGCCTACTCCTTTTGTCACACCCCTAGACTCTCTGGTTGAGGGGGTGGCACAGGGCTCCTCATCTCACCTAAGTGGACATCAAATGTTCTTTCTGTATCACATCTGTCCATATCCTCAATTGAATTCAATGCTGTTTCTGTTACTTTCCCTACCACATTGTTGTTACCTATTGCCTCCCAGGTCAGCTTGGTGACTACCTAGATGAGATGGATGTCCTTCTCAGCTTCTTCTGACTTCTTCTTCTTCTTCAGACTTCAAAATCAAATCAGAGAAGTTTCACTCTTCTGGCTTTCTTAATCTTCTCTCCTCGTTTGACCTTACCCAGTCTCGCTCTCCTCCGACAGGCAATCAGCTTGTCTTTGTCTTCACCAGTCCTGCTCCACCTCCAACCTTACCTTTACCCCTCTTCCGGTTTCTGACCATCACTTTGCTTCCTTCTCCCTTCCCCTCAAATCCATCCCCTCCCATTCAAACACTACCCATATTGTTACTACTTGCTGCAATCTGCGGACCCTCTCTCCCACCTCTCTCTTTTCCTCTGTTCTATCGTCCCTACCCTTGATTTAATCATTCTCCCTTCTATCTACTGATGCTGCCTCCTCCATCCTCATATCCACTCTCTCCTCATCTTTTGACTCTGAGTCCACTTTCCACGAGGCCAGCAAGATCCTCTCCTCACGCACCACGGTCATTTGATTCCCTGCAAGCTAGTAGAACAGGCCTTCAAGCAGCTGAGAGGAAATGGTGGAAAACTGACCATCCTGACAACTTAGCCTCTTATCCTCCTCTCTCCTCCTGAAGTTCTCCTCCTCTGTGTCTGCTGCCAAAGCTTTGTTTTACCATTTCTAAAATCCAATTGTCTACCTCTGACCCAAGGAAACTATTTGCCACATTCTCCTCACTCCTCAACCCACCTTCCCTCCGTCTCTCCCTCCCTCCCTCTCTGCAGATGACTATCACCTACTTTGTAAAGATGGTTGATGACATGCTATGCTGATGACAGAACTTTTCATCTCTTTCCCCCCCTCTGACACACAGGTTGCAACATGTTTCTCTACTGGTCTTGCAGACATCTCTGCCTGGATGTCTGTTTACCACTTCAAGCTCAATGTTGACAAGACGGAGCTGCTCTTCCTTCCTGGGAAAACCTGCCCTCTCCCAAGACTTCTCCATCAGGTGGAGAACTCCACTGTGTCCCCCTCCCAGACAGTAAGGAATCTTGGGGTGATCCTGGACAGCCAACTGTCCTGTGCGGCTAACATCACAGCGATGGCCCGCTCCTGTAGATTCTTCCTCTACAACATTTGAAGGATATGGCCATTCCTCACGAGAGAAGACTCCTACTCCAGGCACTTGTCATCTCCCGCCTAGACTACTGCAACTCCCTTCTGGCCGGGCACCCTGCCTCCGCCACCAGACCTCTGTAGCTAATCCAGGACGCTGCAGCCCATCTGGTGTTCAATCTCCCCAAATTCTCTAATTTCACCCATCAGATTCAAGACCCTGGTGCTTGCCTCCTGAGTGGTAAAGGGAACAGCCGCTTCCTATCTGCAAATGATGGTCAGTCCCCAAACCCCAGCCTGATCATGCCGTTCTCCCACTTCTGCTGGCCGCTTGGTACTGCCATCTCTACAAGCATGTAGTGGGCGTTCCGAGCTTCCTACCACTGTCAGGACGGCAGACCTGTACAGCAGACCAGTCACTACCTATCTAAAGGCCCATCTCTTTAGGGTACACCTGTGCTCCTCCTCATCAGACCTCTCCACCCCCTAACACCCTACATTACCAGAACTTCTTCTTATCAAAGGTTTTACTTAAGATGACTGATATATAGTTGATTCACTTACTTCGACAAATTAACATTGTAAGTCGCTTTGTATAAAAGTGTCTGCGAAATGACTTAAATGTAAATGTATTAGTGTGCCACAGTTGGGTAGCGTTCCATGTTTGTCTGTGGCTTCATAGAAAATATAATTTGTTATTTGAAAAAAGAAAACAGACCAGAGAGAAAGATGCTGGAAGATACAGCTGGGGTGAGAGGAAGAGAGAGGGGGGTCTATCAGATATGCTCATATTCTGAGATGACAGAGAGATATGAGTTACTGTGTTTTTGTTGTCAAATCAGCAGTTTTGTTGTGGGATCTTGGTTTTCCTGGGTTTGCTGTGACACCATGACCCACACATTGTCTCCTGCTCCCTCTGTGTCTGACCTTTTTGGATGAAAGAATAACAGAGCAAACAGCCTCAGCTTATGAATATATCCCCTAGGATGTGGAAGAATAGAGCTGAAGATGCCATCATGTACATGTGGCATTTATTGAGAAGCCCCTTGGGCAAAGAAGCAAACCAGAAAGGGAAGTAGATATTTGCATAGCTCCCAAATTTGTATTCATTATTTAATGAGTAAGTGGCCTGGGGTGGTCACAGGTGCAGCAAGGTGTTACCATGGCATACAGTGATGAGGGAAAAATGCCATGTTGATGACAGCTGGTGAGGCAAATGGTCCAGAGTGCGAACATTCAAGGTAATTATGTAGCAATTACCCAGCATCGCTACCATATGGAAGCCAACTGAATGCCATATATCTTATTTTTATTTAGAAACGGCACTCTGGCAGTTTTAAGTTACCACAATCGCTGATGGGAACATTTTCTCAGGTAAAACCAAACAATAATTTTAAAAAAAAAAGAGAGAGAAAAAAAAGCTAAATGCTAAATAACTGCACGTTTTAATATGTAGCACACTGTTGATTGATCATGGTTACCGCGTCATGCTGTAGGCATGAGGTTCTTTTCGGCGACATTGCGTTCATGCGCTTTTCATGTGTCGCAGGTTACTAGGTCCGATCGCTTAAATTTGTGTACTTGCAGGAGCTGTCTGACTCAGTGTCAATGACTGTATAGTCTATTTAGTTTAGGACGGTGTTTAACACGTTTTTGACATTGAGACACTTGAAATTACTGTAATTAGTTTATCATAGGTCTCAGATTCAGTCGATTTAGCTGTTGGTTAGGTTGTTTGTTTTGATCACCTGTCCCACACCGATAACATTGAGAGGGGATCATATTCGGTCTCTGTCCGTTTGTATGTCACAAGCTTTCTCCAACACCACTGGGACTATTTTTGATGAAACTTGGGTGTATTGTTAGAAATTATTTTTATAAAAACAGTTGCATTATAATGCTCAATAGCAGACGAGTAAATAAAGCTATTCAGTTCTTTATTTAGGGTGATTCAATTTACTAATTGTATTTGATATTCCATATGCAAATCAATTGAATTAATATGTTTTTTTAATCATCTGAAATTTACTAATGTGATGGCCTGTTGATAAATGAGAGATGAATCAAGCATTAGTTCCATGGTACATTGGATTAATACATGAAGAGGTTAGGGTCAGGTCATCAAGATGGATGTTGCAACACACGCATAACACAAGAATGATGTAATGGAAAAATACTAGGATAGGAAAGGACAAATCAGAGTAGGTATATGTTTTCTTCAGCAGGTCAACTCGTTCCCCAGAGGGAACGGACCGGCGATATCTCTACCTGGAACGGATCGAGTGTCAGGGGCTGGGACCAGCCTAAAACACCAACGAGAGGAGAGCCAAGTCTAAACCGCGGCTCCTCCCCAACCAAATAGCCAATCACAATCATTTTGTTTACTGTAAAATGCTTTGTTTGACATTTCGAATGTATCCATTTTTGGAAGGTTGGTTACAGATTAACAGCTTGCTGACTGTGATTTTCTTCGCCAAAAGTGGTCCTTGTACAAGCCTAGAATTTTGACATATAAATAAATAGCTAAAAGTAAGAAGTAGTTTGTCTTCTCCTTCAAATAAAGAACACGTTTTCTCACAGTATGACGGTGTATGATGTGTTCTTCCATACAGGCAGGACATTTACGAACTAGAAAAATAAGTTCCAGAGGTCTTATTTAGTGGTGGAGGGGTTTGAAGATGTTTCGATGGATGGATAGATTTGCTGGGTAGATCGTTCTGGGAATATGTTCTGCGGGTCTCCTGTTGTTTTTGTTCGGGAGTTGTGAAAGTTTCATGGCGGTGCAGTGGCTATCTTTTAACCATGTTAGGAATTTTTGAAAGCTGAATAGTGTTAAAAGTATTATGAGTTTGAAAAATATAAATGTAAGCAACTCAAGACCTCACTGCATGTTTTAAATTTGATTGATTGGTGTGAATAGCTAAAAGCTGTAGGAGTACAATATCGAAAAATCTGAAGAATTGTAATAATAATAATAATAAGTACGAGCAATAACTGAAGCAAGCCACTAATTATACTGAATGGCCCAATTTGATGAAACTACAGTGAAGTTGCGCCTTGTCATGGAGATAGTTTATGAGTAAGAGGTGACGTCATCAAACACTTCATAAATTGCTGCTGGGTGCTAAGTGTGGTAGGCATACCTACCTAATGAATTTGTAATTCATATTTTTTGAGAAATCAAATCAAGCCGTAACAAGCAAGACTGATAATGACTCAATAGTACTACAGGTTCCTGTAAGTTCAGTCTGGCTACAACTGCAGTAGTAGGCTTAGCTCCAAATATTTGTGTGTTCTGCATGCAGCTAATTTCTTGATGCACTGGCTATGTCAATACGGACCAGCGTTGTGTAACCTTGGGTAGCATTCACATCTGTAGTCAGATATTTTCCATAAAAAAAATATTGCACTGTTTGTTAGATGCAGAGTGTCGTCTGACATGTGCAGACGTGCGTGTCGGGTTGCGATGCAGCTCCTCTATTGTTGTTTTGGGGGGTCTTAACTACTTAGTTCAGAACATGGTGTAAATTGTTATCCTGATTAACAAAACCAATTTAGCAATGATGAAAGTCTTTGACTCTTCTTCTAAGTGAACAGCTGGTGTACTCTAGGCAGACGGTGTTTTAAGTCACTAAGTAGATTCAGTTGCTGAGAAGCTTTCTAGGTTTTCTCACGGTTGCATGGGCTTCCAAGGCGTGGTGAATACACTGTTTGTGATTATTCTTCTATCCTTATGATTTTCACACTTGATTTTTTTAAGGTAAATTTTTTTGGTGAGGCAGTCCCACTCTTATATTTTTTTCTTTATTGGATAGAGAAAGTGGAGAGAGACAGGAAAGTAAGGAGGAGAGGACATCAGCATTTAAAAAAATAAAAAAATAATCACCAGACAATTCACTCCTGCATCGGCGCTGCAACCTTGAGGTGTCGACGACTACCCTGATGAAGATGGCACACACACACACACACACACACACACACACACACACACACACACACACACACACACACACACACACACACACACACACACACACATCTCTCCTCAGCATCATAAGAACGTCAAGTTGGATGGAATCAAAATACAGAGTCAAGCACAAGCGCTGAGTACATATCATTTATAACATGGAGATGCGATGGAGTGCAGCAAATAACCACCTGGTCGATGGGTCGATGTCCTCAGTGGCATACGAATGTTACATTAAATTCTAAAGAAATTGGGAAGCCTAAAAGTTTATTTTTTGCACATTACTATAGCGTAAAATCTGCATGCTTTCACAAAGCACTACTGTATGTACAAATATGTAAAAATTCAAACAAACACTACTTTAGCAACGCAACTACATAGTACTTTGAGTTACGTGGCGGTTAGGCAGTTTTAGGCATTCACTTTGAGTGGTAAAGGTAAGGGTAAGTTGTCAGGGGAAGGCATTAACAAACTAAAAACATTTTTCTCAAAATAAACCACGACGTACAATAGTACTTCAAGTTACAGTATCTGGCTGTATTAGCATTAACCATTGAATGGTTAAAGGGACACTTCCCATTTTTTTTCTCCCCTCAAAATCATTGTCCAGATCACCTTACCAACATGTGGGCATGTGAAAACAGCTTTCAAATGCATTCCATAGATCAAAAGCTAGATATCGCTAGTTTGAGGACTTTACCCTGAGTGACGTATTTGGGGGTAATCACATGGTTTATGAAAACCTCCCCAAAAGGTCCTTGTAGTTATAATTTCAGAATTAGCTACTGCCTGGTTTGTTTACATCCATAACCACCCTACAAGCGCATACATCTATCACTTCTGTTTATGAATGTGTATCTTAGCTTACAAGTGCTGCCGTGACTGGTTGGGAGAGGAAAAGCACTATGGATGCTGTAGGAGTTCATGATTCGGACATATCCCTTCCTGGTCTGATACAGTGCAATTTTCTTGCTTATTTGTTAAAATTGTATTTATATTTACTGGCTATTACTGGAGAAGTGTAACCACTCAGAAATGTATAGAGCTATGGATGTAACCCATCCATGGGTTACAAATGATAGTTTTAACCATGCTTTAAAGCTAGAAGTTTGTTTACAATTGCATTGTTTATAAACAATGGAGTCAACTTTAGGTTACAGTGTGTAACCCCGGTTCTCTGAAGGAGATGAGGGAGACATCTCACTATGGGTTATGCACCCTTCCGTCCCCTATTCGCTGAAACCCTTTTCAATCATGCCTGGAACAGGCCGGGAGAGCTTTCCATGGCTGAGCCGGCCCAGCCACATTATAAAGCCTACTGCAATGCACCGCCATTTCACTCTGTGAACCACCTCTTCATGAAGAGGACCAGGGTTACATATCATAATCTAAAATTCTCTTTTAGTCGACTTGGTTCGACATCTTACTATGGGACATTTGTACAACGCCCCGATTGCCAAAGCTCCGTAGAGAAAACCAGATAGAGTACATGGAATTGCACCCGGTCCACCCTACTCAGCTCCAACTCCCAGGACCGTATGCGGCAAAGACGCGGTGAAGTGACATCCAGGCGGTAGAATCTCACGAAAGTTAGAGGGGGAGCCCAACTGGCTGCAGCACAAAACTCCAAACAGAGATGCCATTGAGAGCCCAAAATGTAGCAATGCCTCTAGTGGAATGCGCCTGGACTCCCAAAGGGGGCTGTAAGGTTTTAGAACTGTCTGCCTCCACTATACAGTGAGATGGTATTTGGAGCCCTACCCCGTATAAGGTCGGCAAACACACAAACAGTAGATCACACCCCCTGAATGCCTCAGATCTGTCCTTGTAAATGCGTCATGCTCGCACTGGGCAGAGAGTGTTCAGACTCCTATCCTCCAGAGAAGAAGCGGCAGGGGATGGAATGAAACACTAGTTGTGCTACTGAACAGTTATGTCATAGAAATGACTGAGTGGATGAAGGAGGAACCAAGAGAGCAGGGAGGTTGTTACCACTCATGCTCAAGGCTAGCAACAATGCCGTCTTATAAGACAACATCACTAAGTTGGCGGTCACCAAAGGCTCAATCGAGCACATCAAGAACCAGGGAGAAGTCCCATAAGGGGCTTGTGGCCTAGAGACCACACAGATGTGGCGCACTCACTTCGCAAAACGACGAACCAGGGGGTGAGCCCCTATAGTCGCTTCATCATGACCAACATGGCATGCTGGATGGTGGCCATGTAGCCTTTAATGGCAGGTCATGTAAGAAGCACTGACAAGATATCACACCACGCCTCACCCTCAAACACCCTCCACTTGAGGTCGTGTAGACTGAAACATGTTTGGGGCCCTCCAAGTGTAAATTGGACCTCTCACAGGCTAACCCATAGATCCATCAACTCGGGGTGCAGGTGGAATATTTGCACAATGGGAGGCACCAAGTTTGTGCGTAAAGAAGTGTCCCTGGCCAATCAGGAGAAAACATAGGCCGCACAACCTCACTCTGTTCAGAGTGGGAGAAATTAGGCTGACAGGAGGGAATACATAAAGGAGCTTGTCTGGTTACTAGTGAGCCAGCGCATCCATGCCCAGATGTGTGTCATCCTGTGAAGTGTAAAGATCTACGGTGGCCCTGCTGTGACGTCTCCACATCGCCTGGACGACATCCGGATGTAGTCATCATTTCCCTGCTAGGGGGCTTCCACGCGACAGTAAATCTGCTCCTGAATTGAGTCTGCCTGGTACATGTATTGTCCTGAGAGACAACAGAGGGTCCACGGCCAGAAGCTGCTAGGAGCAGAAAAGAAGTCCCTGTAAGAAAGTATAAAGTGCCTGAGGGCCGGTAACACGGTGCAGAGCTCGAGAATGTGATATGGGTGGAGCTCATTGCGTCTGATCATATGCCGTTCATTGAACATCCTTCGTGAACTGTCCCCCCATCCCTGTAATAACACATCTGATGTCACAACCCTGCATGAGAGAACTCTCCCCATGAGGCAGCCTCTCCGCAGATAGGAGGGGTCTCTCTACAGCTGTCATGCCATTAGGCACATCATGAAGACGAGCATGCATCTGCGCCAATGCAGAGAAGGATCCAGACGGAGTGCTATGACCCATTGCTGAAATTCTCGCATGAGAAGGAGGCCAAGTGGAACTACCACTGTCAGGAGGCCATGCGCCCAAGTAAACTCAGAAAACATACAGTACAAGACTCTCTTGGCTGGACGAAACACCTCGAAGCATAGATGAAAAGCTTCACGGCTCGAGCTGCCTGTCCACGGTGGGGGCAGCTCGAGCCATGACCGAGTCACTGAGGTTTGTCTCTTGGGTCACTTTTGGCACTATTTATCCAGAAGCCTGGGACACAGCAGGTGTGACACGAAGAGTGCTGTGTGCTCTGCTGCCTGAACCGAGGTGACCCCACATATCAATCAAGTCGTTGATGTAAGTGAGGACTCTCAAGCCCTTGTCCCGAAGGAAGGCTATGGCTACTTCGGAACACTTTGTGAGTGTCTGTGGGGCCAGAAACAGACTGAATGGTAAGGTTAGATATTTGTAAGTCGCGCCCTGGAAGGCAGACTTCTGAAATCACAAGGGCAACAAGGGGTACCTGCAGTGACAGTCCACTTGGCAGGTTCTAGCGAACAGGCACCCTGCCCCTCAGGGGGTCTGCCTGGCCCGAAGATCTGTCGTAGGTGGTGGCATTGAAGCTCTCAAGCTTCAGGGTGATCATGGTGGAAGGGGAGGAACTCTACTCAAGTCAAAGTGCTGAAGCGAATGGTGAGTAAATAGTTTACCTCATTCATGATGACCGGTGATATTTGTGGTTTTGATGTCAGATTTGATCTTTCTCTGGCTGCAGCACCTTTTTGAACCACTAGGGAAAGACAAAATGTGTGAGTTTAACAGTAGCACTGAGCCAGCCAGCTGCGAAAAACAGCAAATGACATGCATTTCAGAGCTTTCATACTCAAGGAAAAAAGCGCAGACATGAATGTTTCATTAACCAAAGACAAAAAAAATAAAAAAGGTATTCAATTTGCTACGGTAGGATATGAAGATACAATTATATGACAAGGTGATGCTTAATTCGTGCAACACCACCATCTGCTGGTGGGGCGGGTTCTAACACAGGTTGAGTGGAGGGGAGGGGCTTCCACTTCCTACCACTGTGAGGTCAGGGGGAAGACCTGTCACAGGTTATCCAGCAGCTCAACAACACTCCACAAAGCTGGCTCTCGTTACAGTTCCTGACCTAACAACTGGGAGCAAGCTCAGCAACTGAAGGATATAGTAGGAAACATAAACGTTAAGGCAAGCGGGACACGCAAGATGAAAATCCCACAGCCACCGCAATAACGAGAGCTTATCATTATTGGACGTGCACAGCGAGAGGGCGCTCTCATCACTCTCATAGTGACAAAAGGCCTTGGCTTCTGTAGACCGGGGTCCTCAGGCGCTACATGAGGACTCGTTGAGAGCGAAAAATGCTGAGGCCTCGTGCTCAGCGGTTTCCTCATCCAGCAGGCTATTCGCCAGCTCTACACTCTCAGCAAACTTGGCCCTCCACTACAAATTCCCAACCTCGAAATGCAGGCAATGCTCGCAACACAAAGGATCAGAGAGTGTGTTATCCCACTAGATGCTGGGTATCTTCTCTGGTGATGATCTGCTGTTGCTGTCAGCAGTTACATCATCAATAAAGATGAGTGAGCCAATTCTGGCAGCTATACATGCCCAAACATAACACCCCCTGCACCATGTTTCACAGATGAGGTGGTATGCTGTAAATCTTGGCCAGATCCTTTTTTCTCCAAACTTTCATCTTGCAATCACTTTGGTACATGATATTATTCATCTTATCTGTCCACAAGACCTTTTTCCAGACCTATACAGGCTTTTTAGGTACTTGTTTAGCAAACTGTAACCTGACCATCCTTTTTGAGGATAACTAGTGGTTTGTACTTTGCAGTGAAGCGTCTCTAGTTTGGCTGGTGAAGTATACTGCGGATGGTAGTCTCTGACACAATCATGCCTACAAAGGCAAATGCCACGCCTAGAATCAATACTAGACATTGACAGCTCTCTTATGCCTGCACAAATGATGTGATGAACACACCTCACTTACCAGAAACACCTGTCAAGCCATTACTTTTGGGTACCTTAAAACAGGGGGACTGCATAAAAAGTGTTGTAATTTATGAATCGTGAAACCAATATGTAATTGTTTGATTAAAACTTAAATCCAAACTTAAATCCAAAAGAAGAGAAAATGCTTCCCTGTCCCATTACTTACGCAGGGCACTGTATTTTGGGTTCTGATGGGGTTGAAGACAGTTGAAGCTCATGAAGCAAGTTACATTATTCAAGAATCAATGGCTATATATCATTTATCAAAAATGGATGTACCAACCCCAGATTGCCCTTTAATTAGGCCTCTGCATACCACACAATGCAATACACAACAATAAAGAGTATACTAACTGCACACAGAGGTATAGTTCTTCTTAAACACTTCTGTTCCACTGGCTGTTGACTTCCTCTTCCATGCAATCATCAACACACATTTCTTAAGTATTATTTGAATAGTCCTTATATATAATAGAATAGTACTTATATTTATTCTATAGGTAAAGTCAATGAAACTACCCTGTCCTTATTCCACAGTATTTCTTACTAGGTTACAGTATGTGATAAAATCTGTGTAAAACATCTGTAAACTTATTGTATTTATTGCACAAGGAATAAAGAACATTAAAGTATGACACAAGGCAAAACAAACAAGTGAGTTTGGGAAACCCACAAAAGGCTTAGAAAACAACCTCACTCTGAGACAAGACACAAATTAACAAAACATCAAAACAACGATGTTAGACGTCCGCTCAAATTGGTTCATTGGTTCAATAGGTAATTGACTAATTATGGGTATAGCCTTGTAGTCTGTAAATGCCAGTCTCGCCATAATTCACTTAATTCGTAATTCCCTTTTTGACCATATTTTTTTTTATAGACTTGACAGGTGGCCCACATGCTTGTTTCCAATTGAGTCATTATCCTATCAATTTCCTCCTAATTCAGCCACATAGACTACACAGTATAATGGTTATTATCTCGCACCATAAAATCTGCTCGCTATGATAAACTCACTTTACGTATTTAGCAACAACTTGTCCCATCTTGGAATATGTTTACATAACCATTAAGGTCTCAGGGTAGACTCGAAAACCATAAACCGTCCAATTATTGTTCTTGCTCATACTTCTTTTACTTATTAGTGGGCTTGCTTCAGCAAGATCAACTATTGTTCTTCGACATACTCATTATTAGTGGGCTTGCTTCAGCAAGTCCAACTGTTATTGTTCTTTGACATACTGTAAGCTCCCTATTTGGCACCACCAAGTTAATATCGAACAATCTAAACAAGTTAGTTATAACTGTTTGTAAATGGCTTATAATTTAGTAATAAACTGGTTGTAAGTGATTTATTAACTAATTATAAACCGTTTATAAACCTTTTACAAATGGGACCTTAATGTAAAGTGTTACCATGTTCCCAGAATACAAATGAGTATGTTGTATTGGGACATTTACTTGGATCAATGAAACAAATCACAATGTTTAACAGCAACCTAATTCTGCAACTTTTCCTTTAAGAACTTCTATACAGATTATGTATACTTATTTAGACACAAGTACATTAAGCACATTTACACTATCTACTCTACTCTGTGTAGCAGCAGCAGCATGCCGTTGAAGAAGTAGAACCCAAAGAAGGCAGGAAACAGCTCCAGAGGATACACCCATGTACAGTGGATCAGCCTGAGATGGAGAGAGGTTTAGAAGAAGGATGTGCCACAATAAAACAGCAGGACACCTTTCACTGCAAGTGAAAGAGCTTGTCTCTACCCCCTAGAATGATCAATTGTAGCCTTAAACTGCCAAATTAGAAATCGATGTACAAGCAATTTTTTTGTTTACACATATTCAACCATTGGTCACAGAATAATAACTATAACCTGGCAAGCAACACAATCTGCACTGTCAAAATGTTATTTGTACTAGTCGTAAACATATGATTGTAAGAAAGAACGGCAAAAGACAAGCTGTAAGAGATACAAGGTTTTATTCTCTGTTAGGGAATTAATCAGAAAATACGTTTAAGAGGGATGTGGTGACATCCCTCTCTGTTTATTTGATGCTGAAAAGAGTCTATGGCTCTCTCTGAAGTAGGTATTTCTGTTAATTCCACATTTCATGGAGTCCTCCTTGTCTGCTGTTTTTCAACAAAGATAATATGGGACACTCATGGCAGAGATCGTTATTTGCTCATCTCCAACAACACCTTCTCCCTAACCCTCCCCGTTTACGTTCCCCCGGAATGCCCTCGCCTAATCTGCAACATGGACATTTCAGAAGAGGTTTTTGATGCAGTTCTTTCATGACTGTGCAAACTGATGTTTTTGCTTGCTTGTCAACTGGTTAAGGCAAAAGCTTAATCACTGCTCCGTGTTAGCCGAAGACCACTACCATTGGCCAGACAATCCGATTTGACTCGTGTTATGTCCTTTTCTGTTGATCATGGAGGATCAATCCAAGATGTTGCAAGATAATGGGATTCTTGCTGCGATCGCTGGCAGACCAACACCAGGATAGTAAGATTCCAAACGGAGACTTCAGGATCGTTTTTGGCTTGCCCAAGATCTTCGCTGGCATCAATCAACGAGAAGCCAATTGCGGAGCACTGTGGTTAGCAAATGTCTAATTGTAATCATGGTGGATGAAGTACACACTGTGGTCCAATAGTTAGTATAGTAAAATATAGTAAGCAAGGTTTTGTTATCTATATCTCCTTTTGCAATTATACTGTTGACTAGTCTGCTTTTCTAACAGCTATTGCAGCTTAATGCATTCATCATTTATCTTGACTTGTCAAGAATATGCTAAATGACAAATGAAATGGGATTATCTGGCCATAGCATTGCTGGAATGTTACATGACTATTCCCACTGGTTAGACACAACTGGATATGTGTACTGGATGATTTCCCCACACGCGCAACACACACCTTGGTGAAGCCATTATTAGATGGCTTGCCCATGTCCTTTGTGAACTACAGTGCCCTTTATAAGTAATGGAAAAGTGACGCTTTTTTCTTTTGGCTCTACACTCCAACAGTTTGAATTAGAAGTCAAACAATTACTATGAGGTTCAGCTTTTATTTGATGGTATTTGTGTACATATTGGTTTCACCATTCAGAAATTACAACATAGTCCCCCCATTTCAGGGTACCCAAAAGTGATGGGACAGATTTATCAAATGTCCAAATTAAGCACTCATGTTTAGTATTTGGTCGACAATACTTTGCATGCAATAATTGTTTGAAGTCTGCGACCCATTGACCCCACCAGATGCTGGGTATCTTCTCAGGGATGCTCTGCCAGGCCTGTATTACAGCCATCTTTAGTTGTTGTTTGTTTTGATGAGTTTTTGCCTGAAGTCTCCTCTTCAGCAAATGAAATGAATGTTCAATCGGATTTAAATCTGGAGATTGACTTGGTCAGTCAAGAACTTTCCACTTTTTGGCTGTGAAAAACTCCCTAGTTGCTATGGAAGTATGTTTTGAGTCATTGCCCTGCTGTATGATGAAGCATCGTCCAATAAGTTTGGAGACATTTGCTTGTACTTGGGCTGACAAGATGTTTCTGTACCTTTCAGAATGCATCCTGCTGCTGCCGTCTGCAGTTACATCATCAATGAAGACAAGTGAGCCAGTTCCAGTGGAAGCCAAACATACCCAACTAATATGCTGTGGATATTGGGCAGTTCCTTTTATCTCCACACTTTACTCTTGCCATCACTCTGGTACATCGGTATCGGATTTGTCCACAAGACCTTTTTCCAGAACTCTGCAGGCCCTCCTGTTTTGTGTGCCTCTGTAGTTCTGCTGGTGCAGTCTTCTGCAGATGGTAGTCTCTGACACATTCACACCTATCTCCTGGAGAGTGTTCCTGATCTGTGGGACAGTTGTTTTGGGGGTTTTCTTAATCATGTTGAGCATTTTTGACGTCCCTTTGGTCCTCATGTTGACGAACACCAATAGCAGACTCCAAAGGCAAACGCAAAGCCTAGAATCAATACTAGACATTGAGAGCTCTCTTATGACTGCAGAAATGATGTGACCTGTCAAGCCAATTGTCCCATCACTTTCCTGTACCTTGAAATAGGGGGGCTATGCATCAAAAGTATTGTCAATGGAAATAAATGCACAGGAGTCTGCACATCCAAAGGGTATTTAACACCTTTAAAGATGGTCTTATCATTCTTCAAGGGGTAGATATAAGGGGGGATTGAAGGGACTCATGGAGAGGAGCATAGTAGGGAATGGTGTCTCTCTCCAAGAGAAGCCCCTGGAGGGGTATGTAGCCAGAGGACAGTAGAATGTTTTTGCATCACCAACTTAATTTCTCTGTGATCATGTTAGTCAAGCAATACACTTCAGGCCAATCTTAAGCATCAATAAGTAATGTCTAACTAATACAACAGCAGAAATCATTGCAATGAATAGCAATTAATAAAAGGGGATATTAGCATCTCTTTTATTTAACCATGTTATTCCACGTTTTTTTCTGTTTATTTTTTACTTATTACTGATGCTTTATGCATGGTGGTGGAGCAGACTGTGTACTGTACTTTTGGCGACACCCTCCCTCCAAAGGCAAACGCAAAGCCTAGAATCAATACTAGACATTGAGAGCTCTCTTATGCAGAAATGATGTGACCTGTCAAGCCAATTGTCCCATCACTTGAAATAGGAGGACTATGCATCAGAAGTATTGTCAATGGATTCGCTCAAATTAATATGATGACAAATATTTTACTCAGTAAGGTCACTTCCATAGAATTATATTACCACTCTCATTAAGGCCAACTTTGAGTGGTTGATATTCCAGGCTTATTTGTGCTGTGCACAATAGCCTGGGGATGAGGTTAGGGTTTGAAAAATTATGTGCTTTAGCTAGGCCTTGCTCTCCTCACTCGATAAAGCACTCTGACACTTGGGGTTACACGGTTGACATGGTGGGAGTAATCATTGAGAGATAACCTAGACTGAGCCTTCCCACTCATTTCCCCTCTGAAACACAACTGCAATGTGAACTATACTATGCAGTCTAATCTAATCAATCCTATGTAGACTACAGAAAATAAATCACGGCCAATAAGTGAATCCTGCTTACTCTCACACTTAAATGTTTATTCCATAACGGTTCTCCACTCTTAGTTTCATTAATTTACTGCATGTCATGGGGGATGGGAAAAGAACTGGACTTTGTTTGACCTGTGGATTATTGGACTGTGGAACTGCTGCTCCTATTTCCCCCCAGCAGCGTCTGCTCTAACAGGGGCTGCATTCTGTAATTTATTCTGATGGCTCACTCCTTCCTCCACAGCTCTGAAGGTCATTCTCTCTTGATAAGAAAGGTTAAAACATCAGCGTTCTTACAGGGATAATTAGGTGCTTGTTCTTTCAAATGCCATTTCTTCAAAAAGGTTATTGGATTTAATTGTAATTCAAGTTGTCAATACAACTGTTTGTGTGCTTGTAGTAGGCCTGTTACCTGGCATTTGCCGTTTACCCAGCCTTAGTCTCTTGTAGCCACACCTCCAAATCACGTTGTTCTCACGCCTCCTTTGTATCTGGAGAATTGTAGATTAGCCGATCAGGCTTGTATTGAACTGGATGGAGCGATAGGAGAATGTGCTCACAATTTCATTGGATGTTACATTCCAAGAACCCTCCCCACATGCCTGTAGAATGGTTGCTTGTTGTTATGTGCGTAGTCTTTTCCAACCAGCAAGGACTATTTTGCAGAGTTGTTGCCTATGCTAACTTGCAACATTGAACCTGAAGGAAAAACCTGAAGGAATTGTTTTTTTGGAGCTCCGCCCAAGAAAGGTATTTGATTAGTTTGACGTGTCGTGAGGTGTCACCCATTTCATACGGTTTTCCAACCATAGTAGGTTTCCAACTCTTTAGCTACTTTATGCAAATGTCCTCTTTATGCAAATTTCCTCAGCCTTTTCTGAACTAAGAAAACTTGGTCTCAACAAGGTCAACTCTGCCTTTGTTTTTTACATGATTTGTAAAATTCAACAGTAGTACAGTACAGAGGTTGTCCAAGTTATTCAGATGTCAGTGCCATATACATTATTGTATCTTTACAATCTGAGTGATGTAAATCAAATACAATTGTTGAAATATGACTAAGATTTGTGCAATTGTTTTATGTAATGAATTAGAATTACAAAATAGTAATGTAGCTGTACTATACATACAGTATAGTATGAAAATGGAGCAATGAAACCAGGATATATAGTGAATGTCAACCACATCCTCCCACGGTTCCACTCACCTACTGTATGACCCCAGTCTCCCTCAGAAACAGGTATAACTTTGTCACTGGTGCTGCATTAATCTTCAGACCTCCCCTGAAATAAACGTTTGTCAATATACGCCTCAAGGCATAAAAGTGTCTAATTTTACATATGATATATTAATTCATTTTAAAGGTGCTCACAAAAGGGAAAGGAATGAAAACATCTCCTCTGGGATTGAGTGATAACGTCTCCTCTATTTACCTAGTTTATGGTAAGGGAGGAGAAATGTGTCTCTCACCAAGGCTGAGGGAGCAGAAAACACACTGTCAGCTTTGCAGATTCGACACAATATAAACAGTGCGGAAAACACTGAACAACATCAGAGGGGAACCTGAAAGCAGGGGAAGAGAAAATGCACACAGCAATAGTGAGATGAGGATGGGAGGAAAGATAAGAAAGCAGGAAATGAGTAGAAGATGTGAAATGAGGTAACAGGAAATATGTGGAAATAAATGCACAGGAGTCCAAAGGGTATTTAACACCTTTAAAGATGGTCTTATCACTCTTCAAGGGGGGGGGGGGGGGGGGGTTGAAGAGACTCGGTGGAGAGGAGCATAGTAGGGAATGGTGTCTCTCTCCACAAGAGAAGCCCCTGGAGGGGTATGTAGCCAGAGGACGGTAGAATGTTTTTTTATTACTGATGCTTTATGCATGGTGGTGGAGCAGACGGTGTACTGTACTTTCGGCGACACCCTCCCTTTTGTAACATTGTAACTATGCATTTATTAATCTCCAGAAAATAATATGTTGGAAAAAAATAATAGCAAGAATAGCAGTTAATAATCATTTGTCTACAATTGTTTAGTACATCACATAGACCAATGTGATGCTAGCAGGTATCCACAAAGTTACTGACCATGACAAAACAATATGTTGTGGTTGTCTTATTCAACAAATAATTATTGTGTGTTTTTATCATCTGTCTAAGACTCAAGTGAACATTTGCTGTCTATATACAGTCACCGGCCACTTTATAAGGTACACCTGTTCAACTGCTCGTTAACGCAAATATCTAATCAGCCAATCACATGGCAGCAACTCAATGCATTTAGCATCAGAATGGGGAAGAAAGGTGATTTAAGTGACTTTGAACGTGGCATGGTTGTTGGTGCCAGACAGGCTGGTCTGAGTATTTCAGAAACTGCTGATCTACTGGGATTTTCATGCACAACCATCTCTAGGGTTAACAGAGAATGGTCCAAAAAAGAGAAATTATCTAGTGAGCGGACTGGTTCGAGATGATAGAAAGGTAACAGTAACTCAAATAACCACTCTTTACAAGGTATGCAGAAGACCATCTCTGAATGCACAACACATCGAACCTTGAAGCAGATGGGCTACAGAAGCAGAAGACCACACCGGGTGCCACTCCTGTCAGCTAAGAACAGGAAACTGAGGCTACAATTCGCATGGGCTCACCAAAATTGGACAATAGAAGATTGGAAAAATGTTGCCTGGTCTGATGAGTCTCGATTTCTGCTGCGACATTCAGATGGTAGGGTCAGAATTTGGCGTAAACAACATGAAAGCATGGATCTATTGTGCCTTGTATCAACAGTTCAGACTGGTGGTGGTGGTGTAATGGTGTGGGGGATATTTTCTTGGCACACTTTGGGCACAAAGCTCAAATCATCTCAAACTGGTTTCTTGAACATGACAATGAGTTCACTGTACTCCAATGGCCTCCACAGTCACCAGATCTCAATCCAATAGAGCACCTTTGGGATGTGGTGGAACGGGAGATTCTCATCATGGATGTGCAGCCGACAAATCTGCAGCAACCGTGTGATGCTATGATGTCAATATGGACCAAAATCTCTGAGGAATGTTTCCAGTACCTTGTTGAATCTGTCACAAAGAATTAGGCAGTTCTGAAGGCAAAAGGGGGTCCAACCCGGTACTAGCCAGGTGTACGTAATAAAGTGGCCGGTGAGTGTATAACTGTTCAACCTCTGACAAAAACCAGAAGTGTGAACCAACCTCATTTCAGCAACTGAACAATATGTACACATTTCCTGTTGTCAGGGACATTTATTCACTCGCTCACATACTGCAATGATGCCCAAATGTCCATGCTTCAGCTGTGTGTTGACCTACAGTATAGACCTAACTTATGCAGTACATTATGTGTTCATTTTTCGTTTTGCTATAAGACTGTGTTGCAATAGCAGGGAATTGGTAACACATTCACCTAGGTATTCATGTAAGGCTGTCATATTCAGGAAAGTAACTGGACAGGTTTTCCTGGTTTTTAACCCATAATGACCAATTAAATATGTTCAATGAATGAAACGTCTACACTTGGCTTATTTTCACAGCTTGCCAATGGCTAAAGGTGGTACAGTAATCAGTTGCAGGTAATCCAAGGTTTGGGGCTGCTTCTGCAGTTTAATGTGGTATTCTTCATGACTTGCTCTCTGCTATCTGCTCTGGTACTTCAGGTCCTCAGCAGGTAAAGACTGCATCCAACTGCTTTTTTGGCCCAACCCTATAACATGTTGCCCTGTGCCCTTCACCAGTCAAAAAATACAGTGTAAATGGTGGTGGCTAAACACACAAAATACCCCACTGTATCTTGCTGGTGCCCTCATTCTCTGATGAACTTGTACGCAACATCAGTGGTATTATTTGCCTTGTAAACACAGTTGTGAATTGGATTATAGAGGGGTTGTTCGATAGGAAAGTTAAACACAGGACACCCTTGTTATTTATATTGTAACAAGGGTGTTTAAAAGACAAATACAACTAAAGATTTCTTTACAAAGTAGAGTTCCTCTACAACCCATACACTTACACTGAAATAAAGAAGAAAAGAAGAGCTTGTGGCCAAGGCTTTATTGCGTCTCTGAATTTAGTTTTAATGTGTTTTGTGAGGGCTGCAACCAAGCAGAAACCAAATCAAATTTTAAATTGAACCTGCTGGATTCCAGGCCAGCCTCAACTGCAGGAACTCATTATCTTTCCTCTCCAACCCCTCTATCACACCTCACAGTCTCATGCTTGTACCATGCCATCTCATCTGCCCCAGGGTATTTCATTACAACATAGTCAATAGTAACTCAACACCCCATATTACAGTGTTTCGGTTATGGAGAAAAAACCTAAGGCACTCCGATCAGTGTTCGCAATGAAAAGCATGGCCAGAAATGAATTTAGGTTCTTTGTGTCATATATATAAGGGGATTGAGTGTTTAATAGTTCGGATTAGAATTGCTTAGAGTCCTAAAGTTATTGAACGACGAAGAGGGATGGCCAGTCAGCACACATATTTGTGGTCTGACGTTTATCTCTACACGATGTGTCAATGATAATGTGTTTTCCTTTACAAACTGCAATTATCTGTAAAAAAAACACTAAGGTCACAATAAACTGAATAAAAAACATTATTGCTGTGTCAGCTGAGGACTTTTATAAATGGAAACAGAGTGGAATATGTACAATGTAACCCAGTGACAAATTAAACAAATCTTCATAGATATTTGTACAATGAAAAGAAGAATGTAGTTTCCATAGCCTGAGATGATGTGGCCGGAGCTTTACCACAGTCGTTAAATCCGGTTACAAAACACCATCTGAGAAAATATTAAATCTGATATATCCACACACTGTCCAATGTCTTTATTAATCTGATTTTCCCCCACATTGTCCAATGTCTTTATAAACAATCTCCATTGTTTTTTATTAGGCTAGATGTTCCTATCTTACCACATGCAAAACAGACAACCATTCCATTGGATCTCTCCCTGTAAAAGCTTTTTGTCCGCTCTCCCCACATTTAAAGCAAACAATAACTCCATATTCTTGACCGCTTTGTTTCAATTGGGGTATTGTAACCCCTATGCTTCCTTGATGCTCTCCTACCAAAGTGAGTACATTGTATGTCCCCAAAAGCAACTCCAGGGTAGCTTGTAGTTGCCGTTAAGTTTCTCAACAAAAGTAACAACCAAAGTGTTCCCAACAGCTGTCTATCTCATTACATTAGGAAACCAAACCACCAAGGTTAGCAACTCCTTGTAACTGTATTCCCATTACTTTAGGAACAATACACACATCTACTGCCCCTGACCTTGGGCCCAAAAGTCCTGAACCAAATATTTCTGTTAAAAAAATGCTTTGCTTTGAGAACAAAATAGATTCCCTGATCCAGTTACATCCAGGATTTATAGTACAACTCCAGATTACAATACCTTGGAATCAATCTAGTTACTTCAGGATTTATACTGTCTCTCCTACCCCAACTAATTTAGGGTGAAACTATTTACTTTAGAAGTCGTTTGAAGTTTCTCTGAGGAGATTTTGGCATGTAATTTCAACGATGCTAAACTATTTTCTGTCGGAATCCTGTCTATTGGAGAAGGCGCTGCTAACTGTTAGCCTGTGGTGTGGTAGCAAACTGGAGAATGGAGAAGTGGAGAAGCTTTCACTACTGGTCTATAATGACAACTCAGGGTAAGATTATATTTCATCTGAACCATCAGGCTGAACCGTCCCTTTAAAGCAGTAGGAAACCACTCTTCCTAATATCACCAGTGTATTCAATTTGGCTGAATTTGACAGCAAGACAGATGGTCTATAGGCACTTTTACAATGATCTGGACTCAGTAGTCATTATTTTGAAGTATTTGGTCCTTCTGCTTCATCATTTATTTCCTTTACTTTCCTCCTTCCTTTAAACATACTTTTTAAACTAACAGAGAGTGTTGTCTAGTTATGGCACTGTAATGTCACTGTGATGATCAGTGTTATACACAGGTGAAAAGCAGTGTTTTACAGAGGGGATAAGCGATATCACTGTAACAATGAAACTGCAATGACACTGTAAAACAGTGTTATACATAGGTAATACACTGAAGCTATAACATAAATAATAGTTAATTCAGGCAATAGAAAATAACTGGTGTTAATAGGTGTTTCCTGTCATGGCATGTGAATGTCCTCTGTTCTAAATGTCCTCAGCCCTAACTCTATACAAAAGACACATACTGTACCAACAGCAGGTATTACTATAGCTACAAGCTGACTGGCCATTATCTTCAGCGCTCTTTCAGAGGCTGGTGGTTATTGACACATATATACACACACACACACACACACACACACACACACACACACACACACTATACTGTGCCAAGGGACAATTTTTCATAGTGATAGAGAAATGGGCCAGGCCATATAATACTTACAGTACTCTAAAACCCCAGTCTCTCAGATTGAGGGAGAAGTCATGTCCTTGCTGGAGAGCAAATAAAGGCTTTACTTTCACTGCTTCAATGTACCATTACTCATTATCAGTCAAAAAGTGTAAAAGGATGATGCTTTGAGCTCTCCTACTATAATTGGAGCATCTCATCAATGCTGCTGCAGCAGCAGATAGCAGTTGTGAAGACGTGGGAAGTGCTGCCGAAAGCCACCACAAGTGAAGGATGTTTGAAAAGAACCATCCTTCTGTGGTAGAAATTACTGTCAGTACTGACATTTGTGTTCCCTCCTTGTAACAAAATAATTATGAAAATTAGCATGAGAGAGATAATAGTTTGTGATTGTAGGGACTTGCTTAATCAGCTTGCCAGGTAGATTAACAATGGTAAAAATAGTCTATAACAACTCACTGAGGTTTTCAGGTGAAGTATGGGAAATCCTGGTTGTGGACTGTTTATACCACACAACCACCCTGTTGTGGATAACTGCTCATGTTCAGTGAGCCTAATTTGTCAACATGTTCCTATATCATTTGTATAGGCCATATTGGATGATTGAAAACTGTAATCACTATCAATTTCAAGCTTGATGGCGATTCGATGTTTGGAATGTCACACGTAGCCGTATTTACAAAGTAAATGTCCACATTTGTGCCTCTATTAAAATGTATTTGATATTTGTTATTGTGTGATTTACAATGAACATTAATTGATTGCTTTCAAATAATACTGTCCTTGGGCTCCTGATGAATCAAATAAAAATGGACCTAGAGGCAACAACCTCTATCCGCACAATTGATTTTTTTTTTCTTTTCTTCTGCACAATAGTAGTAGGCTGTTATACTTCCCATCTATGTTATTTGATCTGATTAATTAAATTAAATAGCATGTGTGTGAAATGCACTTTTAAACTGAATCTAACTTGAATCTCTTGTCATCATCTCTTCATCAGTATGGATCATCAGTGGCCTTGAGAAGATGATAAATTCGCTCAGAAATGGATCACACCTCCCCACCGCCACCACCCCACATTGTAGGCTATTGCTGCCCATTACAGAGGCATTCCATAGCGGGAATTTGAATGGTTTATAGAAATGATGCATAATTTTAAGAGCTTATTCAATTTGCATTATGGCTTTACATTCGTCTTTGGCAGTTTTTTGTTATAGCCTGCTAAATGTTTTAATTGGTTCCATTTAACAAAAAGTCTATATTTACTAGTGGAAAAGCCCAGCTGTTCTCTGTCAGGCCTACTGTAGCACGGAAACCCCTGCCTTCGGTCCCTCCCTCTTTGGTGTGGAGCGGGTATTACAAACCACGTGTAGCTCAGGATATTTTCCCTATCCAAGTACCCCTTCAAGACGGTCCCTAATTTTTTGACCTTTTTACTGGAGTTAAAATAGTGAAAAAAGACGGATCCCTAAATAAACAGCGCGAAAAACCGTTCTCTTTTTCCACTGCATAGGTAGCGAGGAGGCCACGCCTAACAGAGCGAACTAACAAAAAAATAATTAAATGAAAGAATCTGAAACCTTCAACGGTCAGAGAAGATAAATTATACCATTACCGAATAAACAATAACATTTGACATTGAAATCCAGAAGAGAGCTGGACCGGAGAAGACTTAATTTCCTAATTAAGCTAAACGCTAAATCTGACACGAATTTACGATAACATAAAACCAGTCAGGATATTGGGGAAGTAGAATGTGATGTTACAGCAGAGTGGCGTAGCAGTTAGCTGCATGTACATATGTTGAAAGATCCAGTTATAATTCCGTGTGTATAGTTGTATAATATATGACGTTATTGCTGTAAAGTGAGGTTGATAATTGATTGCTCTGTATATTTCTGTGTACTGTTTTTTTGTACCTACCCATCCTTGAGTGTGAATTAGCACTACCCTGGGCACGGCCTTCACCCACGGATTCTACAGTCTTCCTTCATCTCAAGACTCATCACCATCATAAGCAACCTTTGTGAACTTTGAACTGGTCTACCGGTGGTCAGAACAGGCAATCCCTTGCACCTGAGTTCACTCAAAAATACATCGTGTGTATTGTTATTGATTGGACATTCCTTGACACCTGAACATAGGAGAAAAGAAAATATTCTTATTAGATAAATTGAATGTACAAACTTACCTCAGTGTATGCAGTGTTTATTGCTTTATTAGAGAGTTTTGGGTTAGAAACCAGTGTCCTTACTTACCTGGATGTTTAGACTTTGGAACTAATATACACATTTCATTAGATTTAGTACATGTCTACAGCAGTGTGTTACACACGCAATAGAGGCACAGTAGGTCTATTAATCTAATATCAAAATATTTCCTATTTATGGATATATATATATATATATATATATATATATATATATATATATATATATATATATATATATATATAACCACATTCAAACCTAAAACACTGAAATGCCCACAATTGTCCCCTTCAAATTGATTGTTTGATTGGATCTGTGTTATACCAAGTTCATCTGAATGCCATGCAGTTGTACACAACTAAGCCTATATAAATTGAAGCTATTATTAGTCATACAGTAGACCTATCCCTATCAACTCCTGTGGATTTATCATCCATATACTGTATGAGTTGCCAACACACTCTCCAGAGCAGTATAACAACAAGGAGTGTTACTATGATGGACAATTTCAACCGCAAAAACTCACAACAAAATACACCATAGCCTACTGTAGGCTACTAGAACAAACAAGCCGCCATATGTCCAATATAGTCTTTAGAATTACTTCTACTTTTGAAACAGACAAGAAGTGGATCCTGGGAGACACAGCAATTAGGCTACAAAGAATGAAAACGCTGATCTTCAATGAAATAAACAGAAGTAACTCTTGATAATGATTTGTAGCCTTTTCTTTGCAGTTTCTAACCATCAAGAGGATATGAAATGTGTTCATAATCATTGGGTTTTCTTGCACAATTATATTATTTATTATTTATTATAATCTATGAATTAAACAGGACACAATTTGGCCTATTAGAAACAGATTTCAATAGGATACTGTAACGAGCTCCTTGTACACAGAGGTGGACGCAGTGTTGTGATGAGGGAATGGTCGTTTATTCACACTCGTTTATTCAGTTTCTTGTCGACTTTTCAGTCTTTGGCTTTCCAGCCTCCCTTGAAAGCAGAGGCACACACATCTTAAACCATTCGTTAACGAGGCTTCATTCGCAACAGGTGTGCGACAAAGCCTCGCTTCCGCACCTTGGCCACGGTCCTGTAGCACCCTCTACAGGTCGAACGCTGCATGTCCCCCCACATACCCCCACCGCCCGACACAGGCCGGGGATACGCTGCACGGGATACCCTGCACGGGAGAGGAAGTCTGCCACGACCATCTGCACCCCCGGTCTGTGCACGACCGAAACGTTGAAGGGCTGCAACGCGAGATACCACCGGGTGATCCTCGCGTTCACATCCTTCATGCGGTGGAGCCACTGGAGGGGAGCATAGAGGGTAGTAGCGGAGGGCGCTGACCGCCCACTTGATGGCGAGGCACTCCTTCTCCACCGTGCTGTACCGGCCTTCCCTCTCCGACAGTTTGCGGCTCAGGTACAGCACCGGCCGGTCAGCCCCCTCCACCCGTTGGGTCAGCACTGCTCCCAGGCCTCTATCCGACGCGTCCGTCTGTAGGGAGAAAAGGAGGTTAAAATCAGGCGCATACAGGACTGTTTCTCCACAAAGAGTGCACCCTTCCCGGTGAGGTCCGTCAAGGAACTGGCCAGCTCTGAAAACCCCAGCACGAACTGCCGGTAATAGCCAGCCAGCCCCAGGAATGCCCTCACCTCCTTCTTAGTCTTGGGCCGTGGAGAGGCGGCGATGGCCGCACCTCCCCTCGACCCAAGTGGTACCCCAGATCCCGGATCTCCCTCCGCCCGATCACACACTTTTTCGGGTTGGCCGTCAGCCCCGCCTGCCTCAGGGACCGCAGAACAGCAGCCACACGCTGCACATGCTGCGCCCAGGTGTCACTGTAAATGACAATGTCATCCAGGTAGGCAGCAGCATAGGCAGAGTGCGGCCGCAGAATGTGGTTCATGAGGCGCTGGAAAGTGGCTGGGGCTCCGAACAACCCGAAAGGGAGCACCGTGAACTGATACAACCCGAGCAGAGTATCCCGGGATACCGGCGAGAGATAAATCTGCCAGTATCCCTTCGTGCAATCCAATGTCATAAAAAACTTGGCCGTGCCAAGCCGGTCCAAGAGCTCGTCAACCCGGGGCATCGGGTAGGCTTCGAATTTGGAGACCGCATTAACCCTTCTATAATCCACACAGAACCGTATAGACCCATCCGGCTTGTTGACAAGCACGATGGGGCTACACCAGTCACTGCGGGACTCCTCGACCACACCCAGCTCCAGCATGGCTTCCAATTCCTTGCACACAATGTCTCGTTTGTGTACCGGCAACCTATAGGGACGCGTGCGCACCGTTAAACCCGGCTGTGTTTCTATATGGTGGTCGCATAGTCGACCGGACAGGGGAGAGAACACGTCAGCGAACCTAGCTTGCAAATCTGCAACGTCCGTGGCCTGGCTAGCAGAGATGGTTATCAATACCGACCGGAGTGCTAACTTTTGATTTTGGGACTTCCGGTCCGAACTCATCTCTCTCTGGATTTATTGTAGCCAGAGCAACAGTGACCACGTCGTTCCATTTTTTAAGGAGAGTTACGTGATACACCTGCAAGCTATCCCCCCGGTCCGAGCGTACTACCTCATAATCCACGTCCCCCATGCGACGTGTGACCACAAACGGCCCTTGCCACTTCGCGAGTAATTTCGTGCTGGAGGTGGGTAACACCTTGTCTCCCGGTGAAAATTCTCGCAGGTTAGTTCCCCTGTCGTAGAGGCACTTTTGACGCTCCTGGGCTTGCTGCAAATGTTCACATGAACATTATGTACATATAACTTTGTTATATAATATAGTTCTCATACATGCTGCGATCTTCCCTCTAATACAATATTAACAACTTCAATGTGTGTCATTGAGGTACAGTAAGCCCATCCATTGGAATTGCTCAAAGATGTTTTGGCGAGGTGTGGAAAAAAAAGAAAAACGCTGAAAAAGGGAAATAAACTCAAGGCAAGGCAACTTTATTTATATAGCACATTTCATACACGAGGCAGACTCAAAGTGCTTCACATAAAGACATGTCATACAATAAAATGAAATAAGAAAAGAGTAAAGATATAAAAGTGCAAAAGTTAAAAAAGAAAAGAAAATGCATTATAGTAAAAAGTGCAAAATTAAAAGTGCAATGTAGTTAGTCTTAGGTTGGTATTGGTGATCTAACAATAGGAACGTTATTTATACCTTGCGCGCTTTTCAGCCCTGTCTGCACTTGCTTTATCTCCTTGTAAGACCCAGTCACACTCTTCCCATATACTTTCTGGTATATTTTATGCAAGCACTTAAACAGTCTGTAAGTTGAACTCGTCAATACAACTCACTAGCGCTGTCGCGGTAACCATACTCTGCCATCGTCAAATGAATATATTAAATACTGACCTACTATAGATGATCCTCTTTAATGAACCCTTATGACACACATCTTATGAAAATGAATATTGTTTTGCTGTTATTTTCCTGTACCTATAAACAAAGGAATAACATTTTGGAACAATTTTGACATTAGTGGGTACATAAAACATTGCTTGGACCTTTATTAATGATCACTCATCCATCATTTACACCTGAGTACGTATCTGACTTGAAAATAATGTAATGTTATTCTGGAACACATTTGCCTGACAACAGCAGTATTTCTCATTACATCTAACCATAGGCTTTTCTTTTGGAGGGATCCTATTAGGCAGTCTCAAGGCACATAGACTGGATCAAAGATAAGACCTCCTTATCATCTCTTTTCAGCTTTTGCAAAGGGTTTTTGACAGAGGGAGCTAGAAAAATTGAAGCACCATGCTTAACACTTTTTTCTATTTTAAACCATAGACCACATTACCTAGCAACACGGTATCCTTAATTGCAAAACGTCCTCACCAGCTGAAATTGCAAAATGTCATCACTAGCTGACATGCCCTAATGTGCCCTGTGTGTTTGGGAGTTCTTCAGTCTCCCCACAGGGGGTCACTGGTCGTAGCTTGGACAGAAGATGTCTCCCATGCTGAGTCAGCAGAACCCCAAAATGACTGGGCATGTTGGGGTGCCCTATGGGCGAAGGCTCAGCTGCCAGCTTATGAGAGAAGCAACATGGATGGACCAGCCAAGAGTACAGGACATTGCTGGTGAGCGAAAAGCCAAAGAGTGGTTCCTTCAAGTGGGTGAGTGGTGTTTCCCGGATTACAGGGCATGGAGAGTGTTGATCACCCGTTATAAGATTCAGACTGTGAATAGGCTCAGAGTCGGGTGTTGGTTATGAATTTTATGAGGGTCTGTGTTTCTGTCCCTCAGAGTTCACAGGTCTGTTAGGAGATAAGAACTATCAAACCAATTAACATACAGTTGTTACCCTGCTTTGTATCCTGCTTCAGACTAGGTGATAGATAAATGGGTACAAATATTACAAGAGCTGAGAGAAAACTCAGTTCTTGGCTCAGACCACATAGCTGGAGCCAGAGCATTGACTGCTCTGCTGCCGATTACACCAAGTAAAAGACTCCTTAAACACAGAAGTTGTCACTTTTTATTTTTATTTTCACCGTGAATGCCAAGGGATGGTGCCACAGAGCCCTAGCTACCTCAGGACCGTATGGGAGTTCTGCTCTTCATTGCTTGTTAGTAGACTAATACATGGTGAGTGCAATGTAGAGGATCAGTGTAGTTATTTAAGTATTTGTGGTACTATTATATCAAAAGGCTTTTAATCATCACCAACTGACTTGGCCATGGGCCAAGCTTGGTTGCTGTATTGAACTGAAAGAGAAAGTGTAAAAGCAGATTTGAACCCCAAAGTTCGGATTGCCTTCTTGGTTATACCACAACCACTAGTATACCACAGTTTCTCTGGGCCCCGCTGCAAGGTCAAAAATCATCCCCTTCCTCCAAAAATGTAATAAAATCAAATGCGTTAATCACTCAATCAAAGTATAATTTGATTGTTTATAAATCAACGCAATTTCATGAATGTAACCTGCAAATTGCACATATAGGCAGAAACCCATAAACCTGCAGACATGCAAGTTTTCTTTATGCAAAGACTTGCTGGATCATTAAAGGATGTTCCTGGGAGACAATCATTTGAATTTCAGCTTCCTGTATCCACAGGAAGTGCCTGGATTAAGGGTCTGTTTTGAAGTGTCAAAAGGGTCCCAAATTTGACAATTTGACCCCCTTCGAATGACATATATTTTCAGGTCAATTAGATTAAAACATATTTTGAAAACCAGTGATCTTGGAGTCTTAGATGGTGAGACCAATGTTTAGATGAAATCTGAGGGGCAAAATGGTAAATTATTTGACCTAGAGATTTGAAACGCGAAGGACCTTTTTACGGATATCCCCAGAAGGTCCTCAGTTCCTTCCTGTGTCCACCGTAAGTCACTTAATTGAGTGCCAACCCCTTCCACACTGTATTATTGCACAACATCTGTATACTATGCCTATGCAATGGCCTATTTCATCAAAATAGAAGATGTGTAGGTAATGTCTTATTTCTTCAAAATAGAAGACGTCTAAAAAATAATAATAAAAAGAAGCGCTAGCCACGACTTACATGCCGGTAAGGCAATATTAGGCATAAACCTTGAGTGGTTAAGGTTAGGGTTAGAAATTGGTTTGGGCTCAGGAGCCAATTATTAATGCTTTATAAATGCTTTAAAAACTAACCCTCATGTGAAATGCAAAATGTTTTGCAGTGGTTGCAGTTGGTAGAATTATTTCCTGAATTGTGGGGATGATTCAGCTGGAACCAAACCGGTTCAACACATCTGTACAGACAGTACAATGTGAAGATCTCCCAAAGTACAGTACAGCTGTCACCATGCTTTTGAACTATGTCTCTTGAAATCCTGATGTCCTTGTCAACACGTTCCTCATTTAAACATGTCCATTGTGCAGGTTCACAGATTTTATTTATTGATATATCTATCCAGTATTTACCCCTTCTCTGTGTTCACCAATGTGTGGTTAGTGTTCTGAGCTGGTTTGGGTATATCACGTGGGTACTCTTCTATCCTGTGTACTTATGGAGAAAACTTCAGATCATATAAGAGGTACCAACATGTATAACTGATGAAATGTCACACTGTTAACCATTTATTATTGAGTTATAAACATTTGTAACTGATAAAATGTGACCTTAATGTAAAGTGTAACACCATCGTTGGTAAGTCATTTATGAATGACTTACCAACATTTATTAATGGGTTAACAATATTTATAACTCATGAAATGTGACCCTAATGTAAAGTGTAACACTATTTACCATTTATGAATTAGTTACTAACAATAATTATTGAGTTACAAACATTTCTAATTAAGCATAATTAATGTGGACCTAGAGTATAACATATACAATAAGGCACTAAAATGAAGTCGCCTCACCTTTCACCAGCAATTATGAACAGTAATGAATGTTTATACAAGTAAAGTGATCCAATATTGCACGATTCATAGTAAGTAGTCATAAATGAATAATTCACATCAATTGTTTATTCGTTCTCGTCTATACTATAGTAATGACTGAGATGGCATTCACTTTTAACAAAACATAATCCAATAACAAACTGCCGCAAGCCTACTGGCCTGCTGCGGAATTTAAAAAGATAAGCTAAAAGTTTGAAAGGTGCGTTTCACATTGGCATCAACGTAAAAGTTTGCTACAGGTGATAATGGCTAGGTAGTGAGCAACACCAGTGACACCACACGGCATATAGAAAACTGTCTACTATTGGTGTTTCTAGCTTACGACAAAGCCACAATGGTGTGGAGGTAGCTAAGTCATGACAGTATCAAAACGAGCATATATCTAGCTAGCTTGTGTAGCTAGTTAGTAGAATCACCTTTGAAGTAAGTTGCTAGCGCTATGTGATTTACATCTTTCTTTTTTTTTCAAGGCAGCAGCTGGCCATAGTCTGTCGATCATTTGTAAATGTTATATATTATTTGATAGTTTAACCAAATACTGAGTAAAGATAGCCACACGAGACAGCCTGCACATAGTTTGGTTCGTGATGTTTTTCAAAAGTTCTTCCAAATAGGGAGTTATTCAAAATCTTCAAAATAAGACTACTGGCCTTGTTTATTATGCATTTTTGGATCTCTACTGGCTGTAAAGGCCTCTACATGCTTCTAGGTCACTTGTGCGACTAATATGCAGTTCGCGCTGCGCAACACTGTTGCAAGCACTCTATAATTCATATTTCTGCGTAGCCTATGTGCAGCCTGTTCACAGTGGTGTCATTAACACTTCTGTTGGCCTTCATATTACCGATTACATAATTAATGGTTGAGAACAGCTGCAGTCAAAGTAGGGTAGCAGAAGTCAGACTGTACTGTAGGCTAGCAAACTATCTAGCTAGTAAAGGCTGCCTGTATTTACCTCAGGATAGTTTGTCTCGGTCTCCTGGGGCTTTATGAATACTTCCAGCCAGGAGAGCATAACGAAGAACGTGGGCTTTGTTTCATTTCCAACTGCAGCTCCACTTTTCTTTGTTTTCTCCAGCTTTCTTTTCATGAGCACAAACTTCTCCCGAATCTTCTTCCGGTAGTGAACTACTTAAGCTCTTCCTCCATTCACGAACCAACTAATCAATGGTGTCCAACATCTATGCGGCCAGTCGTTCATCGAGAAATCGAGAGGGGTCCGCAACGCATGTGCAACCTCCTCTGCAACAGTCACAATCGTTCAGATAACAACAAACAGACGGAGAGGCAGGTGAGAAGGTGATGAAGCATACTTCATGCGCTGTAACCGATAAACAAATGCATTTGGAAAGTTTGAGGTAAGGGACCAAGTGTGAGGGAACAGGAATTGTTAGCATTGTTAAGTATCTTGCTAGCTGAATCCTCCGTTAGCTAGCCATGCTGAGCAACATTGTCTAACTTAGCTGATCAAATAATTGAGTTTGTGGTGTGAAAATTACAAGGTCAGACAGCTAGCTAGCTACAACATCAGAGGAGCTAACGTTAGTAGCTGGAGGAACCAATTAGCTATAGTAGTATTAACTGGTTCAAATCAAATGTAATTTGTCATGTATTGTCATCGCATACAGCCGTAATTGACAGTGAAACAACAGTCAGCAACAATCAACAAGTTAACACTGAGTAATAATAGAAAAGTGACAATAGTACTAGTGCAAATAATGTGCAATAATAATGTCGAGGGGAGGGGGGGACAGAGCGTGGCTGATGATCTTCCCAGCCTTCCTCTTCACCTCTCAGAGTAGAGGTCCTGAATGACTGGGAACTTGCGGCCTGTGATGTACTGGGTCGTTTTCACCACCATCTGAAGAGCCTTACGGTCGAGGGCAGTGCAGCTGCCGTACCAGGTGGTGATACAGCGAGTCAGGATACTCTGTGGTGCATCTGTAAAGGTTTGTAAGGATCTGGGGATCCATACCAGATTTCCTCAGCCGCCTGAGGAAAAACAGATGCTGGTGTGATCATGTTGTACTCAATGATGTGGACACCAAGGAATTTGAAGCTGCTGACTCTCCACTGCAGCCTCACCGATGTGGATGGGGACGTGGTCCCCCCCCCCCTTCTTCCTCCTGAAGTCTACTATTAGCTCCTTAGTTTTACTGATGTTCAGGGAGAGGTTGTTGTCCTGGCACCAGTCCACCAGGACTCATCCCTGTAGGCTGTTGTTTTTGGTGATCAAGGCAACTACAGTGGTGTCATCAGCAAACTTTATGATGCAGTTGGAGCTGTGTGTGGCCAGTCGTGGGTGAACAAGGAGTACAGTAGATTGAAAATGTCTGAAGACATCTGACAGCTGGTCCTCCCTCACATTGGCCACGTTGATTGCTAACACGTTGTCCTAGTGAGCAGTGAGAGCCAGGAGGCATTGTTGGAGGCATGGCCAGGAGGCATTGTTGAGCATGATGCATATCTTTACATTGCAAGAGTACTGTATTGTAGCTTGCTGTTTGAGTTGTTTCAAACGTGCTGCGTTTTGTACAGTATCATAGGGTAGGCTAAAAAAACTTTTGGTCTAGCTTGTATAGCTTAACGTTATCTTACATTTTGGATTGCATATCCGACAAATTTATTCAGCCCAAGACACCGGCAGTCGCCACTTGCATCAAAAAAATCACTGACAGGTTTGTGTGGTGATCTTTTTATTTTTTTTATTTACGGTCTTATTCACATGTTTTAACAAATATTTTTTTCGGATTTGTGCATACATTGTATTGGACGTGTGATGTGTGTAAAATACTTTTTTGAAGGTTGCACCCATTGTAATAAAATAGCCTTTCACAATCGCTTGCTTGATTGTTAATCTGAAACAATCAAAGCAGAGCAGTTGAGGTATAGTTACAATGGGAGGGGGAAGGAGAGGGGACTCGCTCACAGTCACGATCAAGCAAGAGAGCAGAGAGAGAATGTGAGGGGGATACAGCAGACCATGTCCAAAACCAGGGGTGCATTTTTTTTTTGTATGCCGGTACGCTCCTCCCAATTAGGCAATGGCATTATGATAAATAATGTCTGAACAAAACAAGATTACATGACATTATTTTATTTGTTCCATGTTTTAACAAAGTCATGACAAAAACTCTGACAACTGTAGCAAACAGACCTGTGTTGAATGTTTATAGTGATATACTGTATGGTTTCTTAATCATTTCCGATTAACAAACAAAGGCATGACAATTCACCCAGCACGCTCTCCCCCTTCAAACGATCCACCAAAAAGTGCTATACAAAATAAATGCATTATTATCCCACTGAAACCCAAAATCCTTACTCCTGTCTTGCATGAAAATTCGTTGCATTATTAAAGCCGACTCACGCTTATTCATGTCAGATTGCACTTAACATTTCCCCTGCTTCTCTACGCATATGAACCCATTTATGTCCATGTAGCAGAATCAACTGAGAAACATCATATCCTATGTGTTAATTAATATGCAATTTCGCAGACACACTGCCACATATATTCCATGTCTGACATCGTTTCCATGAAGACCATGAAGACATTAATTATTTCTAAATTAAGGTTCATCCAAAGACATCATCACCTCCCTCACAGCATTTTAGACAGAACCCCCTCATGAAATATAAATGCGTTAAAACATTTCCCCGCTTCTCTGCGCTGCTTGATGATGCTATGAGAGTAGATAGGAGTTGGTCCCATTGATTGGTCCTCGTTAAAATAACCTGATTTTTAAACCTTTTCCACACTTCATCTCTGCAATTCATGAGCTGCTACAACAAACTTCATTTTGCCAATCTATCTGATGAGGCAAACCATTCTCTTTGTCATAGCCTCCATAGGCTAAAAAGGTCTAGCTTGTATACAGTAATTTGACTATCTTAAATTTTGCCTGTATTGAATATCCGACAAATTCATATGAAGGGACTACAGCCTAAAATGTTGTGAGGGGGTGACATATCACGCTCTGATGACTTTTGACAGGAGAATGGTGAATGGAATATTTATGTTATGGAGGACGGTTATTGACGGCCGGTGCTGTTCAAGATTAGAGAGGACGATTTTTTCTTTTTTTTGTGTGAGCATGGTGTTATTTCTATTACAGCCAGATTGGATGAGTTGGGATTGACATACTGACAACTATATGCAAATCACAGCTGTTTATAAGCCTTGTGTATTAAACCTGAGATCCGATTTTCACTCACACTAACCACTACGTTATTCTTCCATCAAAAGTAACTAGAATTGCTCGTTTAACAATATTTTCTTGTCCTTGATACTGTATATTAGCTTCAAAACATGATGTTACAGTAAAACTGCCCCGTTCGGCTCTGACAAAGGTATATCTTCTCATGTGAGATCATCCTCCGTTTGCGAAGTAGTGACTACAATTCACAATTTATCACATTACTTGTGAGCTCATTAGTGATCAAAATAATTGACTAAAACACTTTCCAGAAAATGAAAAATGGTGGTGGTTATTGCTGTGAAATGTGCGCTGACCAACGTAAACAAACATGGTTGTTTGCAAGTGCAAGAGGCAATGTAATTGTAAATAATCCCATTCTTCACAGCTCTTGTCACCACCTTGTGGTGGCTTTCGGCAGCACTTCACACCGTCACAAATGTCTGCGATGGTTATTTGACATACCTGTGAAATGTTGACCTGTACCTATTAAACCCCCTACCTACTGTAGGCTGCAGTAATAATAACAGATGAGAATTCCCGAGGGAGGTAGAAAGGTCTGCCCCTCCACCCCTACGCTTCCCAGAGTCGGTAGTGCGATCATGTTGGTGGTGTGAATAGCCGGCTAGTTTAATGGTGGAGAGAAGAGTAAGAAGGAAAAATGAAGGGAGTAGGTGGAAAGGAAGGAAGATAAGTGAAGAAAAGAGGAGAAGAAAAAGTTAAGAGAGTAAGAAGAGTGACACAAGGAGAGTGAAGAAGAGCAGACAGAGGAGGTACAATGGCTCTTTACAAGAAACGGAAATTACATTTTAATGACAACATGATAAGAGAATTTCAATTTATACGCCCAGGTCAAGACGATAGAATGGACCCTTTGTAATTCCTCTTTTTCAATTGGTAGTGGGGGAAGAACGGCAGTGGTAGAACATCAACAGACGAAAAAGCATAAAGCCTCTCTGATTGCCCATGCTGGTGTGCAGTCTGTCACCACATTCTTCAACAAGGTAGAGCCTTCCCAAGAAGAATATGATTTAGCTGCGCAGGAGGGTGTCTTTGCATACCACAATATACAACAAAATCATAGTTACAGATCTATGGACTGCACAGCACAACTGACACGGAAGCTTTATGAGTCAAAGTTTACATGTGCTAGGACAAAACGTGACGCCATAGTGAGTAACGTGTTAGCACCATGGGCAACTATTTTGGTAACACAGGACCTAGACCAGGTTGAATTTGTGTCCCTGTCCATTGATGCGTCCAATCATGGACATGTAAAGCTGCTGCCAATAGTAGTCAAATATTGTAAGATATATGATGGCAGCACATCTGTGGAAACAAAACTGCTTGATTTTGTTGAATTGAAAGGAGAAACAGCAGAGGAAATTGCAGCTGAGGTCCTGGTGGTCATCCAAAAATTTAAACTGGAAAAGTCGTGGCATTCTCTGCCGACAACACAAATACCAACTTTGTAGGACTGAATAGGCTGGGGAGGGTCAATGTCCATCCCAAAGTTAAAAATGCTCTGCAGCGGGAGGTGATTGGCTTAGGTTGTCCTGCCCACATCATTCATAACACGGCCAGAACAGCTTTGGATATAATTCTCCTTGACAAAAGCTCACAAAGATATTTTCATATTTTCACCATCAGAGTAGAAAGACTGAAGAGCTTTTGTGAGTTTGTTGACCTGGAGTACCATAACATTTTAGGACACAGCAAAGAGTGCTGAAAATGTATGTGCCATTGAAATCCTTTTTCCTTTCTGAAGACAAATGCCCTGTTGTCCTGCGAACAATGTTCGAAGATCCAATCACCGGCTGGCCTTTGTCCATGGAAACTTGACCGTATTCAATGACACAATCAAGATGTTTGAAGGCCAGGACCACTGTGCTGTGGGGCCAGCTGCAATTCTGAGAAATGTTGAGGCAAAATTGACTGCAAGATGTGATGACAACTTCATTTCAGTTATGGTTATCCAGTTCTGAGAGAGCTAGAGGAAAATGGAGTAATGTCTAAAGCAGGGGTGCCCAAATTCTTCCCAGTGGAGGGCCAAAATTTAATCTGGGGGGAGGGTCGTGGGCCAAAATGTTAATTTTGCAGTACATTAAGTTAAATATGGGTATATATAGCATGCGTGTGCAAAATAAACACTATCACAAAGTAATTTTGAAAAAGGAATGACACTGTTTATTGTGCTTCACATTAATGTTCAAAAAATGACTGACGTCAATCTGGCTTCTTTAAATTAGAAAAATAATTGAAGCACTATGAAATATTTAAAGACAGACATGGAACATTACTAGGCCTTGGGCCTATATCTTCAAATACAAAGACATTTAATGCAAAGTAACATGGGACAAAACATGTCTCCATGGGACCAAAATACATTCTTCACTGGTTTGAACAATCATTTTTAAATCAGGAATAGTAGTAGAATTGGACAACAGCTTGAGAAGGTTTGTAGAAATCAGTACTGTACTTACAAGTGCAATAAACAAAGTAACATGGGACAAAACATGCCCCCATTAATCATACAGAGCAGAACATACTCTGACACATTGGAGGCCTAGGCCTACACATCCTGCCTGAAGTAGGCTAGGCCTTTTTAAAAGTCTCTCAATATCAGGCTCCAGCTGACTAACTGACAAAGTGAGAATGTCATGTAGATAAAGCATTTCTCAGTTTGGACTTATTAAGATTCATCAGGCTGAAAGCCTGCTCACATACATAGGTACTTCCAAAGAGGGATAACATCACCTGTGCATGTTTGCGGATCTTGCCATATCTGTGTGCAGGAACACATTTGTAAAAGTCCTGTAAGGAAAGCTCTCTGAACCTGCTACGGAGGTCTGAATCAGACTGAAGTTCCAAAAGTTCCATTTGAAGCTCCTCACTGACTGCATCCACATTTACAGAAAAGGGTTGCGCAAACAGCTCAAATGCTGTTTCATTTCCACGAAAATCTTCAAAGCGATGGTCAAACTCCACCACTCTATTGCTGAGAATGTCGAGGTATTTTGGTGTGTCTTCCTCCATCAACCCAACTTCTCTGAGGCTGGGAAAATGTGCCAAGTTTCCTGAATGTACAGACACAAAGACAAAAGGAGCAATGTAAGATGCAAGATTGTTCATTTGATTTTCAATTAAATACCAAACATCAATCAAATGAGAAAAAACTACTTTTTTTTGTTTATGGCTGCAGTATGAAAAACAAATACTGCTACTGTGATTGGATTTAATGCCTAGATTTAAATAGAACATCCATTTTCCACAAACACAAAGTATGCATGCATCACACAAATATAATAACATGGTTGTGATCAATAACAAGCCTACTACATTGTTGTGTGTTCAATAACATATTAAAGTTAGATCTCACCTGTTGAGAGATGTCTGCTAAGCAACTGGAGCTTTTGCTTGAAGGCTTTGACATGGTCATACATCTGAGTGATTATCTGGTCTCCCTTGAAGCTGAAGATTGAGGATATTCAGCAGCTCTGTGATGTCCACAAGAAAAGCCAGGTCTGCAAACCAGTGATTGTCCGAGGGCACTTGGATGCTGTTCTTCTTTGTGGCTTTAGTTACTGTTGAACACCCTGATTTCCTCACGCAACTCAAAGAAACGTCGTAAAACTTTCCCACGGCTCAGCCACCGCACCTCCTGGTGGTACAATACATCACCATACTGGGCATCCATCTCATCAACAAGAGCTTTGAACTGACGGTGTGAGAGCACCTTTGAGCGAATATTATTGACAATGCCAACGACATCCTGCATCACGTTCTTCAGGCCGATGTTTTTAGCGCACAGTTGCTCCTGATGCAAAATACAATGGTATTTAAAAATCGAGCCACCAAACTCACGGACTTTGTCCGACACAAGTGCAGTTAGGCCTGCTCTCTTACCGACCATGGCCGGGGCTCCATCAGTCGTGATGCCAGATAGGTTTTCCCACTTCAACCCGTTCTTGTCCATAATTCGCTGCACTGCCATAAAAATATCGATACCTCTTGTTGTCCCTTTCAGTGTTTCAAGGCCCGCTAGTTCTTGACACACTTCAAAGTCCTCATTGACGCCTCGCAAAAACACCAGCAACTGTGCTGAGTCAGATATGTCGGTGCTTTCATCGCTTGCGATGGAGAAGGCAGAAAACCGACCTGCTCTTTGGGCTATCTGGCCTCGAACGTCTTCGGCCATGTCCTCAACGCGGCGGGTGACCGTGTTCCGTGACAGGCTAATCTGAGAAAAAGCCCGCATCTGAGTTGGACACACAGCTTCAGCAGCAATTGTCAGACACTTTTTGACAAAATCACCCGCAGCAAAAGCTCGTCCACTTCTGACAATGACTTTGCTAATGCGATAACTTGCCCGAGTGGCATTTTCTTGTGCAGTGGACGGCTGAAGTAAAGTTCGCTGCTGTGTGGTTAGCTTTCTTAGCAAGTCTGTTACCTTCAGCTTGCGATCGTCACCTGTGTATTTTGCGAACTGGTGAGAATGCATAGTTTCATAGTGACGACGAATGTTGTACTCCTTTGAAACAGCGACCCTCTGCTTATATACCAGACACACAGCGGTGGAATCGACCTCGGTAAAAAGATAATCATGTTCCCAACTTTTTTTGAATTTTCGTTTGTCTGTGTGCCACTGCTTAACACGCTCCATCCTTGCATCCTCTCACTCACTGGTCTTCGCCTCACCGGATTGCATCTGGTAGGAGCTCAACAGCGCCACCCTACCATCAATGTATCACAATGTTATTCTCTGGTCAGGAGTGGAAGTGCACCAATAAATAATATGCAATGAGAGCGAGCGCAGCGACCGATCGCAGATTCCGAGCGCTGATGGTGGGGAAAAAATTATACAGTGGATAAGGCGTGGGCCAAATATAATCGGTCCCCAAATTGGGCAGCCATGGTCTAAAGAGTGCTTTCTCAAAACATCCCAGTCATTCTTCACTAGGGCTGTAAACTACTTGCAAGCACGGGGAAAGCACACAGATAATCAAAAATATTTACATAGTTTCCTTTTAAAAAGACAACCTCAGCATGAAGAGATGCAGAAGGCAGCAGCCACACTGCAGGAAAAATGCCCGAATGTGACCATCAATGAGGAGGCATTGTTTGACGAGGTTACTGGCCTGCAAGAGTTCCTAAAGGGGGGGATGGAAGAATGGAAAACATCTGAGACACCGTTTAGTCAGAGATGGAGCACGGAGGTTACCCACTTCAAAGAGAATGACATCCCACACACTAACCTGGCTAGATTATCGTCTGTTGCACAGGGGGGTAGTGATGAAATAAGTTCACTGTTCCTACCATTAAGGCCATGCTTATTGTGAAGACAAACTTCAACCTCCTCTGCCAGGAGTTCATGGAGAAGCTGGCCAAAGACAGAGCAATCCTGAAGAAAATACATTCTGAGAAATATACAGATTATAATAATATAAGTATATTATGTAGTTACCAATCTCATCATCATATTCTTTATTATGTTGTTAAGGATTTCACTTACCATGTCAAAATACATGAAACCGGAATTGTCCCACTTTTTTATTTCATAGATACATTGGATATTTTAATGATATATTGACCGCCGAACTGGAAATGTCCCCGGTTTTAATTTCAGAAATCTGGTCACCTTACGTTAGTTGCTCTCTGGACTCTGGTGATCTGTGTGAAATGTGACTAAAGTTTTCTATGAACTAAAGTTTTCCCTCTATGTGGTTAATTTTCTGAATTAGAGAATTAGGTGAAAGTCAGGCATTGCTTGTTAAACAAGTTTCACAGATCAAGTGCCTGAATCCAACAGTGCCTTCAGTCCTCTCCCTTTGTCAAATACATCCCATATTGTTCCTGTAATGTAAATGATACAGCACTTGATTAAATAAATGTTTTGTACCTTATTTTGCTCAGTCTTTTAATTGTTTTAGCCTGTGAATTGGACCAGAGTAATTGCTCCTCTGCAAAATCCTCTTTAGTTTTGCAGCTAATTTGCCTTATTCTAGGGTAAGAACCTTCTATACCCTAATCCTAAAAGTCACCAGAAATTTGCATTTAAAAGCTTATTTAAAAAATAAAAAAAAACTTTCCGGGGGAGGGGGGGTGCTTGCCTTCCACTCTGCTCGAGCTTCCTCCCTCTCCTCTGTTCTCATTCTTCTGGACCTGTCTGCTGCATTCGACACAGTAAACCACCCAATCCTTCTCTCTACCCTCTCAGAACTGGGCATCTCTGGCTCTGCACTCTCCTGGTTTGTATCCTACCTAGCCGATCGCTTTTACCAGGTGACCTCACCACTGGGGTCCCCCAGGGCTCTGTCCTAGGGCTCTTACTGTTCTCCCTCTATACCAAATCTCTTGGCTCGGTAATTTCCTCACATGGTTTCTCCTACCACTGCTATGCAGACGACACTCAACTCTTTCTCTCTTTCCCCCCTTCTGACTCACAGGTGGCAACACGTGTCTCTGTGTGTCTTGCAGACATTTCCACTTGGATGTCAGCACACCACCTCAAGCTCAACCTTAACAAGACTGAGCTGCTCTTCCTCCCGGGGAAAGCCTGCCCTCTCCAAGACTTCTCCCTCACAGTAGAGAACTCTACTGTGACCTCCTCCCAGATAGAACCTTGGGGTGATCCTTGACAACCACTTATCCTGTGTGGCAAACAACACAGTGACAGCACGCTCTTGTAGGTTCTTCCTCTACAATCAGAAGGATACGTCCATTCCTCACTAGAGAAGCAGCACAACTTTTGTTCCAAACACTTGTGATCTCTCGCCTTGACTACGCATTCTTGGCCGGGCTCCCTGCCTCTGCCACCAGGCCTCTGCAGCTCATCCAGAATGCTGACGCCCGTCTGGTGTTCAATCTCCCCAAATTCTCCCATGTCACCCCCCTCCTTTGCACCCTTCACTGGCAGCATCTTGCATCAGATTCAAGACCTCGGTGCTTGCCTACCGGGCGGCAAAGGGAACAGCCCCTCCGTACATGCAAGCAATGGTCAGCCCCCAAACACCTGCCCGATCACTCCGCTCTTCCACCTCGGCTGGCCGCCTGGCACCGCCGCCTCTATGTGGATACAGCAGCTACGCTACTCGGTCACAGCTTTTCACTGTCCTGGCGCCACACTGATGGAACGAGCTTCCCACTGCTGTCATGACTGGAGAGACTACCTATCTTCCGCCGTAGATTGAAGACCCATCTTAACTGTCCCTCCTAAAGACCTTTTCATCCCCACTACCCCCCTGTGCTGTGTTTCTTATAATGACTGATGGATAGATGATTCACTTACTTCAGTCAAATGTATTTAAGTCGCTTTGGATAAAGGCGTCTGCTAAATGCCGTAAATGTAAATGTAACATACTTGACTAACAGTTTTCCAATACTTTTTGGTGCCCAGAAATATTGTTGTAATTTCTAAATGTGGAAATCAATCTGAAAAAAGAAATTATTGAATTAAAACTGAGAATCTCTACTTTAACCTCATAGTAATTGTTTGATTTCAAATCCAAACTGTTGGGAGTATAGAGCTAAAAGAAGACAAAAATGCATGTGTATTCTTGCTATTGCAAAAATGCTCTTATCAAATTGCCATTTTAATATCTCACTTAACTACATAATATTCAGTTGTTTTTTGTATACTTTTTCAAATAACATTTGATGGAAGTCATAATGAAATGGACAGTAGAGGATCAAATTAATTTTTCTACCTCACCAAGCTCACAATAATTACAAAGTCTCTCCTCTATATGTCACATTGTCTTACGACAGGTGGCAACACTCGAAGCTTCGACCAACCTGTCTTTTAGGACGTGGAACCGATCTTCAGATCTTCAGATTAGAAAGCATTCGCGATAAAATAGATCCTACTTTGTGAGATTAATGCGCCCTCCGTTTGCTTTCTATTGGACCGCTACTTATGTTACAAAACCATGAAAACTCAATATATATCTTTAGTTACTGTTGAAGTCACTTTTAGAATAATGTATATGCGCTGTTAAGTTTGCACAGCTAAACTTTGCATAGTAAAGCACCCGTTTCGTTTCATGTGAAATGTAAGTTGCTCAGCTGGCTGGCTGGCTCACTGAAAAATCTATGCTAGTTTTCGTGTACATTACAATATACAATAAAAACAGGTCATCAAGAAAGCAATAATTGTCCAGTTATGTTGGAATCAGAGGTTACTAGCACGTGATTCTTGTTGGAGCCCTGCGGTGGCCCAGTGTTGTCCTTGTCTCGGGCCTTACTACTCCTCTCCTCCTGAACTGGTCACTCCGCGTCTTCCTCGTTCTGGCCCTGGTCCCATCGCGTCACTCCCGGTCTGCCCACTGATGTCTGGTCTCTCCAGCGGTGGCGCCTTCTTGCAGTGTGTAGCGTGTACCCACGTGCCTCTCTCTGCTACTTTTACTGCGGACTGTGTGACGAGATGTACCTGGAAGGGCCCCAACCACCGTGGACCTGCAGTTCTTGATCACCACCCACACCCCTGGTCGGATGTCGTGGAGAGGTCCCTCTAGTGGTGTGGGGAGTGCCTCCTTCATGGTTCTGTGCCTTTTAAAACTTCAGGTTAGCAAATCAGGTTAGCACAGTGTGTCAGCATAGAGTCATTAGCATATTCAATGGTTAGCTCACATTCGTTATGTGGTGCACCTATTCCTGTGTTCATTGGTCTACCAGTCAGGATCTCATGAGGAGACAGGCCATTCTTTGCCCAAGGCCTTCCTTGCATAGCTGTGAGTATCAATGGGAGAGCTTTAACCCAGTTCAGTCCAGTTTCTTCACACACTTTTGTCAGTTTCATTTTAATTGTCCTGTTCTCTCTCTCCACTGCCCCTCCACTCAGGGGTGGACTTGAAAACTCACTGCTCTTATCACCCCCAAAGTATTCAGACATTTTCTGTACTGCCTCGTTTACAAAGTGTGACCCATTGTCACTCGACAATTTCTTAGGGATTCCCCATTGTGGCCCTTTCACTTAACAATGCTTTCGCCACTGCTGAGGAATCTGCTTTTCCCGACGGGAAAACCTCAACCCATTTAGAAAACATATCCACAAAAACGAAACAATATTTCTTTCCCTCGCAGGGGTTTAACTCGACAAAGTCCATCATAACATGATCAAATGGGCCATCAGGGGGAGGATGGCTTGATTGGGGAACCATTTGTTCTCTTCCTACGTTATGCCAAGTCTTATGTTCAAGCAATATTGAGGGAACCGCATGTGGTGCTTGGAGCTCGAGTGGCTGATAACAAACCAGAGGTTGCGACCTAAGCATGGCCTAAGCCGCTGCTGCTATAGCCTTTAAACAGTGGGGGAGTCCCCTGAGCTACAGCATCCAGCTTAGAATGCGCCCTGTGGCATACTTTTCATCTATCACCATGTTTTTGCATCAGCACAGAGGACATAAAACCATTTTTTTCACACACCGTTTTAACAAACTGTTTATGGGGATCAGGCAAGCCTAATGTCGGAGCAGCGGCCAACATGGTTTTAAGTGTATTGAAACTAGTCTCACCCTCCTCTGTCCATGTGACCTTGTCAGCTGAAGATAATTTTTGGCCATGCGCCATTACATGAAGTGGTTGGGTTATTTAGGGATCCATTGTCTACAGAATCCTACCATCCCCAAAAAAGACAACAGGTGTTTTTTAGTAATTGGCTTAGGTATTTTAGTGATTGCGTCTATTCTGTTTATACTCAGGCTTTTGCCCTCCCGGGCAAGAGCTTATGGCCCAGAAACACCACCTTCTCTTTTACAAACTGTAATTTCTGCAAGCTTGCCTTGTGGCCTTGTTCTGCCATATATTTTAAGAGAGCCACGTGTCCTTCTGACATGTTTCTTTGTCAGTTGAATAGATCAGAAAATCATCAACATATTGGATCAGGGTGCTACCTCCTTTCAACACTAAATTCTCTAAGTTATCTCTTAGAGCTCCCAAATACTGCTGGCCCCCATAGGGGCTCTAGACCATGTATATGACTTATCCTTAAAGGGAAATGCGAACCAGAACTGGGAATCTTTATGTACTTTATGTCTATACTGAAAAACGCATTAGCTAGGTCAACCACTGAGAAATATGTAGCATTACTGGGTACTTGTGTCATGATGGTATATGGATCTGGAACAATAGGGGCGCGCGCTTGGACTGCTTCATTAACCTTTTTAAGATCCTGAACAAAGCGCCAGGTTTGTGGTTGCCCTTCCTGTTTGGCCTTTTTTACGGGGAAGATGGGAGTACGACAAGGGCTGTCAGGACATGGAACAATAATGCCTTTTTCCAATAACGCCTCAAAAGCTGGTGTAATACCATCTATGGCTTCCTGTCTCAGGGGATATTGCGACTGTCGCAGTCTGTGAGGCCCCTTGGGTACAACAACCAGTGGCTGCACATTCTCTATAAGACCAGCGTCATATTTGTGCTGCTCCCAGAGAGCAGGCGGTACTCCCGATAATCGACTGTCATCTGCAGTCATTACAGTTCCCACAAACTGAGCAATGTTATTTTGCTCTGGGATAAGGTGTACACTTCATATTCCTACGAATGTACACTCAAAATGGCTACGGTAAGCCCTTGCTGTCGGTGAGTACTCATCCCCTCCCTCACATGAGACCCAGTCTCTTACGAGGTTGCAAGATGATACCCAAGGCCCTACATCCTGCCACCGTAACCCGTACGGCTTAGCGAGAGATACGCGGGTCTGACCCCCATGTATCTCATAAAACTTGAGTACTTCCTTTGTACTCATTGCAGACATAGCACAATATCCCTGGTCACCCCAATAAAGCCACTGTCCTGACAATAAATCACTCTTCTCTCTGAACCAAACTTTTTCAAAACTCTCATTCTGACTTTCGGAGACCTTAGCTGTACAATGAAAATTATCTTTATCTGTGAACGTACAATCTCTAACTCTTAGCTTGGCTACTGCCCACAATTTCTGTACAATTGACCTCACAATTGACCTAAGTTCCATCCGTAAAAATAATTTAGCGGTGCATTACCCAACAACATATTTTGATTGGTTTTATCTCACCGGGTAATGCCGTTGATGGGACCTCTCCCACCTCCTCTGACCGTCAATAGCCTTCTCGCTCCATGCCCCTCTGATTTTTGACAGGAATTCTTTGTTTATAGCTCTGTTTCTCTCCTTCTTCCTCTGGCTCGGGACAGTCTCTCAACCAGTCTTCTGCTTTGCAGCGGAAACACATCTGCCTCTTGTGCATGTAATGACCATTCTCGTTGCGATCGCCTCCGAACTTTCCTCGTCCTTGATCACGTCTTCCTCTGGCTCTGTCGTAATGGTTCAGTTCGGCCAACTGCAACTTCGTTTCCCTTTTCTCTTTTATCTTCAGCTGCTCCGCCTGTTCTTGTTGTGACCGTCTAATTGTCACCTCCGATTTTCATGCTCAAAAAACCTTCCAATCTACCTTACGTGACCCTTTCTGTAACTTCTTTATTGTACCAGCAGCATCATTTTCAAGCCTATCTTTTAGTGTGCTAATCTGTCTCTGGCTAAAACTCCTGTTCAATGGAAAACCCAAAATCTCCCACATAGGCAAATGTCCATCGACCATATTTTTCAATCATTATCCCTCCGTGCTCGAAGGCAGCGGGTTTGCCTTACTGGCAGCTTTCCCCATTATCAAATTAGTATAGCAACTTTTTCAGGTATTTTAGAAAGGTTAAGTGTCATCAACGACAATAGGTGAGTTCCTTACCTCTTATTCACGTGTCTCCACACCGGTCTTTATGCGTTTCATGCAAATTCTAACAATTAGGTGTACCAAAACCTGTGTGTCCTCTACACACTAAGTGTCCCTGACACTTCTTCTCGATTAATGTGTTCTACCCGGTTTTCGTGACTAATGCAACCAACAATCATTAATTAGCCCGTCGGCCCTCAGCGAGAATTTTATCTAGATTCGACTGCAGACCTAGTCCAACTAGGATTTTTGCTAGCACCTAGTCCTACTTGAGGCCTAGGATTTTTAATTCACTGATATTGTGTTCTCACCTCTTCCGAGTTCAATGTCCTTTTGGAATCGCCGTGCCTGAGAATTCCGTCCCTCTCCTTTCAGGCGCCTTTCTCTCAACCTTTGCGTTCTGAACTTTCAAAGTGAGGATTTCAGCTCCAGGAATATATCCTTTCCATATACGAATTTTGACCTTCTTGGCAAAGAGACGAGAAACCCAAGGCAGGCAATCCCAGACGAGCCCCCAAATTGTGGTGGAAGTCTAGGATTTACCACTCAGTACTTTAGCTCTTCAGAGATGAGATTCAAGAAATAAAGTCCTGATTAGCCACAATATCTGAGTCTGGTATTTATTATTGCTTGCAAACAAGAGACAAGAGCTTAACAGCAGCCCAGTGTAAATCCGAGGGACTGTTTCACGCAAATCTGAAGAGGCGATTCTCAAGGTTGTCTTTTATAGAGATGAAACAACAAATGGTGGATGCCACAAAGTCTATCACCTGGCTGGCTTGTGCTTACACGAGAGGTAGCGGGAGAGAAAGAACAATGGGGAGACTTCCTATCATATCCTATTTATCAATCAGCATTCAACATTTCACACCTATCCACCTTCCTGTCGGCAAGATGTGTCTGTCCTTTTGTTCTCTCTCATCCACCACTCCTCCGGAACCACAGCCATCCATATGGTAATCATACAGTGTTTCTCAGAACAATGGCTATAGAATTTTAGAGGTGTGGTAATAAAGGAGAAAATGTAATCACAGTATTTACACAAGTTGTATCAGTCATATGGAAGTGTATGTTCTTCAAACAGTTCTATCAATGTATTTTCCATAACACTATTTAATTGCCACCATGATCAGTGGGCATGGTCCAGATAACTTTCTTTGACCACCCGGATCACATTTTTGGACTTCCTGTCATGCCCTCCACTTCCTCCTAGTCTGTGCCAGTGCCTGCTGTCTGTCTTTGTCTGTCTGTGTGTGTTATGTGTGGGTGTGGCCAGGCTCCGGTTCTCTGTCACTCACCATCTCCGCCTGCTCATTCTGTTCACCTGTTGGTCATCTGCTCATCACCTCCTGTACTTAAACCCTGGCTTCCAATCCACTCTTCGCCAGATCGTTGTTTGTTGTCTCGTTCTCGGCCGCTTAATCGCTTATAGATCTAAGTCTTTGTGTGTTTCTCTGTTTAATCGCCTTCTCCCTTATGCTCCAGAACCTCGACCCAGTTATCCAGCTGCCTGCCTGTCAGCCTGCCTGCCTGCACTACCCTCCTGCCCTACCTGCCTAGTCTACCTGCCCTATGTGCTTGCCTGCCCTCTCTGTCTGCCTGTCTGCCCTACCTGCCTGCCTGCCCTACCCCGTTTGCCATTTCCCCCCTGCTTGTCCCGTTCCCTATTATTCTCTCATTAAATACCCGATTATTTTACATCCTTGTCCTGATTCTATGTTCCGCACCTGGGTTCATTCGGTCTGACCGTAACACTTCCCCGATTTAGAAAAATATAATCTGCAATAACACATTGAAGCCTCCATAAGGTTGTTCAGTGTCACAATCTTACCCATTGCAACATGTTTGGGGTTGATTAAAGTTCTGGTATGGGTCTAAAAACGTTATCTGGGAGGGCCAAAAAAGTGTATTCTGGTCTTATGAAAAACCTGCTGCTACCAGGTTTTATTTGTAAACCTGCTTGAGAACAGGTTCCAAAACAACCTGTTGTATGCAGGTTCAAGGAGGGACATGCTGCTGGCAGGTATCATGCACTCAAGTACCATAAAAATTATACACCGCTCATTTCTTTGTAATCGGGCAAACTAACAAAATCAGCAGGGGATCAAATAATTATTTCCCCCACTGTTTATATATATATATATATATATATATATATATATATATATATGAGAGAGAGAGAGAGATTATCTGGCCCGCACCCAATCGCCAACCTTCCTTCTTTTGTATCATTGCTATGAGAATTACATCTCATAATGTGATGAATAGGATTCTGCCTATTGTATCTACAGCTATGAGAATCACGTCTTATAGTATGATGAATTGGAAAAGTGCTTAAATGTCATTATTTGCATTTTTGACCCTAACCCTAACCCTAAGTCACCTCTGCCCTCAGGTATGCTTTCATTAATTTAAAATTACAATTCATGACTCGTCAATGTTGGAAATCCATGTTTGTTCTGTGCCTCCTTAAGGTGTTCCTTCTCCTTTGATTGTGAATGACATCAAATCTAAACAAAATGGCTGAGAGGGGAAAAAGATTCATTTTCTTCACCGCGTTACACCGCATATTACAGGTGTATAAATTGCCTCCGCCTCTGGCTTTTCCCTGGTAATGAGTATAAATGAATTGAAAAATGTAGATCAACCTGCCCCGCCAGTGGAGGAATTGATTCCAGTCACTGACATCTCTATGGTAAAAATTAAGATGGAGTAAAGAGGCTGAGACCACAGGGAACAACGACCGCCCCACCCTCTTATGACCCCATTTTGAAGATGCTGGATTTCACAACTGGATTATGGAGGAATCACTCAAATCATGCACTAGAATTCTTTCCTTAATATATTCAAACTCTTTTGGATAAACTCTCACTGTCTTTTGAGAGTCTTTTTGTATTGTATTGCATCTTAGTTTTTGCAGCTATAGTATATTCCCTCCTTCAAAGACACCAGGGGAATAAACAACCCAATATGCTCAGCTTGAATTTCATTATGGGTTGTGCTTGATCTAAATTAGTGCTTTAATAAGATTAAATGTTGTCTCAACAGAAATAGTGTCTGCTTGTTTACATTTTCCATACATTTGTATTTAGTTGCTTTCTGCATTCAAGAAACAATTCATAGACTACAGTCCCCAGAAGTAATGAGGTAAGAAAGAAAATATTTTTTTCAGGTTTTTGCATATTCTATATATCAGTCCAAGAACAAGAAGTTAAAGGTAGACTGAGTCCAAATTGATTTGAGAAAAGTTTGCACACCTTAGTTTGCTCCAAGTGCTCAGAGTGAATGAATAAACTTTGGCACACTGGCATTCTTCCTACTTCATTCTTTGATTTGGAGGCCATCAGTTTATTGTTAAAGTAACCACTCATTGATTAAGGACCACTTTGAGTTTCTTGTTTAGAAATGTTTAAAAACATCTCTGACCACCTAAATTGATAGGTGAAAGACAAGGCGCAAAAACACATTAGATTAATCGGTAAATTAATCAACTAATAGGGAACAATGAATCAACAAATGTTTTTCATTGACTGACAGTCCTAGTAAAGACCCAATTGAAGGCCTTAAAAAACACGTAAGTGTGAATGTAATGCCAAACCAAGGGTGCCCCACTGGATAAGCCACATTTAATATGCTAAACTTAACTTACTTCAATCAAAATGTCAGTGAAAAGTTAATCTTTGCTCCCGTCTGCTAAGTTTTGTCATGCCCTGTATCTGACTCTGCATTTATATTGTTGTAAAACTCTGGCAAATGACTTTGTTGAGGCACTGAAACAAGTGCTACATAATTACTGACATTCAAACACTGCACTCTCCATGAGGGAATACAATGGCAGAATAACCCTGACATACAGTACCAGTCAAAAGTTTGGACACATCTTCTCATTCAATGGTTTTTCTTTATTTATTTTTTATTATTTTCTACATTGTAGATTAATATTGAAGACATCAAAACTATGAAGGAACACATATGGAATTATGTAGTAAGCAAAAAAGTGTTAAACAAACCAGAATATGTTTTATATTTTAGATTCTACAAAGTAGCACCTTTTGCTTTGATGACAGCTTTGCACACTCTTGGCAAGGTGTGTCCAAACTTTTGACTGGTACTGTATAAAAGGGGAAGTATTTGCAAAGACATGGTATGGTATTTCCGCAGGTCATTTTGATGTCACCATGGCATCTACCATAGACTATTAAGGGCATGTTTAGAATGTAAGCTTTGTTCAGAAGGGAAATGTGTGAACAGAGTAGTTTGTATTTTACAACCAATGAGTATGAAACAAGCCTGGTCACCATGGAGTTTTGTCAGAACAGGTCCTGGGCCCAAAAAATTTGAGATTGTCAGTAGGCAAGTTATAGTATGTAAGGTGAATAGTTTGCTCAAGCTCACTGTCATCTTCCAGCACCCTGGACAATTTCTTTGCACACTATGAAAAGTCCCAACTATAATCTGTGTCAAATATGACCTTGAAAAAATATTAAAATCCTGCACTCAATTTAGTACTCACAAAATAATCCAGGGTGAAAGGATACACTTTTAAGCAATGATATGTTTTTTAAAAGCATCATTAAAGAGATAAGAAATATATGTGATTGAAGATATTATGCCATAATATCTTGTGCTCAATAAAATGTTATTATAGTCGGCAGAATTTTAATGGCATCAAGTTCACTTATCTAACACTTACAGAATTAGCAGAGGGTGAGGAACTATTAAAACTCACACTCTGGACTTTCTCAATGCACAGTCACAATTCGGCAGGAAAAGTCCTTTACAGCCAGGGATTGGAAAACTTTTGACAACTTCTTCCTTGCAATGCTACACTATCGGTATTGTTTGACAGTGTGCACCTAGATAGAATAGGGCATAAGTTCCTATTTATCTGTGAGGCAAAAATGTTGTATGTGCATCTAATAGGCTTGAAATACATGTGCAGGCTAGAATCACCTTAAATCACTGTAATAAACAACACATTTGCTTGGTGGAGCTGCTGTATTAAACCCATACCCAAGGCTTCAGTGGTAGTACTGTTCTTCTATACAAATTGCATCCTTTTGCTCTGTAATCTAGAGAACAATAGAAACACTGCAACTAATTTGTCTTAGTCTTTAGTGAACTCCTTCTCTGCACAAAGATATTTTTACTGTATAGTAAACACTCCCCTCTCTCCAGGAAAATGGCACTGCGGAGAGAAGTGGGCTTTTCACATTGTGACTTTTTATACTCATCACAAACAATATGTGGGGGCTCAGGAGTGCAGATAGAAGCATCATCAACTTCACCACAGGCAGAGAAGATCGACCCTCTTGGCAGTTAATGCTCCAATCCAAACATCCCAAGTGTCAGAATTTACTGCTTTAGGTAGACACTGTAATTGCTTGATGGGATCAGACGCTATACAGTGCCCTCTGTAAGTATTTGGATAGTGAAGCATTTATTTTTTATTTTTTTCGCTCTATACTCAAACCGTTTGTATTTGAAATCAAACAATTAATATGACGTTAAAATACAGATTGTCAGCTTTATTTGTATAAATATTGGTATATTTATGGGCACCAAAAGTATTTTGACAGATTCATATTATGTCCAAAATAAGCAGTCATATTTAGTATTTGGTCCCATACCATTCCTCATGAGAGAAGCAGCACAACTCTTAGTCCAGGCAGTTGTCATCTCCCGCCTTGACTACTGCAATCTCTTGGCCGGGCTCCTCGCCTCCACCATCAGACCTCTGCAGCTCATCCAGAATGCTGCTGCCCGTCTGGTGTTCAATCTCCCCAAATTCTCCCATGTCACCCCCCCCCCCCCCTCCACACCATTTACTGGCACCTGGTAGCAGCTTGCATCAGGTTAAAGACCCTGGTGCTCGCCTACCGGGTGGTAAAGGGAACAGCCCCTCCCTACTTGCAAGCAATGGTCAGCTCCCAAACCCCAGCCAGATCACTCCATTCTTTCACCTCAGCTGGCCATCTGGCACCGCCGCCTCTACAAGTATGCAGTGGTCGCGCTGTTCAGTCAAGGCTTTTCACTGTCTTGGCGCCCCGGTGGTGGAATGAACTTCCCATTGCTGTCAGCACTGCAGAGTCACTACCTATCTTCCACTGAAGACTGAAGACCCATCTATTCAGGCTACGTCATGATTGTCCCTCCTAACACCTACTCACCCCCCACTACCTGTCTGTACACTTCCTCTACTGTTAATAATACAAAATAAAAAAATACATTTAAAAAATCATTTTTCGAGAAATTAGACAAATGTACGTTGTAAGTCGCTTTGGATAAAAGTCAAAAATGTAAATGTAAATAATCGCATATCCTTTGCAGGCAATAACTGTCTAAAGTCTGCGACCCATTGACCCCACCAGACACTGGGTATCTTTTCTGGTGATGCTCTGCCAGGCCTGTACTGCAGCCTTCTTCAGTTTTTTGGCCCTGAAAAACTCCCTAGTTGCTATGGCAGTATGTTTGGGGTCATTGTCTTGCTGTATGAAGTGCCGTCCAATGAGTTTTTGGATTGTACTTGAGCAGACATGTTTCTATATGTTCCTACAGTCATGAGAAAAAATTAGGACACCCTATGAAAACCTTTGTCTTCTTCAACATATTCAAACATATGGACATTTGATATTCATTTGAACAATATTGAAAAATTGAGGTAATATAACTAAACAAATACAACTGAAACAAATTATTTAAAAAATTATTGGTAAAATGTAATTAATAGAAATGCAATCTTCTTGTGAGGAAAAAGTTAGGACACCCCTACATTTAGTTCCACTTAAAATGCCTAAAATTATAATAAAGAGCACCACATCAGGTGCAAATGATTAGAACATCGTTACAGAGGATTTTGGAGGAGCCTGTCCTATTTAAACCTCAGATATTTAGTTTGGTTTGCTCTTGATTGTTGAAGTGAGTTGCATCACCATGGCGAGATCAAAAGAGCTCTCTGAGGCCTTCAGAAGAAAAATTGTAGATGCATATGAATCTGGGAAGGGATATAAAAAGATCTCCAAACTATTCGAAATTGGCCATTCCACTGTCCGGAAAATAATTTACAAGTGGAGAACATTTAAAACCACCACCAACATGGCCAGGTCAGGCCGCCCAAGCAAGTTCAGCCTAAGAGCTGACCGAAAGATGCTTAAAGAAGTCTCCAACAATCCCAGAATGTCATCACGAGACCTACAGGTATCTCTTGCCACAATTGATGTCAAAGTACATGCATCCACCATAAGAAAGAGACTGAACAAGTTTGCATTACATGGGAGGTGTGCAAGGAGGAAACCCCTGCTGTCAAAAAAAAACATCAGGGCAAGACTAAAGTTTGCCAGAGAACACCTAGAGAAAGACCAGAACTTCTGGAACAATGTGCTTTGGACAGATGAATCCAAAGTTGAACTATTTGGGCACAGTAAGAGTAGACATGTTTGGCGCAAAACCAAGACAGCATTTGAGAACAAGAACCTCATACCAACTGTGAAGCATGGGGGTGGAAATGTCATGGTTTGGGGCTGCTTTTCTGCAGCAGGGCCTGGTCAGCTCACCATCATAGAATCCACTATGAATTTTGTATTGTATCAGAGGGTGCTTGAGGAAAATGTGAGACCATCTGTTCGAAAGTTGAAGCTGAAGCAGATGTGGACCATGCAACATGACAATGACCCAAAACATTCCAGTAAATCTACCAAGGAATGACTCAAGAAAAATAAATTGAGAGTTCTGGAATGGTCAAGTCAAAGCCCGGATCTTAATCTTATTGAGATGCTGTGGATTGATTTGAAACTGGCTGTGCATGCAAGACACCCCTCGAACATCACACAGCTGAAAGAATTCTGCAAGGAGGAGTGGGAAAAACTTTCTCCCAATTGATGTCAGAGACCTGTAGACAGTTATAAGAAACGTCTAATTGAGGTTATTTCAGCCAAGGGGGGCAATACTAGCTATTAGGGCATAGGGTGTCCTAACTTTTTCCTCAGTAGGAATTGGCATTATTGTTAATTTTTCGTTAAATAAATGATTACAAAGTTACATTTTCATAGTTTTTTGTTCAATTACATCCCCTTTATCTATAGACATTGTTAGAAAGAAGATAACATATTGATATGTCCATATTTTTAAGAGAATAACTTAATATTTTGGGGGGTGTCCTAACTTTTTCTCATGACTGTATATCATCAATGAAGACAAGTTAGCCAGTTCCAGTGGCAGCCATACATGCCCAAGCCATGTTTCACAGATGACGTTGTATGCTGTGGAAATTGGGTAGTTTGTCTCAACATTTCCTCTTTCCATCACTCAATCATGTCAATCTTTGTATCATCTGTCCACAAGATCCTTTTTCAGAACTCTGCAGGGTCTTTTAGGTATCTTTTGCAAAGTCTAATCTAGCCGTCCTGTTTTTGAGACTAACTAGTGGTTTGAATCTTGCAGTGTAGCCTCTGTAGTTCTAAGTCTTCTGCGGATCATAGTCTCTGAAACATCCACCCCATTTTCTTAATTATTGTGAGCATTCTTCGGTCATCCACTGTTGAGACTTCCTTGGCCTAGGGCTGGTCCAGTGCTTTCTTTCTTGTTTAATGTACCAAACTGTTGATTTTGGTAAGCCTAAGGTTTGGTCTATGTCTGTTTGATTTAAAATGTTCAGCATGATAATGGCGTCTTTGACTTTTCATTGACACGTTTTTGGTCCTCATGTTGACAGACACCAATAGCAGACTCCAAAGGCAAATGCAAAGCCTAGAATCAAGACTAGATATTGAAAGCTGTCTTATGATGACACAAATGATGTGACAGAACACACATGAATAATCACAAACACCCATCTAGCCAATTGTCAAAATACTTTTGGTGCTCTGAAATAGGGGTATACAAAGTGCTGTTGTTTCTAAATGGGGTAACCAATATTTATTAACCAATGCCGCCAGATTAGTGCCAAAATGCATTAAGGAATCTTAAAATCATTGTTGCATGCAATAATTAAGTCCAAGAACAGAGATTTTCTTTCTCCTGAAGAAGAAAAAAAAAGTGTAAAGAAGTTACTGCACTCTTACAAATACACCTGATGGTTTGTTGATGATAGGGCAAATTGTCACAACAAACATATTCCATGTGGACTCTACAGGTTGTTATGTCTTAAAGTTTGTAACAATTATTTTGTGTTATTAATAATAATAATAATAATAATAATAATAATAAAAGAGGACTCTACAGGGCATGAGAGAGGGCATGTCCGACGATCAACAGGTAATGTTTCTAACCACCCTCAGGTAATGTTTCTAACCACCTTCAGGTAATGTTTCTAACCACCCTATCCTTTAATAAAGTCTTGCTGATTCATAAAAAAACCTAACCCTATATTAAAAAGGTCTCTCCTGTTGGATTAATTATTAATATATTTGCTCAAATTAGCTCTCAAGTTTAATTTGTGTGCTGATATAGCCTAATATAGTTTATGTGGCTGGTGCTTGACTTCTATTTCACATTTGTGCTGCATTTGGCACTAATCTGACGGCATACAAATACCCTCAAATCAAAGCTGACAATCTTTAACTTCATATTAATTGTTTGATTTCAAATCCAAAAGAAAAAAATGCTTCATTCTCCAAATACTTACGGAATGCACTGTATGTGAAAATGTGGGTTTTGCAGGAGAGCATTTTGGTTAAACAATAGTGGATGAAGTACAATTTGATTATAAACTCCTTTATAAAATTCAGTATGATTTCAGTGTGAGGCGGATCAGTTTCTGTTCTTCTTTATTTTAGGCATGGATATGTGTGCTCAAAACGCTTGCTTCTCTCGGCCTCAATGTTGACTGTGACTTGAAGCCGTTTATTTGAATTTGCTAAACAATAAATAACAGGTTTCATTCAAGTGTTGTATATATTATCTATAGAATATTATTGTGATGATCATGTAATGTCTTTTTCATATTGAGAGTTTATTTTGGTATTGATGGAAGTGTTGTATTTTGGTATTGATGATAGAGAAATTAGATGATGAATTTTTGTATTGATGATTTTTTTTAAATTACAGGCTACGATGTCTTTAAATAACGGAGGATCATTAATGATCGTTGATTGCACCTGCGTGTGATCAAATGTTTTAAATGTAACTGAACCTCAGTGTGTTGGAATTGAAACCCTGAAGAAGGCTACTTGCTGCCCAAACATTGGTTAACTAAAAAAAAAAAAAAAAATTAGGATGGGAACAAGACTGTGCAGCTCTCTTTCTTTCTTTTAAGTCACCACCAGTATATCCCTGAAGCTTGTACACCCTGCTCTGGGCCTTAGAATGTAGGGCAGTGCTCCTCAACAACTCCCCCCCTCTCTTTCTCTGCACCTCTCCCTTTCTCCGTCTCTGATTTGAGCTATTCATAAGATTTTTGGTGTTCTGATGACTAATAGTCTCTATCTCCCCCATGCAGCTGGCCTCTCTCTCTCTCTCCCCCTCCTCCTTTCTTCCCCATGGGCATGTCCCCCACACTCCCCCTTTCTAGTCTGCACCCGGAATGCTTCCAGTCAGTCTCTGGCACAAGAAGTGGGGCTTGTGAAGGTAGGATGGCCTAGTCGCAGCTACATTGGCTACACTTCAAGTCAGAGACATCGAACCACTGAAGGAATCTAAAAATGCGTTTTTGCATCCCAGCCAAGGCATTGTGTTTGTGTTTGTTTGTGTGTGCCTTAGTGTGACCGTTTTTTGCATGGTTTAAGCACTGTGCAGCTCCCTCTCAGGGGATTGCGAGCACTGACCCAAATACATTGTTCTGAGTTTTAACTTTTAATGAGTTAAAAAGTGAACTGCGAGTGACGTGATTTTATCAGAGACAGAGATTCCTGAGCTTTTCAAATGAAACTGACTAGCCAGCTAACACAAATTTCACAATGCAGGAGTACTAATGTGTACTGTATGATGCAATGTAATTGAACTATAAAGGATTCAAATCCTTCAGTGATGTTTCATGGTAGAAATTTTGTGTGCCTTATACTTTTTCACAGCACACAACAGAGATATTATGAGTCTTATGAGTTTCTCCTGAAGGCCAAACGGACAGAGGGGCGTAGCTGACAAGGGCACCCCATCTTCAACTCCGACTTCCCAGTTACTGGAGTACCACACCAACACCACCACCAACCATAAGGCACCATATAGTGATGCATATCCATCAGTCCAAGTTGTACAGCAGGACCCATACACTTGGTCTTCCTCTTACACATCATTATGAGACATAATGGTAAGCCGTTTATCAGGTTTGACCAATGATTATTTAAAGGGAAATAATATCTCACATTCAAATCTCATGTTATGGTTCAAATGGTTAACAGGAGTGGCAATTCCCATTTCGATAGTCAGGTATGATTTATAACCTCTTTAACATTTCTCATCTACCACTGGTATTTCTTACTATGCATGGGTCTTCTGAATGCGATGGTAAAAGCTGTAATGATTATCCTCCACACATTCTCCACACATTGAATGATTAATGAGCATTGTCATGTAGGGCGCAGTGTCAGTGGAGCTATTCTCCAGGTGATGTTTTTTGAAGATAATATATCAGCTTGTTACTAAGCAAGGACATGTGTTTTGAGTGCACCCACATTTGTTTAGTATCATAACATGCTACGCAAAATGACAAAAGACTTCAAACACTAAAATGTTGTAGAGTTGCAGACTTCTAAAACCAGAGTTTTCCACTGAGCAAAGGAAACACATTTCTCATCCAGTATTTGGCAATTTGACATGAATGTGTAAACTGCAGTCATAGATGAAAGGTATTCTACATGCAGCACATAGAACATTTGGTTGACACTTCAGTTGAAGAGTACCTACAGTACCAACTCCAGGAATGTATAACATTCATACGCATTTACATTTATTAAATACTTATATCAACAACCACAAGTTCATAAGATGTTTTAAGTTTACATAATCCTATGTCAACCTGTGGTTGTTGACTTATGAATGTGTGATAACACTTTATGTTAAGGTACACATATATGGTGCTAATTTGTAGCTTATTGGTGAGTGTGTAAGTAGCTTATATGGCTTTTATTAGGTATTATTAGACATGTATTAGGTCTTTATTCAGTGTTTTCCTATTATCCCACTATAAGTCATATATTACTTTTTTTTCTTCTTTATGAACTCTTTATTTGGCATATTAAAAGCTTAGCAATAGTTAGTAAGGAGCAGATTACACGACAGACTCTGTATATGCTGGCTTAATAAGGGACCTGTAGGGGCCGCGTACCCTATGAATAATCAAATAAAGGTTCCCCATTCTAAAGTGTGATCTTGCTCATAGCCAATGCATGCAATACACCCCTTGTTTGCAAACAAGTGTACACACATTCCTCCTTAATAAATGCATAATAGGTCATTATTACTCCAAAGTTCTAAAGTAAAGGATCACAGTTGTATTTCAGTAGAAAGAAACAGAGGCAGAGTAAATATGTGTACAAGAATGTTTTTTTTATTCTTTTATTTTTTTTCTGAACATTAAATATTTCAACCTGCCTTCTTGTTGGTTGTCAACCGCTTCTCCAAGGCTGCTCACTTCATTGCTCTGCCCAAATTGCCCTCGACCCAGGAGATGGCCGGCCTCATGATTCAACACATTTTCTGTCGACATGGGCTGCACCAGGATATAGTATCTGACCGTGGTCCCCAGTTCATCACCCAGTATTGGAAGGCTTTCTGCTCCCTGCTGCCCCTTTCTGCCCTGCCATCGCACCTGGTCCAGAGTGTATGTTTTGCTGCTCTGTGCGTCCGCCCAACAGAAACGGCTTGGCAGGCCTCCAGTGGTCGGGCCAACGGGTGTGGCTGTCCACCTGGGACCTGGACTTCCGGAAACTCACCCCTCGCTTCGTGGGACCATTTCAAATCTTACGACGGATCAATCCAGTCACCTACTGCCTCCAGCTCCCCAATTTCATGAGAGTGTCAAGCTGACCATGGGGGACATTCTCATTTTCTGAGGGTTGAATTAGGTGGCTGTTCCAAGGCAACACATTAGCAGCATTAAGGGAGGTATTGGTATTATTGGAATCAGTAAACAGTTAAACTTGATCAGTTATTATGTCTTATGTTACATATGTGCATGCTAAAGTGTGCAGTGGAATAACAATAACCCTAGGCCTGTCTGTTAGGTCTCCTGGTTTTCACCAGGAGGTGGGCTACCACTACACTCCATTGCACAGGCATCGAAGGTGGTGATATTCTGATTGTGACTGAGTCAGTGTGTTGACAGAAATTATAGGCTACATTGTTGTTCTGGAATTTGTCTGTTTGAGAAGGCATCTAAACAGTGTGCTAGGCCTATGCGTGGACATAGCCTACCTGTATCAAATGCAAGAAGCAGAAGATGATATTCTTATCCAAGAAGTCTCCATCAAATGCACCTTCATTTTTAAGCATGTGGAAATGCTCAAGCCAAAACTCCACACACTCTTTATGCAGAAAACCCCACCAGCTTTCAATCCTCTGGTTACTTCAGCCGGATATAAAACTCCTACAGTTGGCAGAAGTTTAGAGCCAAGCCGCCGCTGTGACAATGTCGTGACGCCACTTGTGAGTTATTTTTTCAGGTCATTCACCTCGTCAAAACAACCACCAGGAGGCTGGATGGATATGTTTACAGTGTGTTATGGTATGTTTACAAACATTGCCGCCTGATTAATTATGTGAAGAGTAGCTTATGAGTTGTTGTTTCAATTTGAATATTATGTTTCTCAGTTGATTTCGAGCATTTCAGCAGTAGTATATGGAACCCTAACCCACAAAGCAAAGAGCACAGTTTGTGTCATTAATTTTCTGCTTTGGCACTGAACGTATTTCACATGATTGAAGAACTTTAATGAATCAGTCAAAAAAAATTACATGCCATGTGCAATGACGAGAATAAAACTAATAAACAGCTCTGATCACAAGAACATTGGACATATTTGTTGGTATGTCAATCTGATCTGATCACCCTTGCATTTTGGCTATTTGTCCAGGGACATAGGAAGTATATTTTTCAAGGGGGTGCTACCTAAAATGTTGTGACCCAGAGTAAATGTTCCATATCTCCTGTTAAACAACCAATTCTGGTGACTTCTGATGGGAGAATAACGTAGTGGTTAGTGCAAGTGAAAAGCATGAAATGATCAGGTCTCAGGTAAATGACAGTAGTCCTACAGCTGATTTACCAGAGTGCACCCGTCTAGACTTGATAATCAACTCTGATCATGAGAGCGTTGCATGTATTTGTCAGTATATCAATCCCAACTCATCCAAAGCTGTGCTACAATCTAGGAGGAGCCTATGCCAACACGCACCACTACACAAAGTGATCGCATATAGTGAAAGAGAGCAACATTATGCGAGACAGAGTAAAGTGAACATCTCACATTTTGGCAATTTGTCCCAATTCCGACTTCCACCCCACCCAGTGAAAATTATGCCTATCATCTGTTAACCAAGCAATTCTGGTGACTTTTGACAGGAGTCAAAATAATAATGGTTAGTGCAAGTGAAAAACATAGAATCCAACAGCAGTCACACAATTTAACCAGTAGACAAGATGACGCACATCGACTTCCACATACTGTCACACACACCACCACAAGAACACAAGATCTGTATGAACTAAAACAAACAAACAAAAAAAGACACTCGCTGACAGTGGGTGTATGCCTGAATTTGTCCCAATTCCAACAATAACAGAAGATGTCAGACACAAAGATGAGGGAGTCTGTCTGTGGGAGTCCATCGAGGAAGGACTGAGAGAAGGGCCAGACTACTAAGTATTTGTTTTCGCTACCCTTGTGTGTATTTACCGCGACCTGCATCTCATATTGCCTTACAAACCCTCTATAGCTGTAACTAATGTAATGTGCTTTCTCCCCATTCCTGTTATTTCATCCCTCAGGAGGACACATAGACACTATACACCCTCTCGCAACCCATCTAATCTAGTCTACTCACCATGCTCAACTGGCCACGACCTTGCTGTCGCGGGAGGACTTTGGAACTGCCAATCAGTGGTCCGGAAAGCAGAGGCTATCTCAGCCTATGCCTGCTTCATGTCCCTCCACTTCCTGACTCTCACCAAGACTATTCTGGCAGCCCTATCTGATGCCTACTCCTTTTCTCACTCCCCTAGACTCTCTGGTTGAGGCCCTGATGGCACAGGGCTCCTCAATTCACCTAAGTAATCACATAATGTCCTTCCCGTCACACCTGTCCATATCCACCTTTGAATTACATGCTGTTTCTTTTACCTTCCCTGTCACACTTCACATTGTTGTTATCTATTGCCCCCCAGGTAACCTTGGTGACTACCTAGATGAGATGGATGTCCTTCTCAGCTTCTTCCCTGAGGATGGCACACTACTGGGTGACTTCAACATCCAGTCAGAGAAGTTTCACTCGTCTGGCCTTCTTAACCTTCTCTTCTAGTTTGACCTTACCCTTTCCCACTCTCCTCCAACTCATAAGGCGGGCAATCAGCTCGATCTTGTCCACCAGATCCTCCCATTCCACCATCCTTACTGTTACCCCTCTTCCAGTTTCTGACCATCATTTTGTATCCTTCTCCCTTCCCCTCAAATCCACCCCTCCCAGTCAGACTACCCATACTCTATCCACTCATCGCAACCTGCGTACCCTCTCCCTCACCTCTCTCTCTTATCCTCCCTACCTCTGTTGAATCCTTTTCCCTTCTATCTACTGATGCAGCCTCCTTCATCCTCCTCTCCACTCTTTCCTCATCCTTTGACTCTCTCTGTCCACTGACCACAAGGCCAGCATGATCCTCTCCACATGCACCTTGGCTGTCTGAAACCCTGCAAGCTTGTAGAGTAGGGCTCCGGGCAGCTGAGAGGAAATGGAGTCAAATTGGCCTCCCTGGTGACCTAAAACCTTATCTCTCTCTCCGCCTCAACTACACCTCCTCTACATCAGCTACTAAAGCTTCTTACTACCATTCCAAAATGAAATCCTCTGCCTCTGACCCAAGGAAACTGTTCTCCACATTCTACTCACTCCTCAACCCACCCCTCCCCCCTCCCTCCTCCCTGTCGGTTGATGACTTTGTCACCTACTTTGAAAAGAAAGTTGATGACAGCTCCTTCACTCAACCTCTCACCAACACTGCGCGACCCTCAGTGCCCCTCTCCCCTGATGATATACTAAAACTGGTCACATCCAAGCGGGCAACCACCTGCCCTCTCAAGCCTATTCCCTCACTCTTTCTCCAATCCATCTCCAAAGGCTCCTTCCATTCCTTACCACCATAATAAATTCCTCTCTATCCACAGGATCTGTCCCAGCTGCCTTTAAGACAGCCGGAGTCAAGCCTCTGTTCAAGAAACCAACTCTTGACCCATCTGCTGTCCATAAGTACAGACTGGTATCCCTTCTCTCCTTTTTATATAAAACCCTTGAACGTGCTGTCTCTAACCAACTGTCTCACTACCTCCTTCAGAACAACCTCCTTGATGATCACCAATCCAGCTTTAAGGCAGGGCACTCTACTGAGACTGCTCTCCTTGCTGTCACAGAGACTCTCCACTCTTCTCAAGCTTCCTCCCTCTCCTCTGTTCTCATTCTTCTGGACCTGTCCACTGCATTCAACACAGTAAACCACCAGATCCTTCTTTCCACCCTCTCAGAGCTAGGCATCTCTGGCTTTGCACTCTCCTGGTTTGTATCCTACCTGGCCGATCACTGTTACCAGGTGATGTGGAGAGAGTCGCTGTCCTCTTCACATGCCCTCACCACTGGGGTCTCCCAGGGCTCCGTCCTAGGGCCCTTACTGTTCTGCTTTTATACCAAATCTCTTGGCTATGTAATTTCCTCACATAGTTTCTCCTACCACTGCTATGCTTTCTCTCTCTGACACACAGGTGGCGACTGCGTATCTTGCAGACATTTCTACTTGGATGTCAGCCCACCACCTCAAGCTCAACCTTAACAAAACTGAGCTGCTCTTCCTCCCTGGGGAAGCCTGCCCTCTCCAAGACTTCTCCATCACAGTCGAGAACTCCACTATGACCTCCTCCCAGACAGCCAACAATCATGGGGTGATCCTTGACAACCACTTGTCCTGTGCGACGAAAATCACAGCTACAGCACGCTCCTGTAGATTCTTTCTCTACATCATATGAAGGATACGTCCATTCCTCACGAGAGAAGCAGCACAACTCTTGGTCCAGGCACTTGTGATCTCCCGCCTTGACTACGGCAACGCACTCTTAGCCGGGCTCCTTGCTTCCGCCATCAGACCTCTGCAGCTCATCCAGAATTCTGCTGCCCGTCTGGTGTTCTATCTAGATTCTCCCATTCCACCCCCCTCCTCCTTCTCCTCTTGCACCCTTCACTGGCTCCCGGTAGCAGCTTGCATCAGATTCAAGACCCTGGTGCTCGCCTACTGGGCCATAAAGGGAACAGCCCCTCCCTACTTGCAGGCAATGGTCAGCCCCCAAACCCCTAACCGATCACTCCATTCTTCCACCTAAGCTGGTTGTTCAGTCATGGCTTTTCACTGTCTTTGCGCCCCGGAGGTGGAATGAGCTTCCCACTGCTGTCAGGACTGCAGAGTCACTACCTATCTTCCATCGTAGACTGAAGACCCATCTCTTTAGGCTACATCTTGACTGTCCCTCCTAAAGACCTCTTCACCCCCCACTACCCCTCTGTACAGTTCCTCTACTGTTAATAATAAAAAAAAAAAAAAAAAAAAATCTTTCCTTTTTCTAGCATTGTGACTGCCAATGGCACCTACTCATAGCATAGATTGTTGCTTATGATGACTGATGTATAGATGACTCACTTACTTTAGACAAATGTACTTTGTCAAATGTTGTAAGTCGCTTTGGATAAAAGCGTCTGCTAAATGTCAAAAATGTAAATGTAATGTCCTACCCCCCTCCCACCCAGTGTGCTCATAAAGCAAAGAGTGTTTAACTTACACTTACTCACTCCCACTCTGCTCAAATGCATTTGAATATAATTAAAGGGGGAAGGGACCCAGCAAGTATATTTCATGTGAAGGAATAATACAACGAGTAAAGTGAAGCATAAACCTATCTATGTTACATCGACCTGGGTGAATGGAATATGAATGACAGTAATCTAATATGCTGAAATAGAAATAACGCCATGCTCATAATGAAAAGATTTGTCCTCCCTAATCTTGAACGGCACCTCCCAAATAGGCAATGATAAAATATGTGTGCACAAAACTGTAGCAAACAGACCTGTGTTATTACAACAGAGATCCGAGCGAAAAAATAATCTCACTTTTGGCGCGTCTATTTCACAGACAGTCAGAATTAGGCTGATGTAATCTACATATTTCTGAGAAAATACATGGTTGCTGTCGGATCAACCTTGTAGCCTAGATTGATGATTTGTGTAAATCACATTTGTATCACTTTGCGTTTTGAGAGCCTCAGGTATTCAGTAGTCATTGGAAGTCCAAAAGGTTGTTTGTATTTGCAGCAATATGGAATGAGCGAAACCAAGGGGAATACTGTTCATGTCTGCTAATGTCCATTCCAGTCGGCTATACGAAAAAAAGACACGCCTCTGCTGTAGAAGACATTGAAGAGAGACGTGGCCAAATTAGTTGTCAATAATTGTTATCATTTTTTACCAACATGGCCTCTCAATAGTGCCCTATTCGTCACCAAAAATATCCGACTCTGCCTCTCTCGCCACGAGTTGAACGTTTCATCTTAGGATATACTGATAGGGGTAGGTCATCTTTTTTTCCGATTAACAAACAAAGGCGTAACAATCTATCCAATTTACCCTTCAAACGATCCCTCAAAAAGCGCTATACAAAATAAATCCATAATTATTATTATAATATTGTTTGAACCAGAGAAGGCTGCCTTTGCTGAAAATGTGGACATTCGCACCCTATTATTACGACTACTTTTCTACCCAGTCTCAATCCCACTGAAACCCAACATACTGTACTTACTGCTGTCACACATGAACATTCCTAACTTCATTTTGTTATATTATTATAGCCGACTCGAGCTACTTCATGTCAGACTGCGCTAAAACATTTCCTCATTTCTCTGCGCTGTGAGAAAATGCGTGATCTGCAATTCATGAGCTGCTGTAATAAACTTGATTTTTCCAATATACATGTATCTGATAAGGCAAATCACTCTCTTTTCTAACATCTTTCACAGTTTGTGGTGACTTTCGGCAGCACTTCACACCGTGTATACAGTGCGGCGGCGGCTTTGAAGTGCATCATCATCATTGCATTTTAGGTACCATTGCATATCCCGTATACTGCTTGTGAAATATGCGTTAAGCCAGAGCATTCTTCTTGAAAATCCGTCAATGGCACCATTGATTCATATCCCAAAAGGCTTCAACTTGTCGTAAGAATCCACATGCCATACAAAATTGGGCCCCTTGGCAAAGTATGCCCGCCTATGTAATCTCCTGCTCTTTCGGAGCTCAGTGCCTGCTGGGTCAATTGTTGACAGAAACGTCTTCTTTCCTTACCTGCAATCAACTCTCTTTGCATTTGCTGTGCATCCACCTATATCCATGCAAAGCTCCTGAGCCTAGGAGCTCATCCCGAATAAACTGCACAGTTTCTACAAAGTTGTCAAGGTTTTTTCGCCAAAAAAGTCCATTCTCCCTCAACACACGCAGTTGATAGGCTGAGAACCAGTTTGTGTTTGACACTTAAAACACCAAGATTAAAGTAAAATTCTATTAATTCAAGGAATCCCTTCATACACACAGTTCACAACTATACATAATACAAATACAAAATTACAACATTATAAAACACAATCAAGAAAAACAAACACATTTTACAACAAAGAGGTCCTCAATCAAAACTTTAAACTGCCTGAGTGGCACCAAAGCAACCAACTGAAACATTCTCTGCAGATTGTTCCAGCAGTGAGGTGCACCGCAACTAAAAGTGGATTTACCCAATTTGGTGGAGACCCAAGGAACCTCAAGAGTTAACCAACTCTTAGAATGAGTTAGATAATTGATGTTCTTGAATTTCAATAAAGAGGTTTGTTAAGCCGGGAGTTTATGCAGTAGGGCTCTATATGAAGAGGTCTGTGGGACTTTCACAAGGTCCAGCTAACGTATTACTTGCTGTTCTGCACTTTATTACAATTGAATGTCTGTACCATTGGTGTTAGTGTATCTAAGATTGACTCCAAGGCATTTTGGGGGTTGGCAGAACATGCTGTGTAGAGTGCACCTGAACTTTAGTCCAAACCCAGGGTCTGTTTAGATTGTGTGTGTGTGTGTGTGTGTGTGTGTGTGTGTGTGTGTGTGTGTGTGTGTGTGTGTGTGTGTGTGTGTGTGTGATGCAATGTGCCTGTTGTGCCAGCATGCCATTCTGCCCAGGTCCCATTCAAACCATCACTAAGGAGGGCTAATATGCTGCTCCTGTGTGTGTGTGTGTGTGTGTGTGTGTGTGTGTGTGTGTGAGAGAGGATGGTTGGGTGGGGTACAACAGATAGGCCTAGTGGAACATTGTCTGGCAGGACAGATGCACAAAAAAAGTTACTCATAGTAAACTGCCAATTGTATTTTTATATAGGCCTATATGTCAGACGCTGTTATGCACTTATCCAGGCTGAAATATTTCATGTCTAGAAAAAATAAATTCAAATAAACATTTTTTACACATATTTACTCTTCTTTCTACTAAAATGCAACTGTGAGCCTTCACTTTAGAACAGGGAGCCTACTTTAGAGTAATAATGACCTATTATGCATTTATTAAGGAGGAATGTGTGTACACTTAAGAATAGGGAACCTATGTTTGCAAACAAGGGGTGTATTACATGCATTGGCTATGAGCAAGATCACACTTTAGAATGGGGAACCTTTATTTGAGTTGTAGAGATGTTTTTTGGGAGCTATAGGGGCCTACAGTCTACTGTTGAATTACGTAAGAATGAAGACCATGTATTAGGCACTTGCGAGGTGGAATACTTATTCTTTAACTACTCTGTCCCTACCAGTCTCTTATTAAGCCAGCATATACAGAGTCTGTTACATGTGTAATTTGTTCCTTACTAACTATTGAAACACTTTGATTGTGGCAAATAAAGAGGTTATTAAGGAAAAACCATTCATACGAACCATGCCTACGTTACTTATAAATGGAGAATAGGAACACACTGAATAAAGACCTAATAAATGGTGAATAATACCTAATAAAGGCCTTACAAACAATTTCCACACTCACTTACACAGTAAGCTGCAAATGTGCCTTACATGTGTGCTTTAAAATAAAGAGTTACCAAAGATGGTATGCTCCTAACATTATTATATACCAATGGTTTAAGTTTTAAAACAATCACTGATCTACAGACACAATGTTTCTCCCCCTTTGCCTCATTAGGACAGATAAACAGTCGCATTCTGGAAAATGGCAACCAGGGGTTTGTCTGGTATCCCAACCATTTATCAACTACTCTCTTAAATTGGCCCAACCCCCCCATGAGAGATGTCTGGGAAACATGCCACAGGAAAATTGAACTTCATGTGGATCCTGAGGAGCTTGTCATGGCAAGGAGTGAACCCAGTTTCTGTTCAGACAACAACAAATATGAGAAAAAATGAGTTGGCAAGAAAAGCCACAGTCCTATTACCTACATACTGAAAATAATGTCACAATGATGGGGGCCAAATAAGCTAGTTGCTGATGTGACATTTACTGACTGGTCGTTGCATTTAAACATTGTACTTATTTTCATAATTATGTATTGTGCAATGCAAACTTTCTGAAATATATCGTTGTGAGTGAGAAATTATACCTGAATTCCATCCCTGGAGGTGATATCTGCAGTTGTTAAAGTACAGTACACAGTGTTGCTCCGTGGCTTTGTGGACAGCTTTTAAATACCAAGTTGATAAAGCTGTGTCTGCCACAGAAGTATGCATGTTGCAGTCACTTTACTTATAATTTAGGGCTGTTTAATTAATGCAGTGCATTTTGGGGTGGATGATTCCCCTCCAGGGGCAATGCTAATGTTTTTCTGTGTTAATGGTGAGATCATGATTGCTTTGTGTTCAATAAATCAGCCCCTGTGCGAAGCAGGAAGAACCTGGAGAATACACAGTGAGGCCTGTGCAAACAGAGGATTCATCAATGCCTCCAGGTCTTACAGTGGTGTACACAAATCAGTACCCAGCACTGGGCTTATTAAAACAAACCTCTATTTGTTCATGTTGTTTATGTTTATGGTAATGCAGTGAATTGACCTTGTGGGAGATACAGTAGAAGTGGTTAATTGCCTGACATGAAATAAACCCCTCCCTGAGGAGAATGATGCTAACTGAAGAAACTGAAGAAAAGAGTTGGAGTATACAATGTTGGTGAACACAAGATAATAAGCATCCACTGGTATTGTAATTCATTAGTGATGATGCCGATCCATACACCTCACCTGATTCTATTGCTTTTTTAAGCCTTTGGTCATAGTGGCTGATGAGAGCATTCCCTTGAGGAGACAATTGGCTGTGAGCTCTGTGGGATGTCTTGAGATGTGTCGGAGCTGTGATGTCATCAGTATAGAAGTGATAAGATGAATTATGGTTGGGTCTCCTTGCCAACAGCTCCTTATTTAAATACTGTGGTTGTAGAGTGATATAAAAGCAGACGTCAGGGAATAGCTTGGCCTCTTGTCCTCGTTTTTTTTTTGTGAGCTTCTCATTAGGACTTGTGAGTATTGTTTGAATGACCTGTGGTCATCTCTTTTTTTCTGTCTTTCTCTCTCTCTCTCTCTCTCTATCCATCATTTATCATTGAGGGTAGAATATAACATCTTCCTATGAAGTATTTGCCTTGTAATAATTGTATAAGTATACAGTATTATTAAAGCCTCATTTGATTCACTCTGACCATTCTTGCACTAAATCAGCACAAACTCAAACATTCTTTGCACATAGTGATAACTACATCAGTTGGAGTCAGATTATCAATATTAGATATGCTGCTATTAACAAAATATAGCCAAAAGTCTCAGCTAAGCCTTTGCATGGAAACTGACATTATTATAAATGGTCTACACCCCGTAAGGCCATAGACGGAAAGGACATACTCCATAAGGCCATAGACAAAAAGGCTTTACTCCCTTGTCTTTTCTTCACTATAAAATAAGGTTATATATGTTGCTAGAACTTTTGCTACTTGCAATGATGAGCTTACCTTTCTGGGAACACAGCCAATGGAAATCGCGATCCGTTGACTGGTGTACTTTGATCAGTGGGAGCGGACAATTTGTGTATACAGAGAAAGCGTTGGAAAAAGGCAGAACTAATCCAAAACATTCTGAAGAAAAACTGTTTTATAGTACATTTATTACACAGATTGATTTATAGGCAATCTTCCGCAATCGTCACTTGCAACACCAAACCTTTGATAGCATTTACCATTGTCCCTATCCTTCACTGAACCAATACTCATACAGAAGAATCCAAGGCAATCTTGTGCATTTATCCTGTTATTGACAATATGGTGCTATTCATTAGGAAAATTGTGGCTTAGTAACATTGGTTGTTGATAATATCAGCTAGCTTGCAGAGTAATCATCAGGAGGTATAAAGCAGATAAAATAAATAAATAAACACTGACGAATATCTTCAGGCTGAAGAATAGTCTTTTTTTTCTTTTTAAAAAAAAATAAAACAGACTCATTCAATTAATAACTTTATTACTCGACCCAGAGCTAAAAGAAGTTGCATTATGTGAGACGCAGCCAATGGAAACCTGTCGGATTTGATTGGCATGTGCTTTATTCAATGAAAGAAACATAAGAACATTTGTCAACAAACCAAGCATGGTCGGTTTGTGCGCTTGTTTTATCGACTGTAGCTAACTAGCTAGGCTAGGAAATGTATACAAGCACGGATCTTTCAGCTGAAACAACATCACATGTAATGTACTATCCTAAATGCTATTCTGTCTTCCCTAACATTGTAGGAAACATCCATATAAATGAATTCATTGTAAGCTCCTAGTGGCAAATTTCACTTGTCCTTATAATAGTCGTGTAAACTGTATTGTATTGATCCCCCTGGCTATCTATCTTACGCATGTATAAGTGGACTGGTTATTTGTAGGCCACAGCTATTATCCTCTTCATGACGGTGTTGTGATGCAGATAAAAGCTTACACGACCCATCTGAACCATGCAAAACACACATCCAACACAAAAATTGGATGATCCAACTAGAGCCCTGCGCGGGACTGTTTTCTTCATCCCGCTCCCGCCCGCTCTCACTGAATTTCTGACCATTACCGCCCGCGACCGCAGGGTGCGTGTTACACTCCCGCCCGCTCCCGCAGTGTGTATGTCCACTCCCGCCAGTGTCCGCAAAACTCTGAGAATTTCTGCCCGCACAATAATAGAGATGCATTGATTTTGTGTCTTCTCCCGTCCCGCAGGAGAAAACACGTAATTTTATAGGCTATTAACAAAGAGATTCATGGGGTTGTTTGTTTCGTTTCCCTGGCCTGCATGTATTTTGACGCGGTTAGGGAAAGCGCTTCTATTTCGTCAATACATCACGATCCCGCAGTGTTTTTTTTAGCCGCCCGTTCCCGCCCGCAGCAAAGTTCAAACCGCCCGCTCCCGCGAGATTTGCGTTGGGGGACCTGGCGGGACCCAATCCCAATGCAGCCCTCTACATCCAACCGTGTGTTTTTACCCCATTTCTCTGTTCCTTTTCCTTCATAACGCACACAGTATATGAGATAACAGAGAATTGTACAATAAGGTTACTGCAAATACAGTTTGAGCTTCGATAATGTTCTATCATGTCATATTTGATGGGCTTCTAGACGTGTAATGTATGCTTCACATTGAATTTGTGTGAGCTCTGTTGATCAATTAATTGTTTCCACTTTAAGGATAAGGACACCTAGTTAGAAATTGTTGAGATTATGGAAGTGTTTAAGGCGCAAGTGGCAATGAAGACATCTTCCCACAGGATCAATGACATACCTTTCAAGCTTTAATTATTATTCTTTTTATTTTATATGGATTTATATAAATTGTAAATACTCATTGTGTCATCTTGTCTTTTTCTTTAAGATGAATGTTAAAGTTGAAACAATAAGTTGAAAGAATAAAAACATTTTTGAACATCTTCATTATATCTATGAGCCCTTATTTCTAGGTTATTAAGTGTAAAACGTTGGTCAATTGTTTTCCCCACCTGAATCCATCAATGTAGTTATTGAAATTGTAAGTGATTTCAAAGGTTTTGGGGATTTGGGAAGCATGTTTTGTGTTTTTGTAAGTGAGAAACTGGACAAGGTAATCGAGTGCCCACATAATGGCATTTATTTCCAAGAAAGGGTCCAAATGTAGCAGCATGGACATGCAACACTGAACATAAACCGAAGTAATATGGACATAATGTTGTCTTGTAAACTAATTCCATCAACCTTGGTTGTGGAAATAACAGGATATTGTAACTTATACTCCTACATAGTACTGCCCTCTGGAGGAAATAGTATAACATATAATGTGTAATTATGACTGAATCATTCACTCAATTACCTTGTCTTTGTTGCCTCGGGTTCTTCTGTATGGGTAATAGTTCTGTGAAGGAAAGGGAAAATGTTTAAAGCTCTCAAAAGTTTGGTGTTGCAAATTATGATTGCCGTAGATTTCCTATAAATCAGTCTGTGTAATAAATGTACTATAAAACAGTTTTTCTTCAGAATTTTTCCAGTTAGCCCTGTCTTTTGCTTTCTCTGTTGTCTGCTTCCCATTGAACAAAGTACACCAATCAATTTCTCGCAGTATTTCTAGCAACGTATGACTTATTTTATATTGAAAAAAATACTTTTTGTCTATGGCCTTATGGAGTATGGCCTTTTTGTCTATGGCCTTACGGAGTATGGCCTTTTTGTCTATGGCCTTACGGAGTATAGCCTCTTCATCTACGGAAATAAGGAGTAGAGACTTTTCGTTTAAGAGAGTATAGCAGTTTGGTCTCACAACTGAGGGAGCATAGTAGTTTGATCTCAGAACTACATCCTTTTGATCTGACAAATGGACACTGCACCAAAGAATTACTTATGTGTCCGGCCCTAGAGTCTTTCCTGGTCAGGTCCAACTTATTCCCTCATCACAAGGAGATGCCATGCCCCAAAAAATTCCCTCCCCCTGGTACCTTCCTCTGGGAAATGACTCCCTCCCACTGACCCCTCAGCCCCCTGGGGAGTGGCTCAGCCCTCCCCCTTCATGCCTCCCATTTGGTGCTTAGGCTCCTGATGGGGATGTTTAAGGATGGAAAGCTTTAATGCCCCCATTCATTTTCCTGTGGGTAATCGATGGGAGACTCAGGGTTACAGCTAATGTGATTTATGTGTCCTATTTCCGCTGTTATGCTTCATATACAAATTGTCTTTGGTGATGTAAATTCCCCATCTTTTGGCGACTTGCTGACACCGAATCCAGTCAGTAAAATGGATGCAATTAATTCATGTTAGGGCTATTTCTGGTAAACATCTGCAAATCACACCAAGTTGGATGCTGAGAGGCAGTTTACGTAAACATCATTCCCTCGATTCCTAGACTCTATACCAGTGACACTCAATTGGTGGCCCGTGAGACAATTTTAAGCAAAAAAAAATGAATATAACATATTAACTATCCTAAACAAAGTTGGCTAGCTATCAGACTACCTCTAGCTCCATGTGAAGAAAATGCTTGCTAGCTGTATACCTAGCTTACGTTAGTTAGATTGCAGCTGCACTTTGCAAAACTGCTTGTTTACTTGTTTTAACCTGTGTGGGCAATTTTGAATGTATCTCTCATGTAGTGTACAAGTAGCAAGCGTACACAAGTTGTGTTGATTCACCTGGAGAAAATCCTAGCTTTTTTGTAGCAGTCATGGGAAGGATTAGATCTCAGCTTTAAATTGTAAAGAAATTTATTAGAGGTTCCCCCCAACATTTAAAATCAAACCTATGCCCATGCTTATGTTGCTTGACAAAACTGCTATTATTTCAGAATGAAACAATGATGATATTAGTTAGAAGGAAGCCTTTAATCATGTATGAGCGTCATTTTATAGTAGATTTTGTAGTAAATTGTTGATAAAAAATGTTGTGGCCCCCTGACTGTGGTCATCTGTGGCTCAGTTTGTAGAGCATGGCGCTAACAACCCTTAGGTTGCGGGTTTGATTCCCGCTGCGACCATATATACTGAAAAATGTATGCACTCACTGCAATGTAAGTCGCTTTGGATAAAAGCGTCAGCTAAATGGCATATATTATTATATTATTACTTGGGTGAAAAATGGCCCCCTGTTTAAAGTAATTGTGTATCCCTGCCTTATACACTCATTCCTACCTGTTATTTACCTCAAAGTACCCTAGCACAAGGTAGCCTATCTTACTGTTCCCTTAATCCTTGTTTTGGAATGTTACACCATCTAAATCGTAATTGTGCTGTAAATAACCTTTCTCTGCATGGTCTACCGCAACTTAGTTGTGTTATGGTGGTAACTGTTCAAACAATTATGAGATTAAAAAAACAAACCTTAAAGCATTTATCCTGTTTGCAGGTTGAAACTTTGTTGACAATGGTGAGGTGCTAATTTAATTGGGAGTTATATCTGCATTCATCTAATATGGAATAAATAAAATGAAATCAACTATCAACTAAATAAATCAACTGCAACGTAAACACAAAGGAAAAATCATATTCATGCAGTTGTGCATATATCTGTAATTATGTCACTAGCTGCAGCATTGAGGTGTGCAGGATGCATGTACATTCATATTCTTTGAGAGAATGTGGGTAAACCTTGCAATTTATGTTATGCTTAACACATCTCTATATTACACAGGGAATACATACACTCACTATGTACTTTAAGGAACACTATTCTAATATTGGGTAGGGCCTCCCTTTGCTCTCCAAACTTTGTGGCATTGATTCCACAAAATGTTGAAAACATTCCTTTGAGATTCTGGTCCATGATGACATCACGCAATTCCTGCAGATTTTTCAGGTGCACTTTCAAGCTGTGAATCTCCCATTCTACCACATCCCAAAGGTGTTCTATTAGATTCAGATCCTGTGACTGGGAAAGCCACTGAAGAACACTGAACTCATTGTCATGTTCATGAAACCAGTTTGAGACAACTTTTGCTTTGTGACATGGTGCATTATCATGCTGGAAGTAGTCATTAGAAAATGGGTAAGTTGTGGCCATGAAGGGATGCAAATGGTCAGCAACAATACTCAAATAGGCTGTGGCATTCAAGCGATGATTGATTGATATTAACGGGCCCAAAGTGTGCCAAGAAAACATTCCACACACCATTACACCACCTCTACCATGAGAAGGTGTACAGGTGTTCCTAATAAAGTGTTCAGTGAGTGTAGTATTGCATTCATCCAGTAATCTGTGAAGCAAAGTCATTTGAGATAAACAGATATACAGTATGAATGTATATCTTCCTCCTCCATGCTACTGAAGAAGCAACTTTCATTAAACACTGATATGAGTACAGTCTAGAACATTTTGTTCAACTGATATGGTATGTCTGAGTTAGTGGGTGTGGTGTGGTGTGGTGTGGTGTGGTGTGGTGTGGTGTGGTGTCCTCCCTCTTCTGCCCATTGAGGAAACCTCAAAGTGGGTGCTTAGATTCTGGCTTGCTATAGTGCTCTCACTGCATTTTAACAGCATGCAGTGATGCAGTGCCCCTGTCCAGAAGCCAAGGGCAGCCCTCTGCTCTGTAGGAGGGAGAGCAGAGACAGAGGGGAGGTGAATGTGGCGTTTGCTGTACAATAACAGTGGTAACCCTAAGCAAGGACTGAGAGATCTTGTTAGAGTCATCAAATAATAATATTGGATTTTTGATAGGGTATAAGTATTGAAGATGTGTAACTTTAAAGCCAACTTCTGTAGTTAGTAGAGTATAGTGCACAGCACTGTGTGGTGCTAGTGTGCATGTGTTCCCCCTTTACATTGGCTTAGAGGGTCAATTATTGCCTATGATACAGTATTTCCATTTTCATGAATTATGAATACACAATGTCACACAAAGACAAAACAACAGCACTGAAGATGTGTGAATTAAGTATTCACTGTGATTAAAATGTTCAAATCAAGTGTGAGTTAACTTGGCTTTTTAATAGAGAGGTTAATGTGTATTGGATCACATAATATACCATGAAAGGCATGTAAATTAAGATTTACAGTACATGAAGATTATTAAATTATGAATAGCTAGATATTACGTGGGATGAATTACTGATGGTATTATAGGGATGCATGATACACTAAAGTCAGTTCCACTTCTGATGGATTTGAGAAGATAAAAATTCAAAACTTCAATTTCAAGCACAGTTCTTTTCTTTGCTCTCTGGGAAAAGGTCAGGCTCCCACATGTGGGTGAAATCTTTACCTCATAACACAATAAAATGTAAACCAACCAATGACAAATTATGCATGTTGGTGGTTGCAAGAGGGATCAACCAGCAAACTATAAACTAGGCACAGTAAATATCAATATATTCCTGTATAAATCACCATTAAAGTAATTGAATCCGACGAATATTATTACACTTTACGTGAATGCACAATTATGGTCTATAAATATTTTCTGAGGCAACAATCAATAAAAAAAGCAATATCATGAAAGCCAAATGCATGCAAATGCACCAAATGGATAAACACAAGCAGCAGTATGTTTGTGTGTGAATATGGGTTTCTTGTTGCAGTAACATTTCCTGTCATTGTTCATTTCTTTTTTTAAGTAATATTACATCTGCTGGGAGAAGAATGATCCCCTGTCTGTTTGTCCTTCCTCCACACCCACTCCTCCCACCCACACCCCACCTGTCCTCTCTATCCCTCTTTCTTTCTTTCATACTTCATCTCTCTTCCTCTCGGTCTCTCCATATTTCTCCTCTGTCCTGGTCTCTGTATCTTGATTCACTGCTCTCTGAATCAATAGGAAGTCTCTGTCAGGAACAGCATGTCTCATCCCCCATACCTCCCTGGACTGCAGAGACTCACAAGGCAGCCTGTTGGCAAACTGGGTCTCCCTCCTTCACTGTCTAGAGAGCACCTCTTCTCCTCACAAGATCACCTCTTAACACACTGCCGAAGAGACAGTGTGGAAAAGCTTGGAAAAAACAAGATTTTTCACTGCATCTCTATATGGCGCTTAACAAGGATAAACATTTTTTAAGTTCCCTGAGAGAAAAGGAGAAACAAAAGAGGAAAAAGCCAGAGAGAGACAATGAGAGGGGAAGAGACTGATAAGAGAGAAAGACAGACTGTGTGTGTGAGAGAGAGAGATGTGCATTTATCTAAGCTTGTACGAGGCTGGCTCTTTTTTCCCTCCCCTGCTTTCCCCCACCCCCTGGATAAGTGTTCAGTCTCTCTCTCTCTCTCTCTCTCTCGCTCTCTCTCTCTCTTTCTCTCTCATACACACACACACACACACACACTCTCTCTCTCTCTCTCCGCAGCTGTGGTCTGCTGAGCATCACCTCCACACAGCAAGTGCCTTTACAGAAGCAGGAGAAGCTGAAGGAAGAGCAGGGAGACACAGGAAGGAACCCAAGAGTCAGTTTGCAACGCCACAGGAGCGCTTCTGACTTCGCTGAGCAGGCAGGGGAGCTGAGTGAGCAGACAGAGCGAGAGAGAAACAGTATCGGTACTGTGCCATCTCGCCGGATCCTTTTGCAGACCATGCTGAAGGGAGAGAGGAGCCACTGGTCCTGTTGCTCCCAGTGTTCCCAACAAAGCACTCTGGCGCTCCTAATCGGGGGAAAGAAATCGACAGAGCGGCCATGATCTTACCAGGGGGCCAGTGTTCTACAGCGAGGGGGAGCCGCGGTGACAGCTGAGCACTTCAGACACCCACCCACACGAACGCACACACATACACGCGCACACACACACCACACGCACACACAAGAGAGCTGAGCAGGGATGGACACACGCTGCATTCAGAGGATTCACTAAACCCCCCTCTCCCCCTACCTCTCGGGCTACTCAGACACACACACACACACACACACACTCAGACACACATACACTCACACAAACAAACATATACACATAAACATACACACAAAACTATATATATCCTTGTCCATGGATAATGGAGGTTTGAGAAGATGCACTGTTTCTATTCTTATTTTTTTCTGAAGACAGCAACTACCTTTGGGATTTTTCTCCAAGAATAACTTAGCTTTTTTGCTGTTGTGACTTTGGGCTAAAAACACACACTTGCTCAAGCACAAGAAAAACTAACACCTTTCCTTGGTTTCAGAAACTAAAAACAGTCTTTGTGACTGTTAAGCCTGCTTCTCCGATTCAGTCTGGACTGTAAGTGGATTATGGCTGTGATATTTTGGGATTCCTCTTCAACTTAAAGAAATACCCATGACTGGTGGATTTACGACTCTCAGAGAAGAGAATATCCTATGTGTTTTCTCCTCTCCTCTCTCATGGATTACAGATGGGCTTTGTGGTCTTCAAGCACAGTCTCATGGATGATCGCTCACTGCCAGTCATTAGGATAAGGTACAAAAAGAACCAAGTAAGTGTACAAACAGGATTTCTCTCCCTATCACTCTGTGCCAATAGGAGTACACAGTTCTAATATACTGCAGAGCATGCAATTGTATTTACTTTATGAATTTTATAGAAGACTAGAGGAAACTGCCTACCACAAACTGTTCTGAATATGTGGATAGTGAATTGTCTTTTTCAGATTAATCACGTTTATGGTGAGCTTGTGTGTTTACAGTCCGTTTGCCAAGCAACACAATTTACTCACCCAGGGTCACTGTCTGCCCGGCAGGTGACTTCGGCACAAGCTGGGATTGATTTAAGTGATCTCTGTGAATCCTATTAGTGCATCCTGGATACCAGCCAAGGCAGAAGCGATGGAGAGGAACACCGCTGTCTAGCAGTCCCATATAAACTGCATCCATACTGAGTGACTGAGGACCCCTGATACACCCTGATCGACAATACAGCTAGCCCCCCCTCCCCTCTTTACCCTGAGCTAGGATGGTGCCCCCGCCCCCCACCAATAAGCCCCACGTGTGCCTGTCTACCATCCTGATCATGAGCAGCATGGCACTGATTGATGCCTACCTGGTGGAACAGAACCATGGCCCGCGCAAGATCGGCATCTGTATCATGGTGATGGTCGGGGACATCTGCTTCCTGATCGTGCTGCGCTATGTGGCTGTGTGGGTGGGTGCCGAGGTGCGCACGGCCAAGCGTGGCTACGCCATGATCCTCTGGTTCCTCTACATCTTTGTGCTGGAGATCAAAGTCTATTTTGTCTATCAGAACTACAAGGCAGACAGGAAGAGCCTGGACGCTCTGGCCCGTAAGGCTCTGACACTACTTCTATCCATCTGTGTGCCTGTGCTGTTTGTAGTCCTGGTGGCCATTGACCACATGGAGTATGTGCGCGCCTTTAAGAAGAAAGAGGAAATCCGTAACCGTCTCTTCTGGGTAGTGGTGGACCTGCTGGACATACTGGACATCCAAGCCAACCTGTGGGAACCACAGAAGAAAGGTCTCCCTCTGTGGGCAGAGGGGTTGATGTTTTTCTACTGCTACATCCTGCTGCTGGTGCTGCCTTGTGTGTCCCTGAGTGAGATCAGTATGCAGGGTATTAATATTGTGCCCCACAAGATGATGCTGTACCCCATCCTCAGCCTGGTCACCATCAACATCATCACACTCTTCATCCGTGGGGGAAACATGCTCCTCTACAGGGATGCCAGGGTCTCTGGGATCCTGATAGGCAAGAACGTGCTGGCCATCATACTAAAGACCTGTAGCTTTGTGCAGTACAGGAGACAGTTGCAGAATGCTCCTCCTGCTTTTGGGTTAGAGCTGCAGAAGAACTCTGTGCCACATGGCCGACCCATCCCCACCACCCCTCAGGTTGTCATGCAGGGTCAGACACCCCTACCTGAGGTGACAACATGTGAACATACATGACACATGGGACAATATGATGAGCAGCATCTTCAATGATTACCAATATATACGGTATATGACCATTAGGACACTATTGGGGCACAATGGTCAACATCCTAATGGGCATATGAACATTATACAATAGGTGCAGTATACAGGAAATATTGACCCCAATCTGAATGAGTATTATTAAAGGCACAGGGGACACTGCAGTTCATTAAAGAGCAAAAAAGCTGTGACATATCTAAAGCCTATGTGGTGCAAATCCTTGAAAAAAGTACTTCAAACCTTTTCCCCTGTGAATTGAGTATAATTTTTTTCTGATAAAAAAATAGCAAAGTCCAGATGTAGAGATATATTTTTCATATAGTATGTTGCATTATTATAATATAAACAGAAGACGAAGATGTTTGTGTTGTAGTATATACTTACTTGGTTTTCATTTACTGTTTTCAATTGACGATTTTGAGTCATTGTTACTGCAATCAAGGTAGGTAACTAATGACATATTCTTAAAATCAAAAGGATATACAAAGGTCTCCTTGTAAAAGGAAAGTGTTTTTCTATGTGATTCTTTGATAAAGTATTGTGTACATACAAGATCAATGCTTCCCTGTGCTTTTCTGGCTGTGGGTTTCTGTAAAGGGGTATTCATACATCGTACTAATTTACAGATTATTGAGGAGATTGAGTATATTTCATTTTGTAATTAGAATTCAGTGGAGGGCTTTTAATTAACCAGAATTACAAAGGAAAATAGCCAATGATTTGCTTCATTCTAATCTCCAATTGGAGGCTATTTAATTGCTAATGTGGTGCCTCCATAACACTATTCATCTTGAGTGTGCTTTTTTAACACTACGTCCAGCCTGGTTACTTTTGAGCTTGATTAACGAGGAAATGAGCTAGAGTGACGCATTTTAGATAAATTCTCAAGGCTGTTATGAACAGTGTTTTATGACTGCAAAAGTGGAATATTAATGACACACTGTATCCATACACATCATAAAGCCAAAGGGCCATCATTGCAGATGGATGAATTATTCTCACATACATGAGCCTACATGCATGCCTCCTTGGACAAAAGTGCAGCCCATCCTATGCAAGGCATTCAAGGCAGCTTGTATTTATTTAAACATCTATTTATCCTTTTAAGTAATTGAGAACAGGTTCTCTCTTAGAATAATGACTTGGTTGTACATGGTCATTGAAACCTAGTCATTTTGTGTTTTGACAAAAATAGTGCAAGTAAATGCAATGGTAAAATAGATCCAAACACATCATGTCACTTGTTTTAGTACCTCTGTGCTGTTGTACTTGAGCTACATAAGATGATCAATTAGAAGAAGAATAGTGTCTAGTGTCTCTCTCTCTTGCAGTTGACTCTAAGGTCCACTTCTCTATGACACACAGAATTGTTGCTCATTAACATTTAAACATCTGGGTTTACAGACCACCACAGCAAGCTGACAGATTTAATTAGGCTACATGAAATGTTGCCTACTATCTGTTGAATTAAACATTAATTTAGTATTGTTAACAGGGTAAGAGAGGCTTCAATCAAGGATGCACACTTCTTATGATCTGCTTCTTTTCAAATTGTCTATTGTTTGTTTTCTAGATACAAAAGCTTCCACAGCAACAAAGCCTATACAAGATTCACGATTGAAGCTGGCTATGTATTTGTACATTATGTGTAAAATGCACAATAACAGATATGCTGTTGACACAGACAGCAAGTTGTTGCAACCAATAGCCCCACAATTCGAGTTGCTCCAACCGAGTCTCAAACTACCGACCTCTGACTTGCCAACAAACTTGACCGTCTCCTCAAATACCCGATGTCAATCAGTTGTGCTATCAAAAAGCTCGGAATCCAACAGAGTATTTGAAATTGAGGAGTGAGTTTACCTTCTCAACTCGATTAGACTATGAGGACATATATATTTTCAGCTTTACCAAGAAAGACCTGCATAAGTGACACTTATAGTCGATCAATATTATCTAATTGTCTTGTCAGTAACCAAGAGCATCCAGCATTCCAGTATTGAGAGCATTTTCATTATTTAAATGTATTCATACGATACTGTCAAGCCACCCCACAACCTTCTCAACCCAGCTGACCATCCCATTGCCCACAATCAGAAAGCAGGCCATAGGTGTGCAGAGACTAACAAAGTATCATACAGTAAGTTGTCAGTAAGTTGTCTGAGAGGGAGGTTAAAGGTTGGTCAATTCTACAAAGTGTGTTTCTTGGGCAGAACCTGGGCCCTATCCAACCCGGGCCCTATCTTGAGCCGGGACTCTCTCTTTTCACTTAATTTCGCCCGTGGGCGGTGCTATGCAGTACGTGACAGTGGGCATTGATTTAACTACCCAAGCGAAAAAAAGTATACTTATTTGTACAGACTTGTACTTTTGTGTACTTACTCAAAGTATGCCTTAATGTCATGCCCCTAAATGTGTGCTGTAGTATACTTGCAAAATGTATACTAGAATTGAATATACTTTAAATTGTACTTCAGTATACTTACAAACAGTATACAATTTGGATTATGGGATACAAACCTGGTCTCAGAAACAGTAATATAATAATAATAATATAATAATGTCATTGAGCGAACGCTTTTATCCAAAGCGACTTACATTGCAGTGAGTGCATACATTTTTCTGTATATATGGTCCCATCAGGAACTGTAGCTAATCGTTAGCCTTGTTTATGATCAATTTAAAAGTTCTAGAACAACAAGTTCCATGTCAAGTCCATACACCATAAACTGCAGAATGTAAACTGTAACTGAATACATTTTTGAAAACAGGCAGCAACGTTACCAGCTTACAGTACTCATTTTTGCTACCAATCATAACGTTTCTGTCTGTCTCAAGAAATAACACAAACAAACATCCCAGGCTGTGTTTTTGATTGAATGTGGATGCATATCAAAGTCAGTCCTTGGTTGTTTACTTAAGCCCCTGCAACACCAAGATATCAGAAAATGGATGAAAACGTATACTTATGAAATCACTATCCGATTTGATCTGTGGAATCTCAGCGTGGCTTTTTCAACAACCTAGCAACTGAACAATGCAACCTAGCAAATCAATATGTGAAAAGAGAGAGTCCCATCTTAAGCCAGTCTCAGAATTAATGTGTTGTTTATCCGGGTTACCCTGTTCCAATTTTTTTCATCTTACAGTGGAATGTCAACAAGCAGGGATGGGTGCTGAATTCACCTCCCCACTTACTGCATTAGCACTGACAAACTGAAAGTGCCAAGAACGCAAGACAAACAGCTGCAGTAAATTCACACCCCGACCGTCGCAAGTCTCAGATGGCAACAGAGCCAAGATACAAATGTATTTTTCATGGAAGGAGGGTGAGAGGGTAAGAAGAACAAAACAGCACAAAAACAATGCACATCGCATATCGATTCTCTTACTCTTGAAGGTAACTTATATAAGACTTAAAAAGATGACTTTCCCAAAACAAACAAGGGCAAAGAGGAATTACTTGAGATAAGATAAAGAACATGCCCTCAGTAAGATTTCTTATTTTCAGTTTCCCCAAGAGTGCTGGACACTTACGTGACATAATAAATCAGTTCACTCCCATAAGGTTTACAAAATATTAACATGGGGACTCCCATAACAATGGTCAGGCCCACTATTGTAACAAGCACCCACGTAAGTATATGTTTAACCTAATACAACAGAGTATATTTGTCTAATTTCTTATGTGACAGGTAGACTGCAACCTACTCAGCAGTGCTAATCAGGTAATTAGAATCACCTGACAAGCATGGACGTAAACATAACATACACCTGGTCTAATCAGCACACAATGTTGGTCTAATCAGGAACACAATGTTGCTTCACTGAGGCTATGTACATAATACTAACTTTTGGCTCTACAACTTAAGTTATTAACACTGGTCACTCCCATTCTTATTCTGTACATACACAAATATCAGAGGGAAGGAAATGCTCCATGAGAAACAGATCTCATTCTTGGTGGTATAGTATTGCGCAATCTTGAAATAAAATAGCCATTGCGCATCAACTATGAGTAGTCAACTCCTATTGTTGTACACACACACACACACACACAAACGCTTTGCTCATTTGCATAGTAACTGTAGTCAACTTCGCTAGTCATAACCTGCTTTTTTCAGGACTTATAACTTCGGTTGTCACTTTCGTTCATAACAGAACTGTGGTACTGCTCGCACATTGCTCAAACAATTGACAGACATGCACTGTGGCTTCCTTTGCCAACAAATCTGATACCTTGTAAGAAAAAAGATTGACACTTTATTGTACGTTCAGGTGTTGCACCTTGAACATTCTATGTGGCGATCAAGATGGTACATTGCCCATGGTTTGAAGGTAGACGTCCTGAATCAATAACACTCTCATAAATTGTTTCCTGTAATGAGATGAATAAACATTGTAAATAGGTGTTTAAATGGGTGTTCCCATACTGGAGCTATCTGTGATTGTATTTCATAAGAACTGTATGTCAGTCCAGGTACATGTTTTCTCAGTTTTTAAGTCTGATTTGCTCCTCAGTAAAACAGATTGATTTATCACTTATAGGTCCCAGCAGATGACTGCATTGCGCTGCTGGTGTGGTTGCTGAGTAGTTGAGCTGAGTCAAGGTAAATATTTTTAGCTGTAAGATGTAGGCGAGTGCTTCTCCCTGAGGTGTGTAATATGAGGTGTGTATTTGTAGAGCACAGGCTTGAGGTATAGGAATAATTCTTAGCAAGTATTAGTAGGGCACTGCCTGAGGTAATTGTATATTTTGTTAGAATTATTGTTCTTGTGTGTTGCAGAAATTCAGTTCAACAGCTGAGGTCATCATATTTTATATATTATTGCTGTGCTCTACATTAACATATTGGATCCAAGTGTCCTGTAGGGGGATTCTGTCTCTGGCTGTCCACAGTGGTGTTGTGGATATTATTGCACCTGCACTTTGTGTGGTTTGCAGAGACAGTGGAAGTAGGGGTGCTGCAGACCTGAGCTACAAATTTATATTTGGACATTGGAATTGTTGCCTATAAAGAACCATACACCACACCAAATAAAATATTTAGGATTTTGTATTGTACATACAACATGTGGAATTTAATAATAGAATTTTGGTCATAAGGAAACAGGCCTACCACTTGCGTACTACACCCCCCCCCCCCCCCCCCCCCGCAATGACCATGAGCTCTGTTTGCCTACTGTCATCTCACACCTAGCTCCTCTCGTTGTAACACTTGCAGAATAGTTTAATTCAGAAATTTAACATGGAATGTAACACACACTATGACCACATTCAAACATAATCTCTAATCAACCAACAGGACAAAATAGGGGAGAATTGACATAAATAACCAGGCACAAGATGTAGGCTACTATAACAACGCACCATATGTGTTACAGAATAAAGTGATGAAATTCAATCGAGACAGGAGGAAGGATTTTAGGTTAAAGTGGGATTGGGACGGGATATAGGCAACTATCCAGGGCAGCTATCCAGGGCAGAAGAAAATCATATTCCTTCCCATGTCATCCTCTACTCTAAATGGAAAACAGTCAGGCCTGCAACCTGGACTTACAGGCAGTGGTTAAAAACATTTTCACAAAGAAATGCAAGGTGACACAGTGCATAATACTGTGTATTTGTATTATTTGTATTTTGTATTATTTTGCTGCATTGTCAAGGAACCGAGCCCAAGAATTTTACTCCCTGCACTCGTGTATGAGACGTAACAAATAAACTTGAAACTTGAAATGCTACTAGTATAGGTAAGTAACAAGACAGGACTACATCAGGAAACCAGTAGCTCAAGTGGGAATAGGCTGATTTAATTTGATTACACTTAATTTAATTTACGATCACTGTCCGGTGCAGAAATTGCAACATGTATGCGGCTGCCTATCAGATTCTGTGGTGCTGAAATTATGGCTTGTATGCTTTTAATGGAGAAATGTTAATTGGTCTTCCACCTCGTTTCTCTGATGTTTCATAATGTTCTATTATTTCAAGTAATTGTCGTATGTTGTTTCCAATGTATCGTCCATGTAAAAAACCTGTCTGATCACAATGAGTAATATCTGATAAGACTTTCTTAACCTCTTCACTAGGTACGTTCTAGACATTTCCAACGGTCCCCCCCCCAACGTTCTTTATGCATGTGATATCAGAATGCGCAGCTGCTATTCTAGAGTTTGATTGTTGAGCCATATGTGTCTGGCCTTTGCATTGCGTTTCAGATATCATAGCCTCTGTAGGCTAATTAGGTTAGTCTAGCTCTGACCCTTTATCTTCAATTTTGCCTGTATTGGATATCCGACGAATGTATGCATCCCAAGACACCGGCACTTTGCACTTGCCACATGATACATGTATTCTGATTCTTGCATACATTGTAATGGACATGTGATGTGTGTAAAATACTTTTTTAAAGGTTGTACTGATCATAATGAGCTAATGATGCTAATTGCTGCCTACGTGCACATCCATGTTTGTTTTCATTTATCATCATTCAATGGATTCTGGGTGTCACATAAACGTGTCTCAGACCAGAGATGTCTTAGATGTAGATGATTCACTCGTATGTCGGCAAACTTTCTGGAAGACTTGAAAAGTGATTGATGGAAGTGACCCATCTTGTCATCTCGTTGCATGCAGAAAAATTAACATCTTAGCGCATTTGTCATGTGATCCATCGTAAATTGATAATGCTATTAGCTAATATATATTATGGTTTCTGTCAGGCAAGAGTTGGCTCAATTAGACTGCTTGGATACCACTTTAGAGCTATTAGACTGCTTGGATACCACTTTAGAGCTATGAATAACATAGCCTTTGTCTAAATTTTCAGATTTGGATGAGAACTGTGTTATGCTGTTGCTACTTCTGTGAATGTCTCCATAAAAAATATCAGCTGTTCACATTGAAGACATACAGTTGTAAAGACTTATTTGTGCAAAATGTTTCTGTGGAAAAACTGTGTGGTCAGCTCAAATGCTGAATGTTGTGTCAATCGTAAATAGAAGTTCTAATCCAGCGTTCTAATCACACCGGTGAGACGCTTGAGGGACCACTCTAGACTTATCTCACCCTATACATTTGCCATGATTTTTGCACCACAACAACAGGAGAGTGAATGGCCTCCAGCTTTTTAAAAAGATGATGTTTTTATTGACAAGACAGGTGTGGACAAAATAGGCACAGAAGCAGCAGACAAGACAGGTGCCTGGGAGAAAGTTCTGGATCAGCCATTTCCCAAAGCATAATTCTCCTGTGCATTCAGTTATACACCTGGTACCTAGTTCTACATCAGATTTAGCGTTGCACTGATTGGTATTTTCTTATGGGAGGAATGAAAACCAGTCTATCATATTAGAACACGGTAAAAGTGTTTGGGTTTCAAATTAACAGTGAACTGTTTACACACATTTCCTGTGGAGTATGAAGTTACATGCAGATGTGAGACCTTGACCAAATAATGAGCTACTTCTTCTTCCTGTCTTATCTTCCCCTGCAGAACACAAACTCACTGGGTCCCACGAGATAACATTAAAGAATAAAACACTTATCTAATCCAAGCTGGACACCTGCATATGACTTCACACACAGACAAAGAGACTGTTCTGTTATCAAGAGTTGACTACATTGTTGAAAAATATGTCAAAATATGTCAAACACATAGTACACCAAAGTCAGAATCACTAAAGTCCTGCTTCTATATTCTATAGAAGAATATATTCTAGTTTTTCCCGTCTAAAAGGATTTAATTGCCTTAAGAAGATTATCTTCTGTAATTTGACCTCCATATATATTATTTGGACAGATAAGAAGTCATTGCAATAATCATCATTGAATGGAGATGGAGGAGACTGAAAATAAAACCTATGCTTATATATATATTGCACTTCCTCTTTAAGAATATCATTCGGTGATACATGGATTGTTCCAACATTCGTAATGAGTTGTATTTCTGTAGTGAAGGTTGAAGAAAGATTTTGTGAATTTCTCACTATTTTCTATCCAGTTCGCTTTATTTTTGTAATATACTACAATGTCCTGTTAGTTTCTCTATTTCTGTTATTAGCCTAATCTCTTTTAACCAGAATTTGTTTTGTTTTAATGATAAGTATTGAACTGGCCTCTGAAGGCACATTTAAAAGTGTCCCACACAATAAGAGGATCAGTCAGTTATGAATAATTTTGGTTTAATTAAGAACATACTGTCATTCAAAATATTTTGATTACATTTCCAGTATCCCTTTCCATGTGGGAATTCTGTAAAGATTCTGTGAGTTATTTGAAGGCTAGAGAACTAGATTCTGTCACCTATCAATACTTTTGAAACTTTCAGTGCCAAAGAGAAAGGCACAAGGAAATAGTCAAGACAACTAGCTTGATTTAGCCTCCTCCATGTACACTGCTCAAAAAAATTAAGGGAACACTTAATCGTCACAGTGTAACACCAAGTCAGTTAAACTTCAGGGATATTAATCTGCCCATTTAGAAAGCACAAGTGATTGTGAATCAATTTCACCTGCTTTGGTGCAAATGAAAGTGACAACAGGTGCACTGGAGAGGCAAAAGCAAGACAACCCCCAAAAAGGTAATGGTTTTGCATGTGGTGGCCACAGACAATTGCTCTCTCCTTATCCTTCCTGACTGATTCTTCTCTAGTTTTGTGTTCTGCTAGTGTCCTTGTCACTACTGGTAGCATGAGGCGGTACCTGCAGCCCACTCAGGTTGCACAGGTAGTCCAGCTCCTCCAGGACGGCACATCCATACGTGCGGTCGCAAGAAGGTTTGCTGTGTCTCCCAGCACAGTCTCAAGAGCATGGAGGAGATACCAGGAGACTGGCCGTTACACGAGGAGAGCTGGACAGGATCGTAGAAGGGCATCAACACAACAGCAGGACCGGTATTTGCTCCTTTGTGCGAGAAAGAACAGGAGGAGCACTGCCAGAGCCCTACAAAATGACCTCCAGCAAGCTACTGGTGTGCATGTGTCTGACCAAACTGTCAGAAACAGAGTAGGACCTGTGCTCACTGGTGGGACCTGTGCTCACTGCCCAGCACCGTGCAGCTTTGATTGGCATTCGCGAGAGAACACCAGAATTGGCAGGTCCGCCATTGGCGTCCTGTTCTATTCACAGATGAGAGCAGGTTCACGCTGAACACATGTGACAGGTGTGAAAGAGTCTGGAGACACCGTGGTGAACGTAATGCTGCCTGTAACATCATCCAGCATGACCGGTTTGGCGGTGGGTCAGTGATGGTCTGGGGAGGCATATCCTTGGAGGGTCGCACAGACCTCCATGTCATTGCCAACAGTACCCTGACTGCTGTTAGGTACCGGGATGAGATCCTCAGACCCATTGTCAGACCTTACACTGGTGCAGTGGGCCCTGGGTTCCTCCTAGTGCAGGACAATGCCTCATGTGGCCAGAGTGTGTAGGCAGTTCTTGGATGAAGAAGGCATTGATACCATTGAATGGCCCTCTCGTTCCCCTGACCTAAATCCAATTGAGCACCTATGGGACGTTATGTATCGGTGCATCCGACACCACCAAGTACCGCCACAGACTGTCCAGGAGCTCACTGATGCCCTGATCCAGATCTGGGAGGAGATCCCCCAGGACACCATCCGCCGACTCATCAGGAGCATGCCCAGACGTTGTCAGGAGTGCGTACAGGCACGCGGAGGCCATACACACTACTGAATCACATCATGAGTTGCCGTGATAAAACTCACACAAGTTGGATCAGCCTGTGATTTGAATTTTTTACTTTGATTTTCGGTGTGATTTTGAATCCAGCCCTCAGTGGGTTGATGATTCTGGTTTCCATTGGCCGTTGTTACGTAATTTTGTTCTCAACAAATTATACAATGTACATCAGTAAAGATTTTCAACTTGAATAATTCGTTCATCAAGATCTGATGTCCCTTAAGTGTTCCCTTAATATTTTTGAGCAGTGTATATCTCTATATATCCACTAGTTCTAATGCATCCATAATTGTTGTGATCTCCTTGAGTGCGAGAGGATGATCATTTACAATATGATTTCCTTTACAGTCCATTAATGTACTTAAAACTGTGTTGTAGTCCCCTACCATACTAATAGGATCATTTGTTGCTAAATAGATTGTTGTAGATATTCTCAAAGAAATGTGGATTATCATTATTTGGAGCATGTAGATTAATAAGCCAAATCTATTTATTGTCCAAAAGCATCTTCAAGAGGATCCACATAACTAAGAGATCTAAATAATATTAAATAATATTGTCACCTCTTTTGATTTTTTTTGACAGTCCTTTTTCACTTCATCTAATGGGTTTCTTGCAAACAATAAGTGTGATACTCTTTCTCCTTCATACAAGTAAAAACTGCTTTTCTTTTCTTATGATCTGCTAAACCGTTACATTTATAGCTATCTGTATTTATTTCACCAATTACCATAATATACAGATTTCTATTATAATTACCATTAATCCTCCTAAATTCCTACCAAAAAGTACCATGATAATCATACTGCTAGACGTGTCAGAGATTTACTCAATATGTAACTGTCCTCCATTTTTGCTCCCCTAAAAAAGTATTCCCTATCCCAAAATATGCCCTAAAACCTCCCATCCCGGATCACCCTTTTTGCGTCATCATCACTTTGCAACCACTAAGTGCGTAACACCCCAAACTGTCCCACATATAACCATGTTTGCACCCCCAGTGCACCTAGTCCAAGCCTAAAGGGCCCGGATCTTTAGCATGTAGGCTACGCCTGTATACCTAACGCCAAAACTACTCAGAAACAAGAGCGTTTCATTAACACATTTTTCCAGATGCTGCACCAAGAGTGAGATGAGATGCGCTGCCACAAACGTTGATCTGATGACCAAATAGGCTATATCTAAAAATGATTTTGGCTACATTTCAGAACGGGAGGCTATATTATTGAAACCTCAACAACTAATCTGCAATTTCAATTATTTTAAGTAGCCTTCCTTTTTTCAATACAATTTTCCTACTTAGTTTTAGGATGATGAGATTATTGGTGAATTTATATTTGATATCATGTGCTTATTTCTCTGCATCTATGCCTCTGCAAAACTCTTTATAGACTCAAAGTCATTTTAGACTTAAAGCATAACACCAAACTGCTTCAAGCAAGCCTTGCTTTGCAGACGTGCTGATTTTGCATGTGCTCTAGCAAGTCTCATAGATCACTGTGAGTTGTTGTTCACGGTACGGAGATGTTACGGTGGCGTGACAGCGTTGGTATAATTTGGTTGTAAGCCTAAGCACAACGAGCGCAAGCCGTGCAATGCTCACTGAAAGTTAAAAACTCTTAATTGTATTATTCTAGACCAGTGGTTTAAAATAATCAATAGGCCAAGGTCTGTACTTACATTACATTTTTTACTTTACATTAAAGCATTTAATTTAAGCTTACTTAGACTTCATGAAAGCAAAAATGGGCAACACGCAAAGGGCACTTTGGAATCTGGCACAAATTTCAGGCAGGAGTGCCTGATGGGGAAGGGCAGTTGGAAAAGACACTGTTGTTGGTTGGTGGAGACAGATCGGCTTGTCCTGTGATGATGAAGCTTTATATATGCAGTATTATCAGCTGCAGTAGTTACAGTGACCAACATAATTAACAGGCTGTATGGACAAAACTTTGATATTATGACAGACGAGCACACACAAGACACTTTGTTGTATGTTATTTACAGGCTGTTTAATTATAAATAGCATGACGCTTTTGTAACCGAGTTCAGATGGAAAAACTCACTCTTCAAGTTAAAATACCTCACCTGCACTGTCGAAATGCTACCATAGCTGATTTATATCAGGTATTTGAAGAGACGGTCGCATGTGTTGGCAAGTCAGAGTTTGCAATATCGAGACTCGGTTGGAACAACTTGAATTGCGGGGCTACTGAAAACAACATAGAATTCCACGAAATGAGCTTACAGAGAGCCACATTTTCCTGGTAGTGAAGAGTGTTATTTTCAGAACCAGGACTTTATTTGCACCCTATTTTTCCAAAGAAGAGTGAATAACAATAGAATTTGGTCAACATTTTAGCATGTGTTGTTGACCCCTACTATATGTACCTAAGTTACCACACAAATTTGCACAACATTTGATGTTATTGTTAAATTGCCCACTTCCTCAACTTCAATCCTCACGCATACCCGGAAGTGATGTCATACTTGTGGTGAGAGTACACTATCAAACTTTTTGGCTTCCGCTTTTCGTCTTGTAAACTTGTTGTTTGTGAGAGGCGATTGTATCATTGCTCTAGGACCAGCTGAGACAGTATACCTCGGCCCTTGCTGTAAGGGAGCTTTTTATCCCGGGTCCCTTCCCATAATAGACCGGTCCCCAAAACGGTGGTCGCAGGTAACAAGAAGAAAACCAGGCAGGCGGCCAAGAGTATCGCTCCCCAGGTTTTCCCCCATTGAGGATGGCCTGGTGGAGCTGTCAAACTGCTTTGACCTTCTCAACCATGATGCTCCGGCTCCATAGGCCCCTGACGCCCCCTCAGATTCCTCTCCCATCCGGACAATGGCGGTCCTGGCCTTAGCAGCATCCTAAACTCCTACCGGTGCCACCAAGCCTTCCCAGGAGCCAGATGCTTTACCTCGGCCCTCCATAAACCAGATGCTTCCCTTAGTCCTGGAATGTAACCAGGAGGCAAAACTGTTCATGTTGGGTCAAACAACATCAAACTAGTCTGTTCGGAGAAACTGAAAACTGACTTTATACAGCTTTCCACAACCCTGAAGAAATCAGGACTACAGCCAGTGATCTCTGGTCCATTACCCCCGCTACACTCAGCTGACATGAGGTTCAGCAGGCTATGGCAGCTATATCGGTAGCTGAAAGCATTCTGTAATACTGAGGATATTCCATTTGTAGAATTTGTTTTGGGAGAGACCAACATTTTTGATGGAGTACACCCAAACAGAAGAGGAACAGAGATCCTATCTGACAATATGGAGAAGGTGTTAAAGCGGTGAGGGGACACTAGCCCTGTTAAGTTAACCCCAATTAATTTCACTCATACACTCCCAATAAAAACCAGTACATAGAGGCCTATGCCTCAGGGGAGTTACCCACCCTAGAAACATCAGTCTTAATAATGAGAAATGGGACTACTACATTTAAATGCCAGAATACTAATAAATAAAATGTACTTCATTGACACATGGGCTCTACAGGCAAACCCAGACATTTTTGTGATCTCTGAAACATGGATAAGTTTGTCTGTGCCTGACAATGATGTGTCCTTAAATTACTATTCCATATTTAGGACAGACAGAGAAGGGAGAGGAGGGGGGGGGGTGGCTATTTTTGTCAAAAACTGTTCTGCTGTCCTCCACTGTACCAAATAAATATGAATGTTTAGTTCTAAGTGTGTATTTTGGAAATCTAAACTGTCTGTGATAGGAGTGTATCGCCCACCATCTATCATCATAGTAACCTTGATAACTTAGCTGCACTTCTATCCTCCTATTTACATTCTGAAGTAGTAATAATAGGTGATTTTAATATAGACTGGTTGTCCCAAACCTCAGATAAAATCAAACACCTGTGCGATGGTTTACAATTATCACAGTTAATCTCAAAACCAACACTGCCTAATTTGAAGAATCCAGATAATCCACCCTGCTAGACATCATTCTAACAAATAGGCCGTTTTTTTAATGGGTTTTGATTTCAGGCTGTACGACAAATATAGTAACTATTTCAAAGGGGTATGATGACTTTCTATAGGCACTGTACACTCACCGGCCACTTTATTAGGTACACCTTGCTAGTACTGGGTTGGACCCCCTTTTGTAGCCCATCTGCTTCAAGGTTCGACGTGTTGTGCATTCAGAGATGGTCTTCTGTTGCCTTTCCATTATCTCGAACCAGTCTTGCCATTCTCCTCTGACCTCTGGCATCAACAAGGCATTTTTGCCCAGAGAACTGCCACTCACTGGATATTTTCTCTTTTTCTGACCATTCTCTGTAAACCCTAGAGATGGCTGTGCGTGAAAATCCCAGTAGATCAGCAATTTCTGAAATACTCAGACCAGCCCGTCTGGCACCAACAACCATGCCACGTTCAAAGTCACTTAAATCACCTTTCTTTTGCATTCTGATGCTCAGTTTGAACTTCAGCAGGTCGTCTTGACCATGTCTACATGCCTAAATGCATTGAGTTGCTGCCATGTGATTGGCTGATTAGATATATGCGTTACCGAGCAGTTGAACAGGTGTACCTAATAAAGTGACTGGTGAGTGTATATCCAACAGTGTTTTTGCAAATGACAGCGATCACTATCCGATAGTCTTTATTAGAGATGAAAGCATACAAAAATCTGCTCCACACATTCTTACAAAAATACATTTTAAACATTTTAACAAGCAAGGTTTTTTACATGCTCTTTATTGGTCCAATATTTCCCTTATCAGCTGCATACCTGACCCTGATTTGGCTGTAGAACATTTCTCATCTATACTTACATCTCTGGCAGACAAACATGCCCCTTTTAAATGTCCTAGAATAAGAATAGATCTAATCCTTGGTATTCCACATAACTTTCAGATCTTTTTTTGTTGAGACGAGGCCTGAACCAAAGCTAGAAAAACAGACTCAGTAGCTGATTGGCAGATTTTAAGACAACTGAGAATTAAATGCACCTCATCAATTAAGAAAGCTAAATCAAGCTACTTCCTAATAGCTTTGCACCATTGTTTTCCCAACAAAAATGACACTTCCTGAATGTGTTGTCATTGTGGGAAGGGGCTGTTTTCTTAAATGAGAATTACTACAAACTAACAAGTGATATCAGGGACACAGAAAATACAATAATGATGAAAGATGAGGGGTATTTTTTGATGAGGGGTATTTCAACTAGGACTATAAAATAATGAAGACATACTTTGAATATGTTATGCCTTTCTTTAGTAGTTGATGAATAGCACCATGGGACATTGCATTGGATTGAACCCCCAAGCTTCCGGTCTCAGGGCCAGTAGTGTCTTCTCTGAGCTCCCTACTGGTGGCTTTCCAATAGTTCCTTTATAATAGTAAAATCACATTTATATTTTTATACCTGAATGCACACCTTTGCTTGGTTCATTTGATGTATATTTTTGACCCAGCAGATTTTGTCACATTTTCAGAAGACCCATAATAAATTCATAAAAGAACCAAACTTCATGAATGTTTTTTGTGACAAAGAAGTATGTGCTCCAATCAATCCATCACAGAAAAATAAGAGTTGTAGAAATGATTGGAAACTCAAGACTGCCATGACATACATGTTCTTTACAAGTGTATGTAAACTTCTGACCACAACTGTATGTCCCCAAAAACACAAATTAACTTACTACAATAAATTTCAATAAAAAAAACTAGCTAAAATAGATAAGACCTTGCAACCATGGAGTGGTCAATATCAGATTTTTTTTTGATTTATTTTTTTAAATGACATGATCACTTCATAAGTTACATCTCAGTTTACATATTTACTTATGGATCTACCAAGTGCTGATGAGGGCTTTGAAATCTTCAAAGAATATGAACAAAAAATATGTAATTTTATCTAGAATGATAAGCCAGACAAAGCATGCTGATCTTTATAATGAATATGAACTTTAACTAAAATTACTAAAATTACTAATATAAATTAAATCTGTCATTAAAAGCATCACTAATCCAAAAGCTCTACTGTACATAAATCCAAAATGGTTCTCCAGTAGACTATTAAGAGAGGCTCACCCATGATTTTAAAAAAGGGTTGATCATCCAACTCCCCTGCCTTGTATTTTATCTTGTTAAACTTCAGGCAGGGAGCTATACAGAGCTGAGCCATCCAATTACACCAAACTTAATGTATTACCTTATTTCATTAGACAATGATTAAACCAATGTAAGTGTCCTGACTGAAAAAAATAGCCCTGTTAGGAGACTTTGGGGAAAATACAGGCAATAAATACAGTACGAAATGTAATTATTCTTTTAGTCAAAGAAAGTATTTTCATCTTAAAATTGGTGGAGGCTTTACAGAGTTTTAGGAACTTCATCCAACACCGCTGCAAAATAGAAATTTAGGTAGGTAGTAGTGGGTAATAAAGAAAACAATTTGTATAGAGAGAGGTGGGAATGGGAAAATAAAGAATGCAATGTTCAATAAGAGTACCATGTATGTCAAAATATATTATATACAACGTAGCTGGTAAACATTTTTACAAACATTAAAAAAAAAAAAAAAGTAATGTTTTGTTCCCCGATGATGGGGGGGTAGTGTTGAGCAAAAAAAAAAAAAAAAACTTTTGAGCAAGATTTGTTATTAAGGCTTGAAGCCGCCAACGCTCATGCCCATCTCATTTCAATTCAATCACTTTTACCAATCCCAAATGAAATGAAAATTAATGATCTATGGTCAAATAAGTGGTCCCTCGAGGCACCTTACAGGGAATTCTTAGAAAAAGCTGTTTGTGTTCCAGAAAGCCAGATGCAAAAATGAAGAGGTTCTTTGGGGAGATTAGAGAGTTGTGATTTGATAGCCACTTTGCGTACAGTAACTTCTTTCACTCTGAAGAGCAGAGGCTAAGCCATAAGGATTTGCAGAATTAGGGAGAGACGGAATTGAATCAGACATCAATGAAGAGCTAGGGACACAGAGCCTGTTAGCATAGTGCTGTTGTTAAACCATCCTCTTTGGCATATTGGCAAATACTGTGATTAAAAAGGTGGTGTCCTCCACCCACTTCGACAGTGCATCACCAACATTTTGTCAGTGCATAATGTCCTTATCATTTAGATAACATTTGGACGTGCAGGAGCAATGCTAGATTTGCACTGCTGTACGTGTGTGGAGGCTGCCATACACATGTTCACATTTGTTTAATGTAGCAATCTGGAATATAAGAATATCACTTTTGCCCCATGAACTTAGTTCAAGCTCACCAGAACCCAAAATGTCTTGCTTTGCTCCATTGTTTGTAAACAATGTAATTGTAAATAAACATTGTATAGCTTCAACGCATAGTTAAAACTATCATTTTGATCTTGTGGATGGGTTAGTCCTTTTCATCCGTAGCTCCGTCTGTTTACCAAAAAAAAGCAGCAGGGTGTTTGAATCCCAGATTGCTCCTTTAGAGGGATGTTCAATTTTACAGTAGAGTATTACAGAGGACATTTCTTACTTTTACCAGTTAACATTTGGAAGTTGAAAAATGATTGGTTCTGGGGGTGTGGTGGTTGGCTGTTTGGTATGAGGGACACTATTGAACCCTTACAGTTATCGTTTAAGATATGGGGTGGGAGCGAGGGAGGGGATATTAGAGAGGCTTTATTAATGTGAAGTGAAACGGTCAAAGGTGTTTTAACCGGCTGTTAAATGGCTGTGACATACAGTATAGTGCCAGATCGTCGGCCTTGTGTATATAAACTACCCTCCTGAGAGTGCTAGGATAGAACATCCAGGGCTGAGGAGAGATAGTAAAAGATGCTTAGCAGCTAGCAGTTTAGGGAGAATCACTCATGGGTGTTGGGTAAAGTGGAGGTGATGGTGGTGGGGATGCAATAGAGACAGTGAGCTATAGCCACAAAGGGGGTTATTGACAAGCTATTAAAGGGGGGGGGTTATTGACAAGCTCACAGAACAGGAATGACCCCACTGAATGAGATGTCTCCTGGGTAACTGTCAAGATGGGATGGGGGAGGGGGCATGAAGCATATCCCAGCAGTCACTTAAGCTGCCTCCTCTACTCAACATTGAAGGCCATGAAGCCAGTGACAGTCCCTAACATTCCTTGTATCTGTGGACTCAAGGGGATATACTTTACAAGGTCATTACATCATCAATTCTAAAACACTGCTGGACAATTACCATCCAACCATGATGAAAATGAGATGATACAAGAAGACTTCATGCTTTTGAAATCTCTCTGCAATATATGAAGAAAAAATAAATAAAAATAAAATAATTATATATATATATATGTTATATATTATTATATATATATATATCATACATAGTATGATAGTGTGTGCTTTCGTATGAGTATAACATTTCATGAAATGTTTGGCATACTGTATAGATGGGGTCTTGGCTACTGGTTGAGTTTCCATTAGAAAACCCCCACCTATAAATGACCTTGAGGGATATGATTGTTGTATTTAGCCTGTAACCTGCTTAGAGTCAGGAGACGAGTTACGTGTTTGAGGCAGGAGGGTGTAGGGCTAAACGTGATGTGAGTGAGATAGGAGAGTCAATAATCAGAGCCCCAGGGCAGACATATAAAGTGGGAGAGACAGATAAAAAAGGGAAAGTAGATTAGGTGTTCTTATGGTGATGATGGCTGCAATGCTCTTCCAGGGTAAAACAAATTGTTCAGTGAAGAAGCTGTGCACACAATTGCCGCTATTAGAGAACATTCTATTTTTAATAGAAAAATATATAACTTTTGGCTTTACTATGACACTTGTATCTTTTCTTTTGCATTTTTGACTTGTCACCACTCTCTCAGTGGGCTGTTCTAATGTACTTGACACTGCAACTACAATCTATGAAATATTCCATGAATATTTAAGAGTGAGGTAAGAATTACTTCGGAAAGACATGGTAGCCTCAAGATAAATGGCATTGTTTTGAAATAGTCACCAAAAGCAGCTCTAGATAGGCTGCTAGAAGATACTTTGTCAACTATGGTTTACATAAGGGAAGAAGCTCTTATTGCTACTGTACAGTATACGCTTTTATCAGAAGTATACATAGATCATATTAAAGGGTTATTGGCTATTTTGGCTTCCATTTCTCAAGTGTTGACAGTACAGTACCTCTAAGTGAATACTGAATGACCCAAATGCTCAGGTTGCTCCAGGATAAGTATGCATAACTCTGGCCTTGGATAGTCATGGGTGCTAGTGGTACTGACTCAGAGGAGCAGCAGAAATGTGATGTTCTTCTATCACCACTGTTCCACCACAGTTTGAGATGTCTTATAACAGTGTAGTGGAGCAGCTTTGATCCTGCCATGTTTAACGCACATTGGCATGATGATGGTAGTGAGGCACTGCTCAACCAGTGACAGCTCGTACTTTTTAAATTTATTTTTTTATGCCGGATCTCCACAGCAAGACCAAATTGTTCCTCCCCAATTTCATCAATTATGATTTTAGGGTGAGCTATCCCTTTAAACAAGGCAAAAGCACAAGTTCACATACAAACTTTTGAAATGACATTGTAATTGTCAAAGTGACAAGAGATAATGAACCATCTCAGTGTTCTCTGAGGGAAAATGTGAGAGCTACACTAGTTGCATTCTCACTAAGAGACACAGATTATTATGGAACAGTGGTAGTTAACCACAACTATTGTAACTATTGTTACTATTTTAACCATAAACAGAAAATGCAATACATCTCTATTTTCAATCATATATTTCACTCTCAGAAGAAGTGGGAACATTCTGAGCAACTGGAGTGCTATTTGCAAATCATTCAATACGAAACAATAACATAACAATGAATCCCTCTCAGCTGAAGCTTTCCCCTTATCCTGAGCTAAGTCTGAAATCAAAACCAATTACTGTCAGTCATGTTCCACTGCATCTAGACCATTGTCAGCAAGCTGTTGGAACCACAACAGTTGGCTGAGCTACCCAGGTGCTAAGTGGTTGTGATGGCATTGTGAGCCATGGAGAGGGATCCTCTGGGTCTGCGTTGTTGGTTGCCCAACAGCCTGCTATCTCTGTGATTTAACAGCATTATGGACAGTCAAATAACCTATGCCATGGACTCGATGTGCACTGTATGGGGATCGGCGACACCATGGAATGTTGCACGTTGCACAACATGTAGCTTAATTTCTTAACCAAATGTTTTATACAGAGAATTATGGGTAATGTAGTAGTTTCACACTTGATATCAGAACAATATGATGTCACAATAGCTTATAATGCCCATTGCCCTGCGTTATAGGACGAGACAGCTATATGTAACAAATGGGAATCCATAAGTTCACAGCCCTCACTTTGGGAAAAGCTGCAGGGTCTTGCCATTGATAGCCAGCAAAAATACTTCAATCCTCACTGTTCTCCTAAACCTGACACTAATGTTGTTTCATCATTAGCCTGCTATGTTGTTCTGGGTGTCACTAAGAACATATTTGAACAAAATCATTGTACACTGTTGGCAAACAGATTTTCTACAAAGTAACTGGATCAGAACTAATTGCCCTTTTGCCGTGTCAACCACCGGAAATCCCCAAAAAACGGAATGCTCACCATATGGGGCATTGAACAATCACCACTATGCAGATTTTGTAGTGAGGAAACCGAGGCAATAGATAATTTGTTTTGGAAGTTTCAGGTACTATATGAAAAAGATAGCTTTGAAAAAGATAGGCACGATTGCTTCCACCTTTCTGTCTGTTGGATGCATACCTTGTTGTCGATGTCTATCCTGTATCCTAGGTACTTGACTGAGTCTTGGAGAAACTCACACTTGCTGCATTTCATTCTCATTCCACATTTCTCCAGTTTTGGCATCCCTTTGTCTAGCACTGCAACATGCTCATCCATTGTGGGGGCTGACACTAAAATGTCATTCAAGAATCACATTGTCTATGCCATGTAAGATCTGTTCCATAGTGTTTTGGAAGATCACTAGAGCTGTTGCAATCCCATAGGGTAGGCACTGATATCTGAATAGCCTCTTTTGTGTATTGATGATCAGATACTGCTCTGATTCAGAATCCAACATCCAGCTGCTGATAAATAAGCTTACTGAAGACTTTACCACCAGCTAAAGTGGCAAACAGATCTTTCTAGGTTCCACTTTTCACCACAAGAGCAGTGTTGTGCCATAAAAATGAACCATCTATATGACAATCTCAGTGTCTAGCAGTTAGCAAAAGTTTCGCCTATTAGCTAGCCTCTCGTTCTTGGTGGTCAAACAGACTGTATTCATTTCACTTTTGAGATTCTTAACTCATTCAGTAACCAACATTGTACTGTAACTAACATTATTAATATGCTACACAGAGAAAATTCTGAAGTAGACCACATCACGCTCACAGGCAGACCGGTTCGTTTAAGCCCAAAACTGCACGATCGGCCAAGAACTGTGGGAGATTACTCGTTGCACTCTCCTCTTGCTTAGAGCATTATATAATAGACTAGTGGCAACCCATCCTACGGACAGTCAAAGATCATTCGATCTGATTGCCTTAACTAAATGCTATGAGGCAATTTCCTCCTGCCCCGTCCATCCCGTCTCTCCATAGGCAATAGGCCATTGTGTGTAGGCTTAAAAAGAGTAGTAGTGCTTATTTTAAAGTAGGCTATAGCACTGGCGTACCGGAGAGCCCTGCAGCCCCCGGGGGTTGCTGATTACACACATAGGGCCTACACACAGACACAGACACACCCACACACATACTCACCAAACAATGGATACACACGCAGTCAAAGTTTAGCCTTTACTTCACTCTTAAAAACATACAGCTAGTGGCAGATGTTTTTCCCCTCCGTCTTCCCAAATAAGAGACGCATTTCTAGCACAAACTTACTTCGCAACATTTGTAGCCTCTCATTAGACATGGTCTTGAAGTTGCCAGGTTCACATATAAAAGCTCATGTTTGTAGACTACATGAGTGATTCTTTGATTTGTGTGGATATATGAATTTACATTGCTTTATAAAATAGCATTATTTGAAATCAGCCCACAGATTTGGGCGAATTAGGGGTCATGATGAGAGCGCAGTTTGTGTGAGGCAGGTGACTATATGTAGCCCATTAGACCTATTTGAGAGACAGGCCATTGAGTGCAAGGATTTGAGGGTAGGAGTTGAGGTAGGCTAAACAGGACATCATGGATGCAGTTGTTACAGTATGGGCATGGACACGCGACATGCACTTTAACAGTGTGATGTGAGGGATGCCCATGGATTGTTTCTTAAACTTTGTTTTATTATGAAAAAACATAATGTTTTATAGGCTACAGATAACTATGGGTAATGTAGTACATTTACATTACATTACCTACAGTGATGTCAGCAAAATATTATGTCACAGTAGCTTCTAATGCCCATTGCCCCATGTAACCAACCGCCAGAAATCACAAAAAGCTAAAAATAAAGACAAAACTACACAACAGAGGAAAATAGACCACATCATGCTCACAGGCAGCCCGGTTCATTTAAGCCAAAAGCCTTGCCGATCGGCCAAGAACTGTGGGAGATTACTCGCTGCACTCTCCTCTTGCTTAGAGCATTATATAATAGATGTGTAAATCAGGCCCCAGTCTCTGGCCTACCAGCCAACCTCATTTCAATCTCTACACAAATCACAGCACGCTGGCAGTACAGATAGGGAGAGCCATAAAAGCACCCCAAAATAATCATCCTCTCTGAATTCCTTTCTTACTCCTTAATTTATTAGGTAGAAGAGCAGAAATGTGTCATCCATCATAGCAGAAAATATGGTTGAGAACAGTTTATTTTTGTTTGATTTGGTAAAAGGCATGTCCATTATCCATGCCATATTTTTTTCAAAACAGTCTGCTCCACACCTGGAAAAAAATGTTTATGGATAAATGAGGATATTTGCAATGGTAGTTTGAAAAAACATCATATACTGTACCTTGAACATAAAATGGCAGGTTTTAGCAGTTCGGGCCAAAACAGACTTTTATTTATACTGTGTGGAAAAAGGATATTGAATTTGCATATCTCTTCCTGTCAGCCAACCTGTGTTGAACTGGATATTACAGGCTGAACCACTGCCAGGGAGCAGGGATGTGATGATTCACTACAAACAGATTCATTTGGTGTTCTGGTGAGGGAATCATCCAGACTCTGAGGAAGCAGGCAGACTCTGAAGGCCATACACACACATCTGATAGCTCACAAAGGGGCATAAAACCCCTGTTTGGAAGCTATTAACTCCACCAGAGGGTTCCTCATAGCTCACAGCTCTATCAATACCAACAATGTCACTTTTTCTACTGTCAGCTCCAATTTGAAAACCCTCAGGCCTCATAGCCTGTTGTAGATTTTTATCCCCCACAACTGTTGATAAAATACTGTGTTATGCTCTCTTAAGATATACATTATCTACAGGCAGATTGTCTTGATCAAAATACTGAGGAAAACAAGAGTTGTTTGGTGGAAATCATTTGCAGGAAGACATAAATGAACCCAATTTGAATTGAATTAATTGCTTTTTCAGGCATTGTGTATCAGGTCATCAAGAGGGACAGATCATATGAGACATTTAAGCACATTTCATAACATAGCACCATTGTGAAGATGAAGTCTTACTTCAAAAGAAAAAAAACTGTGGGTCTTATTATTAAACTATTGTTTACTGTAGGAAGGTGTGATCAATCAAACTTTCGTCTAAAACATTCTCCATCTTTTTGTATATTTTGTAACACCTTCACTAACATTAACAGATAGGTATGCATCTATACATAATTGCATTATCAAACTTGATTGGGAACATGTGTATGTCTGCGGCCTCATTTATATGCTCATATTTTCATCAGCATTCTTCAGGGATTGCCTCTGCTGTTAATGTATTCATGCAAGCATGTGCCTTTGTCAAATGGCATTAATCGAGGACTTCTTGTTTCCTCAGAGTCTCGTATAGATTTATTCAGATGGGATCGAAATGGAGTTAGCACAGTCTGAAGCATCTCAAATCAGCATGCCTGAGATGTAAAGATTGCTCACTGCTCTTCTCCAAATAGTTTTTTAGGGCACTTCAGCTGCAGCTGTTTTGATGGTTATGCACTCTGGATGCATCTCTGTATCTTTCTTGGCCCTTCATGCTTCATCTGACTAATTTAGGTGACCAATTTAGAGTAAAGGGGATGAAAGAAGACATCCAAAAATGTTAATACAAATACTACAAAGCCATTTGTGTGTCTCAACTAAAAACATGTAAAAGTTGCAATCTCTTAAACCTTGGCTGTCTGTATCAGAAATTCTTTAGAATCATCAATGGCAAGGTGGAACAGTCACTCCGGAGAAGAGTGTCAAAGAGTAAATTACACACAAATTTCATAATACATCTCTAGAGGGAGTTTTTGACAGGACCAGAGTGCTTTTCTGGGGCCCTTTTAGAACCAGACAGGTTATTTAAAGCCTCAACCATCTGGATAAGTGCCAGAACCATTTCTCATGGGCTGCCCTTACAAGTGGGGCCTATAATACATGCCCATATACAGCAGGACCTAACAGCAAAGTGGCCAAATCCTATATATCAGATCAATCAGTACTAAGGAATGACGAGTGGTAGCCTGTTGGACGATACGTTGTAAAGGCTTGGAGAGAGCATGGGGACTGTCTACCGGCACAACAACTTGTTGACCATTTCTTTAAAAGGTGTCACAAAAACCAGGTTTGAGATGGTGAGTAGGCTACTCATCTGTTTCATTAGAAACTCCTAGTTACTGGCACTGTGAACACATTTAAGGATCCAATGTCCCACTGCGTTGACTTCCTATGGCATCATTAAAAATAGTGTTAACAGAATAATGATGCAAAGTGAGCATGCATTTTGTAATTCATTTCATCTTACAGTACATTTACCCTTTTGTTCTAAGGAAAAATGCAACATTAATTTAGGATGATTCGAGTCATAGAATCTCATGGTCCCAAGGGCCTTATCATAAATTAATGAATTCCTTAACACTAGAAGCCCGGCCCTCATTACTAACCAAAGTACCCAGAGTGACGTCTGGAGACCTCCAACTTGTTGTGTTTACTCAGTTCTCCTCCCATCCGGCTTCCCTCGCCAACGTCCGGAACCCAAACGAGTAGTCCACCAACGCCTGGTTCCCTTGCCGGTACGCCGTGGTAGTCTCCTTGCCTCGTGTCCTGACACCACCCGGGACGTGTCAAGTACCTTCCGCAGCTCCTGCGTGAACTGGATGGAGTTGACTCTGCGATGGCCCAGGTCAGGGCTGGACCCATCAGCAGCATGATAATATACGCCACCCAGGCTTGGGAAGGAGGAAGATTAAAGGCTGAACACCAGGGAGCACTGGGCGAGGAACCCCCAGCAGCCCTCTGGTTGTCCATCGTATCGCTCGGGAGGTGGTAATCGAGGTTCACGAGACACCGCCGGAGAAGATGAAGAACCCTCTGCTGCGCTACCTGCCTGGGCTGGGGTTTGATGTGGGATCGACAGGTGTTGGACTGTGACGGTCAGCTGGCGTAAGGTATTGGAGATCGTCTGCAGGCTTTGCTCATGACGCGTGAGAAAGGCGACCTGCACTGCTACTGCGAGGCGATATTGTTCTGCAACCGCTGGGTCCATTTTTGGCTCAGTCTTCTGTAAGGTTTTGTGTTGGATGAGCAAACCCAGGTGCGGTGAATATAAAGAGGCAGACGAAAGGCAGCGATACAAAATAAAAGTTTGTTTACTTGAAAAAAATAGGTTCTTGATAACAACTTTTTTTTGTGATAAGTCCAGGATGAGTGAGTGAGTAAAAGTGAGACGGCACAGTTGGCGGCTGGAGGACCGAAGGCGACCCCATCCGTGACATCTGACAAATATTGCTATCTTAGATTTTAATTTTCGAACTGAATCAAAATTGCAATTTCAACGCAAAACTTCTTTGTTATACTGGAAGTGGTGTGTTTAAACCAATTCAAGAGAGAGATTTTCCAAAGGTAGTTTTATTGTTTTACTTTAGAGTAGCCATGACATTTTGGGGCTGTCTATTTTCGTCCACCATTTTTCCCTGTCTGAAGTCTTGTTAGCCCCACCCACTTACATATATTAGTCCAATAAAAAATCTATACTGCTGAAGCAGGAAGGAATTTTTTTAAACTATTTGAAGCCTCCATTCATATTCATTGGCACTACTCTTCTAATACAATGGTTCCCAACCTTTTTTGAGTGCTGTACCCCTGAAGCATTTCAAGCACGCCTGTGGTGACCCCCAAATTATGTTTAATTGGGATAAAAATAGGTTTTAAATGCATGTCATTAATTACATCATATAATATAACAATATATATGATACTATATATAATAATATCAATGATACTATAACGATTGTATATAGGACTTTATAGGACCAATTAATGTGACATGTCACTTTACTAATGTCACACCTGACCGTGTTTATAATATACACTCACCAAACACTTAATTAGGAACACCTATACACCTTCTCATGGTGGAGGTGGTGTAATGGTGTAGGGAATGTTTTCTTGGCACACTTTGGGCCCTTTAATACAATTCAATCATCGCTTGAATGCCACAGCCTATTTGAGTATTGTTGCTGACCATGTGCATCCCTTCATGGCCACAATTTACCCATCTTCTGATGGCTACTTCCAGTTTGATAATGCACCATGTCACAAGCCAAAGTCATCTCAAATTGGTTTCATGAACATGACAATGAGTTCAGTGTTCTTCAGTGGCCTTCCCAGTCACCGTATCTGAATCCAATAGAACACCTTTGGGATGTGGTAGAACGGGAGATTCACAGCTTGAAAGTGCACCTGAAAAATCAGCAGGAATTGGGTGATGCATTCATGTCATCATTGACCAAAATCTTGTGGAATCAGTGCCATGAAGAATTGAGGCTGTTTTGAGAGCAAAGGGAGGCCCTACCCAGTATTAGTATAGTGTTCCTAATAAAGTGTTTAGTGAGTGTATATATATATGCCATTTAGCTGATGCTTTTATCCAAAGGTACTTACATTGCAGTGAGTGCATACATTTTTCAGTATATATTGTTCCAGTGGGAAACAAACCCACAACCTAAGCATTGTTAGCGCCATGCTCTACCTACTGAGCCACAGATGACCACATCACACTCATAAGTTCTGTCAGTCTGGGGGAGATTGTGTCAACAGCTGCAATCAGGCTATTCTCAAAGTTCAGTCTGTTTCTGTGCTTAGTTTGGATGAGAATCAAACTCATGGTAGAGAATGTTACCTCACACACATAGGTAGAACCAAAGGGCAGCGGTTAATTCAGAGCATGTTTCCCTAAATTAGCGTATTCCTTTCCCATATCACACCAGAATTGTGTCAGAGTTGTGTCTGAGAACTTCATCTTTAGGCCCCTATCTGAGTCTGCCAGAAATGCTGCTGTTACTGTCTATCAAGAAGCGATTTCTAACCCAGTCCAGCTTTGAAGACCTATCTTCAATATTTGGGAAATATGATTGCAACCCATTTTGGAGCTTAGATAAATGTGTATTTACTGTTTTCATAATTACAGTCCTATCAAAACAGCTGCACTAAGGTAAGTGTCCAGCTGCAGGAAACAGCTTGGATCCCTATCTTCACATGTCCTCTTCCAGAGATTCCTTTTTCATGAATCCACACACTTTGTCATACAAGTTAAGAACATGTGTGTCTTTACCTTGGAGAGAGAGATTCAACTCATTCAGCTCGTTGAAATTGTCAGAGAGGTAGGCAATGCAGGCTACCCAGTCTTCGTCCTCAAACAAGGCCACCAAGGGGTGTGACTGCTCAGAAAATCGCTCACTTCATCACATAGCTCAAAAAGTCTCTAACATCTTGCCCTGGGACAACCAATGCATGTCGGTGTGAAGCAGTAGCTGTTGATGCACAGACTGTCTTGGCATAGCCTCTGAAAAAGCATTCCAAAATGTGTTCTTGTGCTCTATCTAGAACGTATACCAAGTAACGCATTTTGGAACACAGCCTTTGATTCAAAGGCCTGGGCTGTATGAAGTTAATTACTTTTTCTACGTCTTTCAAAACCTAATGTAACTCATACACATTTTCTTGCTGGCCAATGCTTCCCTATGAATAATACAGTGCATCCATTCTACATTGGGGTTTACCTGTGCATTTTGGGGTTCAACAGTGTTGTTTGACAATGGTACAGTCTTAAGTGCATCAGCTGCTTTCTTGTCAATCATAGTTTCAGCAAGGAAGACAACAGCAGGCAAGATGAGCTCCTCCGCTATCGTGAATGGCTTTTTTGACTTGGCGACGAGTAGGGACACAGCATATGATGCCTCCAATGCTTTGGTTAACACTGAAGTAGCTTTCTTCAGTTTCTCTTGACTTCCCTTAAATTCTACCAACTTTATGTGTAAAAACTTTGCCATCTTACCCACACAGGAGAGGTGTTTGGTACTGAGTTGACAATGTAAATAGGCTGGTTTCATGCTATTATTCGAAAGCACCTTGCCACATAGGAGGATACACTGTTGAACAAACTGACGATATTTTGCCTTCTCAGTTTTCTTTCTTTTCAGAACAGGTTAATCTGGTTTGGCCATAAAGCTGCTGCTGCTGGAATTACTTGATTTCAGCCATTGAAATGATTAATCATGTTTGAGTTTGATATAACTTTGAACTAAGATAAAAAAATTTTTTTTTTAAATACACATACCCCTGGATGGGAAACACTGTTCTAATACCACTCTGGTGCAGAGGAGTGATATTATGGTTGACACTGACTGCAGTGGCCACTTCTGAAATGGGGGCACTGTTTCTTCTTTTGCAGAAGAGGCACACTACCTTACTGAGAAACCTTTGAGATATCTTCAAGTAAAAACAATGAAAAGTAAACTTACAGTGACAATTTAAACCCAATGTAATGTTCATGGTGTTAAAAGTATGCAGTATCAAAAAGCTGCATTCAAGTTCATAAAGTTTGAGCCACACTACACATTACACTGTTGAATTGCTGTGTTCAGAGTGTTCTGGGTGTGCCCATCTTAAAAGATCAGAGAAGACTAGTGTATTCAATCTAGGCCTATTGTAAGTACATTAACCTTAAGCTTACTAACCAAAGAGTAAATGTAATTTATATACTTAAGTTGTTAAAGAAAGAGATAGTAGATAGTGGTAGATAAGATGGGGAAAACAGTAAAATGGTAAATTAAATTATTTTTGCCACACCCTGTGTCTGTAGGGCTGGAAGGCTTCATCATAACCATTAAGCCACGGCCGCCGAAAAATGTTGACAGCATCGGCTGAAATGGTGTGTTTTTAGTGCCCCACAGCATAAACGTAGCTCGCCAAAATGGCATGTTTTTACTGTCCAACAGAGTAGCTGGTATTCCTGTCTTTCGAGTTACATAGCTCGCTAGATTCAATTGAATGTTGGCATAATATTTAGTTAGTCTATTTGTAAAAGACAGAGCTTATATTTTAAAAAGTATAATGAATATCAAAAAGTTGAATACAAGCAACTCAACATTAAGCAACTCTCTGTACATTATAAAGTTGAAATGGTATGTTTTGCATAAAAGCTGTAGGAGGAGTAGCAGTGAGAAGAAAATAGAATGAGAATAATAATACGAAGAAGAAAATTAAGTATGACGAATAACAGTAGTGTGTTGCTTCACAAGCACTTTGGGAATACATTTTACTGATGGGAATGTTGGTGCTGCTTCAAGCAGGGGTCGGCTGCAATAAAGTATGTAAAAAAAGAGGTAAACTCAAGATGACAAGTGACAGGAGTCTCTCATGAATAAAACATGTATCGGAACAGGAAATGTTTGCAAATCTTATGAATTTTGAATAAATGTATTTTGGTTATTTCATTACTGGTAGATAAAATGAGATACACTGACAACATTTCTTGGTGGAGGAATGGGAAATCCTCATACAAAAGAAACATAAGATGCACTAATAGTTTTATGCCTCTCAAACATGTCACTGTCTCCTGGCATGCAGATGCCTGTCAATCTTGTCTTCTCTATACACTAAGGAAGATGATATGAAGCTGGTATCAAAGAAAAATACAGCTGATACAGTTGATCCTCTAATAATGCAAACCCACTGTAGATGACAGCAGGCCAATCAACTCATCATTTGTCTAGGTTTACTAGGTAGATAAAATAATCCAGACACTTGTATCCCTCCAGGACCTTGATTAAGGTCCACTCATGTAAAGCAATGCCTGACTGGGGCAAATTAGCCTGTTCTCACCCTGCTGACATGGCTGGATGATGGCCAGATACCACAGTCTTGCCCAAGACTCCCTGTAACCATTCCCTGACAGAGACAAATGTTCCAACATTAAGCCCTGTGCAGCACTTTAGATTTGACTGACGCCTCACCTTGTACCCTATTTGGTGGTGGTACATAGTTAGATTATTTGATTTTATGTTTGTAACACAAGTTACAAAAGATTGACATTCAGTCTTAATGGTTGCATACATAGCATTGTGGACTTCAACAGTTCATTGTGGAGACACGTTTTGTAACTCACAGCGCCAATTTCAGTCTGCAAACATTTTTGGGAGACTGACCAAAGTACACACAGTACCCTGCTCTGGCTAACTCCAACAAGGCACTTTTTAAAGGTCCAGTATGTAACATTCAAGCTTTCTAAAAGCTTCCTAATGGTTGTAATGACTATGTTTAATCGGTTGTGATCAGGGAATGATATCCCTTGAAATAAATATTTCATTTACAAATGCTGTTTTGGTCTAAAATGGAGTGTCCTACCCGACACTCACTGATTTTCACCTTTCTGTCTCTGGTGGTTGCCTCTTAGAATCGTGCGCACATGCAGAAACATAACAGCTAATGTCCGACACAGTAAGTCCATTTTGGGGAGTTATATTATTATTAGAGAGGATGTTGTCTGAGATGGCAGATTTCTGACAAACTTACCTCCTTAAGCTCCTTTAAGGCTTCCTCTGTAATCATGGCAAAGACCCAGAAAAAAGGGGCATTAGGAAAATGTATGGGTGATGCTACCTTTGTTTTGTGTAAGCGGAAACAGAAACAAATGTATTTTTAGCAAGTGCAAAGCATTCAAATTGGAGAATTGACTTCTTGGATTAATGGTGTTCTTAGTCTGTTATGTAAATAATACGGCCAGAGCTCTCAAATAGACAAATAAATTACAGTTTAATGCATAGTCAGCATAGTCACTGTGGATGTGTTTTGGTGTCAAGCCTTCTTCAGCAGAGTATTACACACTCTCAAGCCAGAACCATAGGTTATGCATCATTTCCAAAGCTGCAGCTGACAAAAATACACTGATTAGCTAATTAGGCATGTTTGTAAACAACACAGTGTATTTGCGAAAGAAAATAATAATAATAATAATAATAATAAAATGCTTATTGTGTAAACATGGTCGATAGACATGAGACTATTGTCATCTAGCACCCCTATAAAAAACAAAATATATATTTTATAAGAAAAAACTCGACACAAGCTCTTAGTTTTTCATAAATGCAGTTATGAGCATGTTGTGCCTAAAATCAATTTTGAGAGGTGCATTTTATTTTTTCACCAGTGCTCTAGTGAATCGAAAAATACAGGTAAAGGCCATGCCAGCTTTTTACCATTAGAATTACCTTCATTTTACCTGGGCTGAGCTCCTGAGATTAATTCTGTTTTTGGCAGAAATTCTAGACTGGCAGAAGCTAGAAACGTTCTGTATAACAGAGGTGTATCCGAGGGAAACAGTGTAGATAGGGTTGGCCTAAAGTGAATTGATAATAACATGACAGCATTAGTCTCCAAAGCTCTAATTGTTTCTTGTGTTTTTAGTGATGGTATAACTGACTAGGGTTTATGGATAGATTTAAAATCAGAGCAATATAAAACCTTAGGTCTAGAATATCGAGCAAATTTATGAGCAAAGTATTACCAATATACCAACATAAAATGAAAACCAGCAGTCTTCCAGTTTCTTGATCTTACCTCTCATCACCATAGAAACCTGTTGCAGGTATGAGGTATCTCATTATTCTATCACACAGTTTCTATTTGTGAACATCAACTGAGAAGCATGCTGCTCTATCGCCATACTTCCAGATGTGCATATTTTATAGTACTTAAAGGATATACAACTGAATCTAAATGTCCTATGTAAACAAGCCCATAACATACAGGCACGGTCAATGATATCAAGCATGTCAGAATAATTCAGAATAATTTTCTGAGCTGGGTGACAAATTCTGCCTTCCCCCTGCACAGAGCCTGGGCAGAGCGTGTAGGCATGCATACTAAGTAGGGAGGAGATTTAGCTTGGCTTGTAGTAGAGCGCTCTAGCCATCTCCCTGCACCCCCTGTGCACCCCTTCACCAACACCATCCTCCTCCCACATGCCGCTTCAGCGCTCTCTGACATGAAAGGGCACGTCCTCTGAGGCTTTCTCCCTGGCCCCCCTGTCTCTGTCTGGACGTCCCTATGAGACCCTGCGGCACTGACAGAGGGAAAGCTGAAATGTAGGAGTGCATGTTGGTGTGGTAGAGATAGGGAGAGATAACTGATCCAGACACAATACCTTATTTATATTGTGGAACACCTAGAGAGTTTCACACTGCACAGTGTTTATGTGTGACATTTTCTTTATCCTGGAGGAAATGTGTGGTCCAGTAGTTACCTCATGGTGACAAGGTAGGCTATCCCAAAGCATTGTAATTGTCCCTACAAGAACCTACATTATACACTATAATGGCTCAAATAGTAACAACATTGTATATCAACATGATGTTACATAGTAATGGAGTTTGTACACAACATTTCCGGTTATTCAGTCTATTACTATGCAATTTCAAATCAATAACTGTGTAACAACATATTGACAGAATGTTGTTGCCGGAGTTATTACAGAGTTACTATACAGGTTTCGGGTAACATGATGTAAAGTGTTACTAAACACTACTACTCTCTGTTCCTCTGTCATAAACAAGTCGATACATTCAACACTAATGTGCAACCAATTGTTATAACACACTAAGTGCAGTTATTTTCTACTTATATGTATGTGATGGTTGCAGACAAAGTTTCAATGCAACATTACACCTCGCTTCTACTAGTATTCTAGTGGTTATTCAGATTCAAAGAGATGAAAAACTGACTTCAGGTGGGAAGGAGTACTGAGAGAGGTCATTGCTCATGGTCAGGCAGAATGAGTAATGCACTCTGATTTCTGAAACAAACCCACATGAGAGGAAGACTGCCTAGCTTTTCACTCATTACTCCAGGTTGAGCTTCTCTGCAGTCTCCACTTAGAAGGAGAATCATAGGGCTCACCTGAATAATTGATATCAAAACTCAGCTGGGAGAGAAAGCTCCAAGCTGGCATTGCAGTCTCTTATTGATAAATGTATGCACTATGGCCTTCTGCCAAGTTCTGGATATACTGTAAACCAAGCCATCACTCACAGAGGTATTGTCTCAGAACTGTCACTTTGTTCACTTTTAATGTTCTTAGTTAGCTATAAGGACTTAGTTGCGGTATGAAAAATAACTTGCATTTGAAGAGCTTAATTCCCTATACCCATTAGCAAAATGTGGTCATGTGCCATTTATTTTTCAAAATCTTTAAGAATAAAAGTGTTATGTAAACACATAGCTACTGTCTTTCCAAATATATCATAAAGGGGCTATTGCTCTGTCACCTAGCATTTGAGAGTTTATCCGTGTTTTGAGCATGTTCCCCATATACTGAGATTTGAGTTGTTTATGGTACACCTGTATGATAGTTAAACATGACTGCTCTGTCAAATCAATCAGGCTTTTAACTGATTTCTATATGGGGATGTGATTAGTGATAATTCTAATAATTATTTCACATAATAAAGAATTTTAGAATAACATTCACAGAATATCTTAGAAAATCAAATATCATATTAATGTGTGTATACAAAAAGAAAAAGTGGTTTATATTCAATAATATCTCTCTTAAACCATCAATTTACATAGTTTAAGATAATACAAAGAAATACAAGAAAGTAAGGTGACCTTTGCAGTACCTTGCAATTGAGATTAAGGTTACACTTACGCGTGCTCTAAAGCTTAGACTTGAGAACACCGCAGTCACGGCAGCTGTGAGTGGGTTCAGACGCAAGACTTGCTAAGCTGGCTCGCAGAGCAATAGTTCCAAATGGTTTTATTTGATGACAGCAATCATTTCATTAGAAATTTAAAAATCAAATGGTGATATAGCGTTTTGGAATAAAACTCTTCATTTTATGTACGGCAACACGTTTGGTAATAGTGTTATACCTATAATTTGATGAAGCACCATATGCAGGATTGCACCCTCTTTTCACTGCAATGACAATTGTAATGACAATTCAGAAGAGTGTCTCCTCTCTCCCTCCCCTTGTTCAATCCAAACTGCTTCTAACTGAAACAATAAATCTGTCAGTCATTTTCACGTTTTTATCCACCGTATGTCTAAGTTAATTGACCTTAAAACTAGCAAAGGACCGGTGTGGTTGAAATATAATCGTTATTTAGTTTGGAATTGTTTTACATTTCACATGAAAGTCCTTTTATTACACACATGCACACACAGGATCATCGGGTTCAGGCGAGTGCCCCATTTATTAGTTGTCAATAAAGCAAACAATGTTGGTTGTCAAGTTTGGCTCAGTAGAATTAGAGTTGACAATACTCCAGCTCTGTCTTTGCCAGAATCGTTAAGGAAAGGGTGTACAATATGCAATGTAATTCTATAGTTTTACATAGCTACAATAAATTCAATAAATGCACATCACAAGAACCCATTTTCTCTTTCACAGTAATGTGAGCATGTAATCAACCAGCTAGCTTGAAATATCAGAGTTGGCATGCAAACACATACAGTACATTTCAAACACAGCAAATAATATACAACATACCTGGCAATAAAGCAGATAATGTTGATGGTCAAGTTTGGTTCAGTAAAATTAGAATTGAAAATACTCCAGCACCTTTACATGAAAATATAATACAGTCACAACTTTGTCTACAATGCCTCATTACGCAAAGTAAACATTTCAGAATGTTCGTCTATCAATATACAAGATATTAAGAGAGTCTGATCTCCACACAATGTGATGCATATACATTAATAAGGTGCTTTCTTTTCATTTAGACTAGGGGAAAAAGGTGCATATCGCACCTTTAAGTTAAAACTCAAAGGCTCATTATCAACTGGTACAGTGTGTATAAAAAAGGAGTGATTAGTCTGCAAAATGTCCAACTGAAGGATAGTTCAATTGAAATCCTTTCATAAAATAATTGCAATGACACCAGCTATAGATGAAAGCTGCCCTTTGCTAAAGATATTGCAGTGCTTACAAGAAAAGCAATAGAGATCCAAAGTGATCCAATGTTGAGCCAGGAGCAATGCTGAATTTCGGGCCATTGCAGGTCTCAAAAAAAGATTTTGCTTCTACCCGTTCCATCATTGAAAGGAGAATTTACTTTTGGCATAGTAAGATAATGGAGAGAAGGGCTTCCAATTTCTGCACAATGTTTTATGACTTAGCATTGTAATACATTTACGGTTGATTTGCCATTGTGCAGGCATTAACTGTACATGAGAAAACCCCACCCATACTGTATTGAGATTTTCAGTTCTTCGAATTAGTAAGATAAGATTTGTTCCCTCTCCCATCTTTTTCTCCTCATTCAGTGCTCATCACCTAGCTTAGAATTTCATCTCTCAGAAATAACACTATTTTCATCTACTCGTCACAATTACACATTTTAAACGATCAGTAAAGTTATTTTGCAGCTGCCTTAAGGGATGAACTTGGACATAAACGATAGCAGAATAATGCAAGATTAATAGAGATGAACTAAAGCATAATACTACACATCCTGAGTACTGTATGTAATGAAGAATGAGACAGTGGTATACCATAGAAAGAGAATTCGAGACAGCGCCAAAGGAACAAACGAGAGAAACATAGGGAGAAAGTGAGATAGAGAAACGAGAGGCAGAGACACGCTGAAGAGAGGTAGACTACAGGAGAGGGAGACAGTGAAATGTATTTGACCTGAATAGTGAGAGATTGAAGAAGAATCATAGCCAGACAGCCCGACGGGCTCTTCGTTTCCATGCTGGCAACTCAACTCTGTCTGTATGAACTCCACTGTCAGGCTCCTGAATATTGCCTTGGAATATTGATGCTGTCCCTCCACATTTTATTCAAAACCAGAAATGTTGCATTGATCAGTTTTTCCTTTCCTGTGTTTGTCACAACACTTTTCTGCCCTGCTGTTCTCTATACCTGCTACCCCTCTCCCTCAGTCTGAGGAATAGCGAGAGAGAGAGTGTACCAATATTTCGGATCTATGAGTGTTCACAGTAGTCTGATTAGGTAAGAGCAGTGGCAGTTAAATTACACTATTCCCATGAGAGCATCTATTTCTGTGACTCTGTGACATATCACTGAGAATTGAGAAGAAAAAAGACACCAGTGTGGAATACAGAGTATGACTGCACTGCTAGAGAGGACATGGGGATGACCTCCTCCTCCAGCCCCATTTGAAAACAGATTGGGGGAAGTGAACTCATTAAAGAGTGAAAATGGAGCATCTGAAATGTTAATTTGTGTCAAAGGTATGACTACCTCAGCTGCATGTCCAAGTCTGAGAAGCAGGATAGGTTTTTACCCATGGTGATATTTGTTGGTTACCTTTTTTGACAAGGTGGTGGGAAATAAATTGTGCAAGTCACAGGGGTGCTTCTGGTTTCAAATTATGCTCAACTAGCAAATGACTATAGCCCTGTAAACCAAACACTGGAAACACAACACACCTCTCCTACAAATATACAGCCACATACACAAACAATATCCAATACTATGAAATACAGCTAATGAATAAAGCATCCTTCAAAAGAGGGAATTTCTACCCCACAGGCAGGCGTGTATGATATATCAGCTTTGTCAGGTTTTATATCAGCCATTTAAGTTGTCACCCTCCCTAGCAAACAGCCTCGGAGACAGCCTATTCACATGTCTGGTGAATACGATTGAAATTCACAGAAGACCACAATACGGAGCATGTGATTTTTTACAATTTTTGAGTTTGCGATTTTAAGATCTTGAGTATTACAGTGCTGAGAAACACCTGGTGATATGCAGTCAAGCACATGACATTGTGTGTCCCTGCAAAGTACTCCATGTACCCAGATTCTTCTCTCTCTGCTGGATATTTATTAATGTCAGCCATTCTTTAATAAACTTGTCTCATCTTCGATTTCTCATTTTCTCTCGTTGGAGCACTCACCCCAGCGGGCCACCCTAATGGCCTTTTTTCATCCAAACCAGCTTAGCAAATCAAAATCCAAATGATGGATAAATCTGCCTGTGCTGACGCGCTGGGGTGCAACCTGCTGCTATAAATCTTCACATTGCCAGGTGATTCTTTCCTGTTGGGATGTATGACATTATGAGGTCCATTTGGAGGCCCAGCTGAGTTACAATGGTTCCTATTCCTCAAAGTCAATTTCCACATGTGATGCCTTTCCCTAATCCATGCTTTTCTGAAACACACAGTTTGTCTCCTCTCTACTCGGCATTCTCAGGGTCATTTTTCCTCCATGTCTCCAAAGATTTACACGTCCATTATATGTCAGGAGCAGCCTGTGGGTGTGTGAGTTGGTAAATGTGTACTGTATGTGAATTTGTGTGGGCTGGTGTGTGTCTGAGCATATCTATGTGATTGTAATATGACCCTGTAGATATGCACATCTTTGTAAACATGACGGGGCTATTGTCACCTAGAATTGTCACCTCTATCACCTAGAATTTGTTTGTTTAACCATGCTTTGACCGTGTTACCCAAAAACAGAGGTAAACAATTTCCTAGTTTACGCTACACCTGTCAGGAAGTTAACTGTGATTGCTCTGTCAAATCAATCAGGCGTTTAACTGATTTACAGGAAATCTGTCTGGAGACATGATTAGCGTCTTGTCACTATTGAAGTCTAATATGCACATTGCCCTCAAGAAATGCATAAAATGAAATCAAACATGAATGAATTTCATGCATGAAATTTCCATGCAATCATCAACACTAATTTCTTAAGTATTATTTGAAGAGCCTACTTATTTATTCTATAAGTCAAATCAATGAAACTACCCTGTCCTTATTCCACAGTATTTCTTTCTAGGCTAGGTGACATACCCATAAACTAAAAAAGTACAGAATGCACCTGGCCGCATGGGGAGTTGGAACACATAAACTCATGTAGATTAATAATGCCAGCTCTGATATTTCTAAAAGTTGGCAAGTCGTCATATGTATCACAAATACACACAGAAAAAATATCTTGATGCATTGTATGTGCACAGTGTCGTCCATAAGTATGGAAGCATTTTGTCTTCTTTTAGCTCTATACTCCAACAGTTTGGATTTGAAATTGGATACTATGGGGTCAAAGTAGAGATTCTTAGCTTTAATTCAATGGGAATTTATTCAGATTGGGTTCACCATTTAGAAGTACAGCATTTTTTTAAACATACTCCCCTTATTTCAGGGCTCCAAAAGTATTGGAAAAAATCATATAATGTCCAGATAAAGTACTCATGTTTAGTATTTGGTTGACAACCGGTTTGACAATTTGACAATCTTAATTAGGGTGAGCATTCTTTGGTCATCCACTGTAGGAGTCTTCCTTGGCCTACCAGCCTGTTTGCGATTGCTAAGCTCAACAGTGCTTTCTTTCTTTTTGAATGATGTTACAAACTGTTGAATTTGGTAAGTCTAAGGTTTTGGCTATGTTTCTGATTGATTTTTCTGATATTTCAGCCTCATAATGGCTTCCTTGACTTTCATTGAACTCTCTTTGGCAATAATACGACTCCTCGCATCCTCTCCCCCTTCCTCCACTCGCTTCGTCCTAAAAAAGCATTGGAGGAGAATGTATGTAAGTAGATCTTCTCATCCAATGCGTTTTCAGTAGGACACAAGTGGAGGACTGAGGAGAGGATGCAAGGAGCCTAACTGGGAAAACTATATTAACTGCTTGTGAAGGAAGCTCAAGGATCATTCAGAGCAAGCCCAAATCTCACATAGAACCTGGTATATAAGGGGTTGCACATGCAAAGTGCACTTTGAGAAGTTGCTGACTTCTATACCAAATATGTCTCCCAGATATCTGCTATGACAAATAAAACATCATTTTATACTCAAAGCATCTACTGCTTGATTTTTCTTCATTGTTTACCAAACCTTGAAGCCTTCAGTCTCCATGCATACACCCTGAGCACATCCTTTTAATATAGTTGGCAGAAGTTTAGAGCCAAGCTGTGGCTGTGACAATGTTGTGATGCCACTGGTAAGTTTTTTTTGCAGGTCATTTGCTTCGTCAAAACAACCATCAGGAGGCATTGTTGAGTATGATGGATATGTTTACAGTGTGTTATAGTGTGTTTACAAACATTACTGCCTGATTAATGATGTGAAGAGTAGCTTATGAGTCGTTGTTTCAATTTGGATATAATGTTTCTCAGTTGATCTCAGTTCAGCAGTGGGCTACTATATATGGACACAGCGCGCTCACAAAGCAGAGAGCACAGTTCGTGCCATTGATGTTCTGCTCTGGAACTGAATGTATTTCACATGATTGATTCATGAAAGTTCTAATTTCAGTCAAAAATGTTTACATGCCATGTACAATGACAAGAATAAAACAAATAAACAACTCTGATCACAAGAACATTGCATATATTTGTCAGTATGTCAGTCTGATCTGATCACCCTTGCATTTTGGCTATTTGTCCAGGGATGTACACATTACGTAAGGGGGTGCTGCCTAAAATGTTGTGAATATCAAAGAAAATGTGGCATATCACCTGTTAAACAAGCAATTCTGGTGACTTTTGATGGGAGAATAACATAGTGGTTAGTACAAGTGAAAAGCATGAAATGATCGGGTCTCAGGTAAATGACACAAGACACTAGTCGGGACCTGATAAACAGCTCTGATCATGAGAGCGTTTTTCAGTATATCAATCCCAACTCATCCAAACCTGCACTACAATCTAGCAGGAGCACACAAAGTGATTGCATATAGTGAGAGAGAGCAACGTAATGCGAGACGGAGTAAGGTGAACACCTTGCATTTTGGCAATTTGTCCCGATTACCACAATGACAGAACATGTCTGTCCCCCTCCCTCTCTCCCCAGGGAAAATGTTGCCTATCACCTGTTAAACCAGCAATTCTGATGACTTTTGACGGGAGAATAACATTGTGATTAATGCGAGTGAAAAGCGTAGAATCCAACAGCAGTCACACAGTTTAACCAGTAGACTAGATGACGCACATCGACTTCCACATACTGTCACACACACCATCAGAAGAACACAAGATCTGTATGAACTAAAAAAAAGAATAAAAAAAAGAAGACACCTGCTGACAGGGGGTGCGTGCCTGAATTTGTCTCGATTCCAACAATGACAGAAGATGTTCTATAACCCCTCCACCCAGCGCGCTCACAAAGCAAATAACGTTTAACCCTTTAACACACTACATTAACACTTACTCACTCCCACTCTGCTCAAATGCATTTGAATAGAATTATTGACGGAAGGGACGTAGCAAGTATATTTTGTGAGAAGGAATAATACAACGAGCATAATACAACACCTCCTTCCCCTCTACATATTTCTGAGAAAATACATGGCTGCTGTTGGATCAACCCTGTAGCCTATATTGATGATTTGTGTAAATCACTTTTGTATTAATTTGCGTTTTGAGAGCCTCAAGTATTCAGTAGCCTCAGGAAATCAAGTCCAAAAGGCTGTTTGTATTTGCAGCAATATGGAATGAGCGAAAGTGGAATACTGTATATGTCCACTATTGTAAAATGTCCATTCCAGTCGGCTATACGGAAAAAAGACACGCCTCTGCGATGGAAGACATTGGCTGTGTTCCAAAATGCATTCTTGCACTCTATCTAGAGTGTATACCGTACATGGTATACGCTCTAGACAGAGTGCAAGAACGCATTTTGGAAGACAGCCATTGAAGAAAGACGTGGCCAAATTAGTTGTCAATAATTGTTGGCATTATTACCAACATGGCCTCTCAATAGTGTCCTATTCGTCACAAAAATATCCGACTCTTCACCTCTCTCCAGGAGTTGAACTGGGAGAGGGTCTTTTTCTTGATCATTTCCGATTAACAAACAAAGGCATGACAATGTATCCAGCATGCTCTTCCCCTTCAAACAATCCCTCAAAAAGCATTACAGTATACAAAATAAATGCATCACTATTATTATTACATTGTGTAAACAAGAGAAGACTGCCCTTGCTGAAAATGTGGACATTTGCCCCCTATTATAACTGTAGGCTACTTTTCTACCCAGTCTTAATTCCACTGAAACCCAACATAATAATAATGTACTTACTGCTGTCATGCATGAACATTCCTAACTTGATTCTGTAATCATTCTGTTACATTATTATGTCACACTCGCACTTATTCTTGTCAGACTGCGCTAAAACATTTCCCCGTTTCTCTGCACTGTGAGAGAATGCGTGATCTGCAATTCATGAGCTGCTATAATGAACTTGATTTTGCCTACATGTATCTAATGAGGCAAACCATTCTCTTTTCAAACATCCTTCACAGCTCTTCTCACCACCTTGTGGTGGCTTTCCGCAGCACTTCACACTGCATGTGCGGTGCGGCAGCGGCTTTGAAGTGCAGTGGCGGTGTGCGGGGATTAAACCCTTGCCTACTGTATGACTCAATCCTATCAATTTTCAATGGATCTCTCACTTCCGACTGTGTTCCCAATTCACTGAAAGTGGCAGTAATTAAACCCCTTGCTGAAAAAAACTAACCTTGACTCTGATGTCCTAAAAACTACAGGCTTAAGGTCTATACATGCTTCTGCGTCAATTGTGCAACTAGTATGTGGTTCGTGCTGCCCAACACTTTCGCAAACACTCTGTAATTCATATTTCTGCATAGCCTACTTTTTTCCGCCTGTGTGCAGTGGTGTCATTACACTTCTGTACACAGTTTTGGTGGCTTTCATATTAACGGTTACATAATTAATGGTTGGCTAGTTAACAAACAAAGCTAACTACTGTAGCTAGCTAGTAAAACGGCTGCCTGTATTTACCTCAGGATAGTCTATCTTGGTCTCCTTGTGCTTTATAAATACTTCCAGCCAGAGGTAGGCTTTGTTTGATTCCCAGCTGCAGCGCCACTTTTCTTTGTTTTCTCCAGCTTTCCTTTCAAAACTTGTCCCGAATCTTCTTACAACTACTTCAGCTCTGCCTCCATTCACTAACCAACCAATCAATGGTGTGCAACATCAACGCGGCCGGTCGCTCATCGAGAAATCGAGAGACGTGTGCAACACCCTGTGCAACCTCCTCTGTAACAGTTGCGTGACCTTCGCGAACCTATGCAGACCCCTGGTTGCGTTGTTGTTGATGAAGCATGAATCGGCCTTAGGCTATTTCTAATGTACAGTTTTTGTCTAAAATATTGAAAAAAGTTGTTGCTCAACAGCTCATTGATTTCCTCAAATCAAATAATATCTTTGAGAGCCTACAATCAGGTTTTAGCCCACAAAGCATAGACTGCCTTAATCCAAGTGCTAAATGACTTAATGCTAGTCTCTGAGAGCAACTCTGTCTCTATCCTTGACTTAACTGACTCATTTGAATCTGTGAGTCTGATTTCTCTCGGTTTAATCATATCTCACTGAAAGATAACAATGTGTTCACATGGGTGTACCACAAAGCTGTGTTTTTGGGACCACTGCCTTTCTCCTTATACATGCTACCCCTACAATAGGCATATATAATCTGTTATCATCCATTGCTATGCAGATGGTAGACTGTAAACTTACAAACTTAGTGTAACATTGCAATGAAACCTGGCATGCAGTTTATTGTCTTGGAGGCCTGTGTGAAAAATCGTCCCCATCCTTAAAGGAGCAGGGCAAAAGTTTGTCAGAAATCTGCCACCTCTGGTCATCGTGGCAAAATTAGTTTGAAGTTCCAAACAACATCATCCTCCCTAATAAAAATATAACCCCCGAAATGCACTTGCAGTGTCGAACATTAGCTGTTATGTTTCTGCATGCGCACACGATTCAAAGAGGCAACCACCAGAGACAGAAAGGCAAAAATCGTTTAGTCCATTCTCCTAGAACACCCCTGGCAGCAACAACATGGTTATATGCAAACCGAGTGTCAGGTAGGATACTCCATTTTAGAAAGCTCTTTTCCCAAAGCAAACAGCATTCGTAAAATGAAATATTTCTTTCAAGGGATATCATTCCCTGATCACTACCAATTAAACATAGTCATTACAACCATAATGTGATATCCATCCTGGATATATGGTATCTCCACGAGCAGCTACGGACCTACCACTTGTTACCAGCGAATGTTCACGCATCGCATTCTGTATTCTGAGCACATTCAACCCAATGAATGGCTTACCATGGTAGACCTCTAAGATTTGTATTTCCACATCAGAGTTTATCCTGCACACAGGCGATTTCTGATGTTCCCTCTTGTCAGTCTCATTTCTCCCTCCCGAGTGAGGTCGCATGGTCTTTTTTCCTGATTGCCCAGCACGGCTTCTTCACCGATGTCCTTGGTGCCTAACATTGTGCAGGTAATTGCTATTACAATCACAGGGCTAAATGACCTGTAAGAGATCCAATTATACTCGAAGGGCTTGGTCCCGAACGTTATTCAGCCATGATTCAGAGGTGCTAGAGCCCCCTCCACAGTGAGTCTATATGGCCTCAAATGGAGGGCGTTTGAGGGTTTGTGTGAGAGGTGAGGTGTGGTGCCTTTACAGTGCTCCACTCCCACAGCCCTCTCCATCTTACAGGACCTGCCATTAAATGCTACCTGGACGCCATCTGGCATGCCATGTTGGTCCTGGAGCACACTCCCTTGTCATTCTGTGAAGGGAGCACGCTGCATCCGTTCGGCCTCAAGGCCACCTGTCCCATTTTGGGACTTGTCACTGGTTCTCGATACGCTTACGAGCACTCGATCGAGCCTTTGGTGACCGTTGACTTTTGAGACTTTGTCTTTTAAGACGGCTTTGTTCCTAGCCTTGACCACAAGTAATTTCTAGTGCTACTGAACTGTTTTCCTTCCATCCCCTGCTACTTCTTCTCCGGAGGATAGGTGTCTGAACACGCTCTATGCATATACTAGAACAGATCTGAGGCGTTCACAGAGTGTGATCAACTGTGTGTTTCACAGACCTTGTACTGGGTAGGGAACCATCCAAACAACGCTTTCCCACTGTATAATGGAGGCTATTGCAGAAGCTGACAGTTCTAAAAACCTGCAGCCCCCTTTGGGAGTCAGGGTGCATTCTACTAGAGGGATTGCTACATCTTGGGATCTGAGATTTGTGCTGTAGCCAGTTGTCCCCTCATACTTTAGGGAGATTCTGCCTGGATGTCACTGCACGTTCTTTGGCGCATATGGTCCTTGGCGCTGGAACTGAGTAGGGTGAACCTGGTACTTTTCCAAGTATTCACTCAGGTTTTCTGTATGAGCTTTGGCAATCAGGGTGTTGTGCAAATGTCAAAGTGAGATGTCAAACGGAGTCGATTGAAAGAGAATTTTGGGTTACGGCATGTAACCCTGGTTCTCTGAAGGAGATGAGGGAGACATATCACCAGATTGCCCATCTCTTACCGGCTTGTGAAGAGGTGGTTTGCAGAATGAAATTGGTACGCATTGCAGTAGCGTTTGTAGGTTGGGCTGGGCCTGTCCCATGCATGATTGAACAGGGTTTCAGTGAGCAGGGTATGCAGGGGTGCATAACTCATTGTGAGATTTCTCCCTCATCTCCTTCGGAGAACTAGGGTTACATACCATAACCCAAAGGTTGTTAGCTTGGGATCTGATTAGATTTCAATTTAAATCTAGATTTTAAATCTAGATTTTGTGTTTATTTTGTGTTTTATTTATGTGAAGATATTGATATGGATTCCTTGATAGGCTGACTGCATAATGTACACGTATTGAAGATATTGGACTTGTCCCTATTTGTATATTAGGTATGGCTACCAACTCTCCACAGCCAGATACAGTATGAGCAATAACAATTGAAGGCATATATAGATAACACACTCATGTATTCATTTCCTCTTATAGAGCATTTTCACTACTGCAATAGATGAAATCTATTTAAAATAAAAACTCTAAATGGGTGAAACATGTCTTAAAGGTCAATGCTGAAATTGTGACAGTGTCAGAAGTAAATAGCTACATTCAGGAATATAGACACAAAAGAAAATGGGTTATTTACGACCCCTGCACCCAGCACCATGACCAACCAAAGCAGGCAGTATAAGCCCAGGAATATCTCAGGGCAGATAACCCATAGCAGTCCACTGTGTAATCATGTGTCCTTTTCATTAAATTAAGGTCCTTAAGTTGTGTGAGTCATGGTGGAAAGTGATGCTGAAGCACACAATTGATCCCCCTTCTAGGGTCTGGGAAATAAAAATGTTTTACACGCATATTGTTATGGATATCTCATACTGTAGATCAAGGCACTGTGAACTATTGTTGAGAACTATTGTAGCTAAAGATATGTGGTATGCATTCTTTGTTGACTGTGTAACTTTCTCTGTGTTAAAGGGACACTTCACAGATTTTTGACCTCAAAATCGTTGTCCAGATCACATTACAAACGTATGGGCATGTGAAAATAGCTTCCAAATGCATTCTGTAGATCAAAAGCTAGGAGGTTTGAGGATTTAACCCTGAATGATGTATTTGGGTGTAATCACAAGGTTTTGAAAATTACAAGGAGATTTAGGGAGGTGTGATCTTACCGTTCCCAAACTAACCCTTACATCCATAAGCACCACGTCTATTACTTATGTTTACTAACATGAATCTTAGAACCAGTTTTTGTGGCAGCTATACATGCCCAAACCATAGCACCCCCTCCACCATGTTTCACAGATGAGGTGGTATGCTGTAAATCTTGGTCAGATCCTTTTTACTCCAAACTTTCTTCTTGCAATCACTCTGGTACATGATTATATTTGTCTTATCTGCCCACAAGTCCGTTTTCCAGACCACTGCAGGCTTTTTAGTAACTTTTTAGTAAACTGTAACCTGACCATCCTTTTTGGGGATAACTAGTGGTTTGCACCTTGCAGTAAAGCCTCTGTATTTCGGCTGGTGATGTATTCTGCGGGTGGTAGACTCTGACACATACACACATACCTCCTGGAGAGTGTTCCTGATCTGTGGGACAGTTTCTTTAGGGGTTTCTAAATTATTTTGAGCATTCATTCATCATTCACTGTAGAAGTCTTCCTTGGCCTATGAGCCCGTTTGCAATAGCTGAGCTTTTTACTTTGTACTTTCTTTCTTTTTGAATGATGTTACAAACTGTTGATTTTGGTAAGTCTAAGGTTTTGGCATGTTTCTGATAGATTTTCCTGATATTTCTGCCTCATAATGGCTTCCTTGATTTTCATGCTGACAGACACCAATAGCAGACTCCAAAAGCAAATGCAAAGCCTAGATTCAATACTAGACATTGACAGCTCTCTTATGCCTACACAAATGATGTGATGGAACACACCTGGCTAACCAGAAACACCTGTCAAGCTAATTTTCCAATACTTTTGGTGTCCTGAAATAGGGGGACTATGTATTAAAAGAGTTGTCATTTCTAAATGGTGAATCCAATCTGAAAAAAATAAAACATTGAATTAAAACTGAGGATCTCTACTTTAACCTCATAGTAATTGCTTAATTTCCAAACTGTTGGAGTATAGAGCTAAAAGAATACAAAATTATTATTATTTCCAATAGTGTCCTATATTGTACTGGCACTGTATTACTTTCTGGTCCGATAACAGGCTATTTTCTCGCATATTTACACACATTTGTTTATATTTCCTGGCTATTTAGACAACAAAGACGACTTGTAACTTGCTGTTGAGTCCTGGTGACCATGGGTGAAATTTTCCTTTAAGAGAATCAGGTACCACAATTCATTAGAACCCACTGGGAACTCCACAGTTTTTAATTAAATGTTGATTTGGTAGTTTGGTACCAAAACCCAAGGCTAGAGATTACAGTATATGAGCTTATCACCAAGTATCCAGTTCATTTAAAGCTTGAGGTTTCCCTTGAAGTTCTCTGTCATGTCTTACAATAGGCACAGGGGATAGAGAAACTTAGTGTTACACAAATTACAGCCAATGCAAGTACTGTACACGCATTATTCGAAAACCAATTTTATCCCCCTGTATTGCTACATTATAGTGTTAACATTGTTGTGAGCACTTGAATCATTTGGGGAACACAAAATTCAGTTTTCCTCTCATCGCACCATAGAAAACTTAAAAACATTCCTGTAATTAGGGTTGGTCTGGGGTTGGTCTCTCTGATTACATCCTAAGCTGGTTCTGTACATATATTACAGGGAGAAAATTCTATGTCAGTCTTGGAGATCATGTATCGGATGAGTATGATGTGTTGCACAAGGAAGTTGCCTTGGTCCCTTACTATTCTCACTGTATATGCTACCACTTGGCGACATTATCAGAGCACACAATGTAAACTTCTATAGCTATGCAGATGATACTCAATTATACATCTCTGTTGAACGAAATGATACTAACTGTCTATCAGCTGTCAATAAATGGATGAACAATAACTTTTTAAAGCTAAATGAGGACAAGACTGAAATCCTCTTACTTGCCCCCAAAGACAAACGGGCTATGTTTTAAACAGCCTTGGGAATCTAACTCCCCTGATTAAGTCAGAGGTTACAAGGTCTTGGTGTTATATTAGAATCTTAGACTCACGGTCTTGGTGTTATCTTAGACTCTGATCTGTTGTAATTCCCACATTAGCAAGGTGACCAAGATGGCCTATTTTCATCTGAGAAACATTGCCAAGGTGCAGCCGTTTTTAACTCAGCAGGATGCTGAAAAACTGATTCATGCTTTTATTTCAAGAAGACTTGACTACTGTAATGCACTTTTTACTGGCCTCCCCAAGAAGTCTATAGACAAGCTCTAACTAATTCAAAACTCTGCTGCTAGGCTCCTGACTGACTAAGAGGAGAGGGCATATCACTCCAGTCTTAACGGCTCTGCACTGGTTCCCTGTATCGTTTAGAATTGACTTCAAAGTCCTTCTACTCGTATTTAAAGCATTAAATGGGCTGGGACCATCCTACCTTACTGATTCGCTGACAATCTATTTGCCCTCAAGAGCACTCAGGTTGTCTGCTGCTGGCTTATTGAAGGTTACTAACAAAATCCAAAAGAAAGTTGGTGATGCAGCATTTATTAACTATGCCCCTAAACTGTGGAATACGGTACCTCAAGAAATCAGGGAAGCAAGCTCAGTAAACATCTTTAAGCGCCAGTTAAAAACCTATCTCTTCAATTTAGCTTTCAATTAGCATTTTATCTATGCTGCTATCTCTGCTGATTTTATTGTATTGATCAACTATCTATGCGACTAGATTGAGTGATGGTACTTTTATTGTATTGATTTATTATGTTATAGTTGTTTTTGTTTTTAATCTGCTCTTGCACTGTATTGTACAGCACTTTGCTGATGTTTTGGTTGTTCTCGTTTTCCTTTTTTATCTGTTCTTTTTTTTAATCTGTTTATCTGTTCCTTTTTTCTTTCTTTTGCACAGTATTGTAAAGCAGCTGCATTCTTATGTATGAAAGGTGCTATATAAATAAAAGCGTATTATTGTTGTTATTATTATTATTATTAATAATAATAATAATAATAATAATAATAATAATAATAATAATAATTTGAATTATTGCTTCTAGCTCATTGCTACAGTAGCTATAGTACAGTAGTATACCAATTATCATATAGAGGAATGTTATCAGATATCATTCTCATTTATGATTGGCTTCACAGCATCATAATTACTCTTGTCACTGAAAGTGCCTACAGTACATTAGTGTGCACTATGTGGCAATTACTTCCTAGAGTTTGCATGAAGGCATTTTACAAATTTCACCTCATGCCAGAGGAGCAAAATCTATTTGACATTTTGGAGTACATTTTGGAGGTCATTTGCATTGGTAATTCCTATCATCCTTCCATGCCAAATTGTATGCTTAGTGAGAGAGCTATTTCTAGGCAGTTGTGTTTGAGCCTCTAATTAATCTTTTCAATATCTGGTTTAGCCAGGAGAGCTCAACAGGCACAGTATGAATAAACACATTAACCTGCTCTAAAACAACTGACATTTCCACCACCTGCCACTAACAGTGGGTTGTTTCAAACACAGTGCAGAGAGGAAATTGGATGAGGTACAGTGGAGTAAATGAAACACATAATCTATGTGAAACTGGTTCTACTTTATTATTTACAGTACCAATAAACATAGCAACCTGTCAAATATAATTGTATCCTGAAAATTCCTGCTTTCAAGTCCTGTTGCAAAGATACAATACTGTTTTCATGCATACTGTATGTCCCATAGTCAAATAGGAAACAATGTTTTAGTGAAGGGATTTGGAGTGGTGTCAGTAGTAAAAGGCAAGGCAAGGCAACTTTATTTATATAGCACATTTCATACACAAGGCAGACTCAAAGTACTTCATATAAAAACATGTCATACAATAAAATGAAATAAGAAAATAAAATAAGAAAAGAGTAAAGATATAAAAGTGCAAAAGTTAAAAAGCTAAAAAAAATAAAAAATGTAGTGCAATGTAGTTAAGATTTAGCAGAAAGCTAAAGTGAACATGAACGTTTTTAGCCTTGATTTAAAAGTGGTCAGAGTTGGGGCAAGTCTTAAGTCTTCAGGAAGTTTATTCCAGCTATTTGTTGCATAGTAACTAAATCCTGCTTTCCCATGTTTTGTATTTACTCTGGGAACCATTAACAGATTGGTCCATATGATTTTAGTGGACTAGAAGGCTTGTGTAGCAGAAGCATTTCAGTGATATACTTTGGCCCTAAGCCATGTAGTGATTTATAGGTGAGCAGCAGTATTTTGAAATCAATTCTCTAACATACGGGGAGCCAATGTAAGGATTTAAGAATTGGTGTAATGTGTTAAAAAATGTTGGTCTTGGTAAGAACTCTAGCAGCAGCATTCTGAACAAGCTGTAGCTGCCTAAGAGTTTTTTTCAGAAGACCTGCAAGGAGGCCATTACAATAATCTAGCCTACTAGTAATAAAGGCATGTACAAGTCTTGTGTGGACATGAGTCCTCTTAGTCTTGCTATGTTTTTAAGGTGATAGTAGGCCAATTTTGTTACTGTTTTGATGTGGCTGTCAAAATGTAGATCCAAATTCATAATAACCCAGAGATTTCTGGCTTTCAAGGACAGAGTGAAGGTGTTGGGTAACTTTCAGACTTTCTTTTTTCTTGCTGAAAACAATTATCGCGGTTTTGTCCTTATTTAATTGAAGGAAATTTTGGCACATCCAGTCTTTGACTTGCTCAATGGACTGGCACAGCAGATCTATGGGGCGATAGTCGTTCAGTGATAGCGCTATATAGATTTGAGTGTCGTCGGCATAGCAATGGTAGCCAATATTATTATTTCGCATGATTAGCCCTAGTGGGAGCATGTAGAGGTTGAATAAAGATGGCCCTAGGATTGAACCTTGGGGGACTCCGCACGTCATGTTAGTTGGTTCCGATACATAGTTGCCAATGAAGACAAAATTATTCCTGTCTTGTAGATATGACCTGAACCAACTTAAAGCTGTGCCTGAAAGCCCTACCTAGCTTTCCAACCTGTCCAAAAGTATTGAGTGGTCAACAGTGTCGAATGCAGCACTGAGGTCTAATAGTATTAATATTGACATTTTGCCAGAGTCTGTGTTAAGACGGATGTCATTTACAACTTTAATAAGAACAGTCTCGGTGCTGTGAAGAGGTCGAAATCCTGACTGGAAGTTGTCATAGCAGCCAGTTGAGGTCAGGAAATGATTAAGTTGCTGGAGGACAACTTTCTCAATGATTTTACTTATGAAGTGTAGATTTGATATCGGTCTGTAGTTGTTAATGATAGAGGCATCTAGACTCTGCTTTTTTAAAAGGGGTTTAATAACTGCAGTTTTCAAGGCTTTTGGAAAATTGCCTGATTGGAGAGAGCTGTTAACTATTTGCAGTATGTCTATTGCTTGGCAGTCAAAAACATTCTTAAAGAAGCTGGTAGGTAAAGCATCGAGGCAGCAGGTGGATGGCTTTAGTTGTGTCACCCTTTCCACAAGAGTTTTAGAATCTATGAAATTAAAGCATGTCATTATTGCAACGTTACTTTTGTCTAAAAAGTGGTGATCCAAAAAAAATGTTTTCTATGTTTTTAAGGCATTTCTGCTTTATTGGGATAGAGACAATAGAGATTGACAGGAAGGATGGGTGAGAGAGAGGAGGGATGACATGCAAGATTCAAACCAGGAACCTTGCAATTATGTGGTATGCGCATTAGTGTGGTACGCCACTAAGCGCCCCGATCCAACATTTTTATTTGAAGTGGAAATATTGATGGCGCGTCTAATGCCTTCAATTTTATCAGTAAAAAAGGATGCAAACTCGTTGCATTTCTGGGTGGAAAGGAGTTCAGGGGGTATTTGTGTTGGGGGATTGGTCAGTCTATCAACAGTTGCAAATAGGGTTTGTGCATTATTAGTGTTGCTGTTAATGATATTGGAGAAAAAGGTTTCTCTAGCACTTTTTAAGTCTAAATTGTAGGCACGGAGGCTCTCTTTATAGATGTCATGGTGAACATGAAGTTTTGTTTTCCGCCAGATGCATTCAGCTTTCCGGCACTCTCTTGTGTATCGCATATAAAAGTTGGAATGATTTGAGATTTATATTTGTGTTCTACATAATTGATTTGTCCCTCAACATACACAATTACTATTGCACAGTACACAAAGTACTGAACTTCTCCATAGTTTCAAATGAAACAACTAAAAGGAGATTAACAACTCTCTGCTGCAGTACTAGTGAAACAGAAAAAGTTTCAGAGTATGCTTAAATGTAGCTTGAAGAAAACGCTGGCTGATAAGAATAGACTCATTTCAATATCAGACTCTGACAAACATGATATAAAATAAGTTAAATTGTCATGTCTCAGCTTGGGGAACCATTAGATGTTTTGATATCTTCTAATTAAATTGGATAGGATTAGCACTGGATCAGGATTAAGGGGTTAGGGTTAAGTAAAGAAGAAAACACATTGTAGAAATCAAAAGCAATCTCAGCCATTTTATCTTTGTAATGAACAGAGAGATACAATATACTGTAGGAAATGTTTTGCTAATTGTAAACATAGACTTAGACCTTACATCTACAATGTTGATGATAGCACTGAGTTCTAATTCCTTTACACACTATTTATCTGAATGGTATAATCCAATGTTAAAAAATCTACATCAAATCAGAATTATTTATTTCTGTCTAAAAACAATTCTACAATGTTGACATGCAGTAAGTAGACAGTTTGTTTTAAAATGTGGAATCCTGCTGACTTTTAGTTTCCACACACAGACACAGTAGTCAAAGTCAAAGTCAAAGTGGCTTTATTGTCAATTCTTCACATGTCAAGACATACAAAGGAATCGAGAGGACGTTTCTCACTCTCCCACGGTGAGACAGATAAAGTGCCCAGGCACAACAGATAACACATACTAAAAGTAAAACATTCAATAAAAATAATTTAAACAGTGCAAAAAGAGCAGTCAGTAAAGACAGTAAGTAGCAGCCAAATACTGTGTTTTATACAGATGAATCACAGTATTTCTCTGCCTTCCTCTCATTGGTAATGTATTATGATTTCAAAGTATTTTAGTAACTTCAATCAGAGAAAGGCTTGTAATGCATAATTGATAACGTATCACATAATTTTAGAAATATTTTGATAAAGTGATGATAGTTTCTCCTCCCTTTTCATTTCCCTAGAGCTAATTCTAGACTGAAAAATAACTTTTCATCTTGACAAGGACAAGACATTCAAGCTGGGGATTAGCGTGTTTCTGTGAATCAATTAAAATATCTTCAGAATAGAATAAGCCTCACTATTATGATTATTATTCTGATTATTCTGATTATTCTGATTATTATTATTATTATTATTATTATTCAATACAACATAAAAGTATTCATACTGTAAGGCTAGAAATTATTCTGTGATATGATCATTCATGCAATCATATCATATACTAACACTTTACACATAATGATCACTCCCTTTGCTCTCAGAACAGCTTCAATTCCTCGTGGCATTGATTCCACAAGATGTTGGAAACATTCCTTTGAGATTCTGGTCCATGATGACATGATTGCATCACGCAATTCCTTCAGATTTTTCAGGTCCTGACATCTTGGTGCCAGGACAACAACCTCCAGCTCAACCTCAGCAAAACTAAGGAGCTGATTGTGGACTACAGGAAGCGGCAGGGAGCCGGGCACGCCCCTATCACCATCAACGGGACGGCAGTAGAGAGAGTCAGCAGATTCAAGTTCCTCGGGGTCCACATCTGCGAGGACCTGACCTGGACTCACCACACCGACGCCATCACAAAGACGGCAAGACAGCGGCTCTTCTTCCTCCGCAGGCTGCGGAGGTTCAACATGGACTCCAGGATACTCTGCAACTTCTACAGGTGCACCATAGAGAGTATCCTGACTGGCTGCATCACCGCCTGGTACGGCAGTTGCTCCGCCCTCAACCGTAAGACATTACAGAGGGTGGTGAAAGCTGCCCAGCACATTACCAGGACGGAGCTGCCATCCATGGAGGACCTCTACACTCAGCGCTGCAGGAAGAAGACTAACCGGATTATTAAAGACCCTCATCACCCCAGCAACAAACTGTTTCGGCTGCTCCCGTCTGGCAGACGCTACCGCAGCATCCGGTCTCGCACCACCAGACTCAGGGACAGTTTCATCCCACAGGCTATAAGACTGTTGAACTCCTGAGCTACTTAGCTCACCACAATGACACTTTAACTATGCCACTTTATAACATGCCACTATAAAATGCCACTTTAGACCAGTCGACATCTGGATAAAAACGTCTGTTTACATTTCACTTTTTACATTTTACATTTACATTTATTTAGTTTTATATTTAGGTAAATATTGTTATTGTTGTTGTTTCTTTATTTTTATTATTTACACTTCTTATTGCACTGTTGGAGGAGCCCAAGACTTAAGAATTTCATTGCCAGTGATTGCTCTGTAACTGTTGTGCATATGACAATAAAACCATCTTGAATCTTGAATCTTGAAGGTGCACATTCAAGCTTTGAATCTCCCGTTCTACCAATTGGATTCAGATCTGGTGACTGGGAAGGCCACGGAAGAACACTGAACTCATTATCAAGTTCATGAAACTAGTTTGAGACGACTTTTGCTTTGTGACTTGGTGCATTATCATGCTGAAAGTAGCTATTAGAAGACAGTTAAATTGTGGCCATGAAGAGATGCACATGGCAAGCAACAATACTCTAATAGGCTGTGGCATTCAAGTGATGATTGATTGGGCCCAAAGTGTGCCAACAAAACATTCCCTACACCATTACACCACCTCTACCGTGAGAAGGTACAGGTGTTCCTAATAAAGTGTTGAGTGAGTGTATATGCCCTTCAGAAAAACAAAGAAACACACACTCTTACCCCCATGCAAATTGCTGCTGAAACATTGGTTGATTAGTATAATTGCATCATAATAACAGCCTGAACCTCGCCAAACAAAGTTATGCGTTTTCTTGTTAAAAACCTTTTCAACCTCTTAAATCCTCTTTCAACCCTACAAAATGGGTGTCTTTCTTGGTTATGTAGGACATTCACATTTTCCTCACTCTACAATTAAAGGAGATATATAATATGGCCACAATTGTGTCTCCTCTAATATGAAAATGTAAAAATTTGATAAGATACTGGGGGGTAATGAGAAAATAGAGGAAATATTTGTGAGACCAGAAAGAAAGCTTAAAGAACACTGCAAGAGCTCAAATGGTGTCTGTTCGCAAAGGGAGAGAAATCCATCTGACTGCAAACCCATTTTGCCTCTGAAGTAAATTCACATTACATAAACATGACTGATGTCTTTCATCAGAGCCATATATCTGTCATTCCGATGTTTAGCTGCACAATAAGGAAATCACATATCCAAATTTGACTGATTTATTGATTGATTGAATCTGAGTTATTTCACTTCCCCAGTAAATTTGAATGATGGGATACTGACTGGAGCTGACAACAAATATCATCATTCTTCACTACAAACACCGCAACCCCCCCCCCACGCACACACACACACACACAAAATACTGATAATTTGCAACTATAAAGGTAATGAAGTACATATATACTCTCTTGAGTATTCTTGTTTTCATACCACACTGTAGTGAACCAATACAAACTTTCAAAGTGGAGAAAAAAATGTTGTGACGTTGTCCCTACATCAGGGACGGCTGGTGGGGGCAAAAATCGGAAATCGTCCCCCAATTTCTACAGTACCTCCACCAGCCTCCCCTGCCCTACATCCAAGGACAGATAATTTGAACGGATTATCCCTTCTCCCAGTTTTTTTGCAGATGTCTGGGGCTTGACATACAGTACAGCATAAGATGGCTTGTAATTAATGGGAGACACAGCAATACAAATCAGGCCAATACTCCAGTGAGTGATGGGAACCAGCAGCTGGCACATAGCAGTGAATCATTTCTATTAAATCACAGGGTAAGATTAAGGCTTTAGCCCCAACACATGGCCCCCACACAGCTGGCTACTGTGCCTCCTAGCCATACCCTAGGCTAATTGACCTTATACTGAGATAACGTGGCAATGTCTACCTGGAGGCAAAACAAAAAAGTACATGACTGATGAGGATTACAGTACGCAGTTAAACCATTCAATGAAACTATTATGCTCCTACTCTTTTTCTCTCTCTTTCTCTCTCTCTCGCTCTCACTATCTTTGTGTCTTTATCCAGGTCTCCCTCCACCTCAGGCTGAAGGTAACTCCTCAGTAGACCTTGATTCCATTCATTAGCAGAGGAGGTCGGAGGTGAACTGCATTTGCAGAGGAACCCCTGCGTTCCAAGCCAAAACATGAAAGCCATGAGTTCTGTTGTTTCTCTCTGTAAATTGTCTGCCTGTCTTACCAGGATACAGACAGAGAAGAGGAGTCTATCATGAGATCAGAACTGTATTTTACAGTTACCACCCAATACCTAAACCCTTCATATGAATGATACACAATACTTAACCCAAAGACACCGTGTAGTTGCCGTGTAAGATACAGTATTACCTGTCCTGCATGCATTTCTAAACAGCACTCTGGTAATGAAAATATATTCTGAGGTAACAAGATAGATGGTTGAGGCTCATCTCTTTCCAGGGGCACTACATGGATTATGGTTACTTTGTTTCTTGTAGACATACTGTACAGTGCAGCCCATTACAATACTGTAGCAAGTGCTCAGGTCCCATTTTTCTAGCCCCCAACCAACTCCTGTGCAGTAAAATATGCCCTTATTTATGACTCTTTCATACCATATTGTCTTTATGTTACCAGCAGCTTTTATTTGCAAATGTGTCTTATTTATTACAGGGAAGACGGGAGATATGCAGCTCTGGTCTATGGTGTTAAATCAGAGGGTGTTTGAGGCTATAAGGCTTCTCTTAAAGGTCAATGAAATCTAGCTCTGCCGCAGCAAATAGGATAAGGTTGGATAACTTTTTACTCACCTAAATATAGACTGAGCCCAGTCACATTTAAAGAGAGGCTACAGGATTTTGTATATTTTCAGCCATTAGTTCTAAAATTAGCACTCACAGGCCAAAAACGGGACCTGTAAGAAATGACCTGAAATTACCAAAAGCTTATTTTGCTAAAGTTTGTTGGGCTTAAACTGAGGACTGTATGGTCTAATGAAATAAGAAATCGATAAACATCATGAACCATATAATCAACACTTAAACCAAATTTTGAATTAGCAAAACAAATCCTGTAACATCCCTTTAAGAGGAGGTTTAACTGGAGAAAGTATGTATCCTAAAAACAGATCCAGAGCCATGCAAACATCTGTAATTACTGTAAGAGCACAATCATTCCCAGCCACCATCGGCACTGTGCTCCCATCCCTTAAAGGAATAGTAGTGTTTCTGGGCCGATAAGGCTTCAATTACATCAGGATTTTCTACCTTCATTTCCTCTCCAGATAAGAATCCAGTGAGATTTTCTCCAGGATGTCTCACATTTAAGGGCTGCAGCAGGAAATGCATCACCATGAGCATCACCACTGCTTGAAGACCAATCAGAGAACATGTTATATTCTTTATAAAGGGGTTTAAAGTTGTTTATAGGAAATTTGAACTGGTGCTGCAAAGCAGGTAAGCGTGGTCCAATGTTTAGTTAACATTTTGCAAACTTGTTGTAAAAATAACATTTAATGCAACAAGCTTTAAAATGGTCTATGAAGCTGTACTGTACATCAGTAGTAGTCATATACATCTCAGTCCAAAATGTACTAAAAAGTGTAAAAACTATAACTTTGGACATAAACCCAGTATTTTCATGTTCAGTCTAAATCGACTGGACCTTTCCACCAATCGAACAGACCCCTCAAAGAAACAAATCTCGTTCTCAGTTGCATTTTTTTTAAATGGGGGGGAGGGAGATCAAGGCCAAATCAGCCAGCGTCTGATTGAGACATAGTGATAACATGTTCGATGCATTATAAATTCATTGTGGACAAAACTAATTTCTAAGGTGGTTACTGGCTTATTGGGATATGCATTCTTGTTTTCAGTCTTGCAATACCCTATACTTTCTATTTTATGTACATTTTGCAAAAGTGTTTAATGGTTAAAGTGTTTCCAAAATAGTGAAACCTCTACTCTCCTGAATGTATAGTATGTTCCTAAACACATTAACTAAATAGGCACAAACATTTCAGAGCAATAATGTTTACCCATTTTGAAGAAGAAATGCTTTCATTTATTATATTAAAAAAAGAAAGCTTGTTCATATTCAAATAGTTACACCTCGGGCCAAAAAAGTCAAAGTAAAGAGAGACTGGGCAGACACCAATTAAGACCTGATTCCCTACATGGTTAACTTGGTGAAGGAGAACACAGCCACCAATTAAGACCTGATCCCCTACATGGTTAACTTGGTGAAGGAGAACACAGCCACCAATTAAGACCTGATTCCCTACGTGGTTAACTTGGTGAAGGAGAACACAGCCTGCTCAGTGCTCATTAGGTTGATGTCGATTCGCTTGCAGTTAAGTATTCTATGGAATGCTGCAAGCAGAGTTGATAAACATATGTGCCATATTTCTTTACCTTTACAATAAAAAGGGTTGTTGTTTCGAGGACACAGAACAAGGCTTCTCTTTAGGGTTATGAACTGTTATTAACTCCTGTAAAGGAAACATTTTTAGTCTTCTTCAGAAATTTAGGGAATTCAATGGTATCACACTTTTTGAAGTGTTCTCATGAAATGTTATAAGGCCTTATGAGTAGATGTATAAATGCATTCATGAGATTATGAAAATACATTTAAAATGTCATCATTTTCTTCTGAGAATGTATTAATGCACTAGGCAACATGCACTAACAACACTGCATTATACATTATATCAACATTGCACAATGCAGTGAAAGGTTGCCAAGTGTAGACTTTAAAGAAAGTGACGTCTCACTTAGTGGGACTTTTAGAGAAGCTCAATCTGGCTCTAATTGGAATTGGAATCTAATTAGAATTGGAAACTAATTGTCTCACATCAAGTCTGCCCTTTGAAAAATATGTTAATTCTAGTCTCTAACTGTACACAGGAACATCCTTCCCCTACATCACAAGATCGTAAATGTATAAAAGATAAATGTATAAATAATCCTCCAAAATCTTCTCAAATCAACGTAATACCCTGATATCTATTCCCATATATAAATTTAAAGTGTATGTCAGGTAGGGATTATCATTTAGCTTTCCCCTGCCAGTTGCTCTACAGTATGTTGACGATGCAAAGTGCAGACTATCTCTTCAGTATTCATAATGCCCACAGAGGTTTGGTCTTTTTCATCATCTTGAGGAGTGAACACAAGCTTATAGAGAGTGATGGTGATAGGTTAGAGCCCAAGACCTTAACAACAGTAACACTGTTCCCCAAAAATCAAGAAGAAATTTAAGGAGGGATAATTAAAGCTTTACAGTGTATATGCTGTATATATATGTATAAAGTGGTTTATTTACATGATGACATATGAGCCAAACAGCAGGAATGATAGGAAAGAAGACCTCTCAACAACAGCAAGACCATGTACAGTAGACTCAGTGTCAACTCACAGTACTCAGCCTCCCTGAGCCTTTCATAAGTTACATTCTTAGACCTGTATGTGGATGCCACTTCAAGACTGCAGGGAGGAGCAATGTTTCACATGACAGTATTTCCATAGAGGCTCTTTCATATAACCAGTGACACAATATTTCACATAGCCTATCAACCCACACAGTGCGAGCATCAGAAACAGTGCTTGCTACACTAGCCTGTGAGGTTATTGGTGAAGAATGACTTTAGAGATAGATTATCATAAATATCTAAGCCACAAAATTAAACTGTCAACACTTTACTGTACATGACTGTTATGGTCAGAGCTAAAGAACCCAAGCACAGGACACAGAGTCAGGACACGTATATAAAATAATCAGGTTTTAATGAGGGAATAGGGGAAAACGGAGTAGCAGGGTGGAATGGCAAGCAGGGTAGGGTAGCAGGGCAGGTAGACAGAGCATGCAGGGCAGGTAGACTGGGCAGGCAGGTAAGGCAGGGCAGGCAGGCAGGACAGATAGGCAGGTAGGGTAGGCAGGCGAGCAGAAACCGGGAAGTGATCCTGTCGTACAGAGAGTACTAGACAAATACTTAGACACAGAGAATCTTCAGTGAACTAAGTGCTGCTAAGCGGCCGAGAGCAAGACTGACTTGCAAAGACAACAAATGATCTGCCGATGAGTGGATGGGAAGCCGGGGTATAAATACTGCAAGGTGATGAGCTGATGAACCGCAGGTGTGTAGACCAGGCAGGTGGAGATGATGACGTGAACAGGATAGCTGGAACCTGGAGCCACGCCCACACAAACACACACAGACAGACAGAGACAGACAGGGGAGAGAGAGACTGGCACAGGCTAGGTCGAAGTAGAGGGCGTGACAGACTCAGAATCAATCTACTAGTTTCTCAATGTTAATGTCATGTCAGAAATAGTTAAACATCTTAATATTTTTGGGAACAAATACAGGATGTCTGATCCCATCACTCCAATCCAGTCCAATTTATTGAAAATAGATTGAACGAGTAATTACTGGGTCCTTCAACTTTAATGCAGTTGCACCTCTAATGGGATGAATTACAATCTCAGTTTTTACAAGTAAATATCTTGGTCGTCTTGGGCCATGAGTAAATCATCTCAGCGAAAGCTTTGAACAAATTTTTTTTAGAATATCCTGAAAAAATCCCAATATAAAATGAAGGATGTTTAGGGTATCATATTAATATTGTACTTTTAGTATATTTCATGTAATTTACATATTACCCAGAATTCCTATGTCAAATGTAAGTTTTTCTTAACAACAACAATTCAATGCATTTTGAGATTGGATTTTGTATTACCAGTGCTACCTTTCAGTTTTGTATGATTCGATTCCTGCTATCCCTAAAGTATGTGTATGAAGTTGCTAACCATAACTTTAAATAATTAGGACTATAATTAGGACCTAGATAAATTATGCCATTCAGGCCTAATCAGAAGCCTATGGGCCTCCTTGTTTGGCAGATGACTGCTGCAAGAGTTACAGAGTTGCATGGTTACATGTCATGTCCTCCTCAACCTCAATGGGAATTCATGCATTAATAAAAGTTGAATATTAAAAAGAACATCCTAAATCATTTACAATTTTAGTATATTAAATACAATTTAAGCCTGGTCATTTTAGTATTCTTTAATCTGCTTAAGTATATTTAAAATCAAGTATACTAGTAATATACAGGGTAATTTTCAAGCGGCCGCAAGCATTTAAGAAAGCGTAATCTGAGGTTTGAGCCCGATTTCCGCTCTTGGCCAATTTTCAAAACTAATGATACATAGCACATGCTGCGCTCCACTGGCGCCTGGCTCACATAGAGAGGTGTTTCGTCTTCACAAAATATGTTCATATGACATTAACACCTCACACCTCCATTTTCAAAAAGACGTGCTGTACGTATGCACATACGCCTGTGGAAAAGTTGCACTAGGGTAGAATGAGGTACACCATATTTAGGGAACATCGCCAGACAAAGACGCTACCCAGAAAATATAAAGAATATACAACAGTCGTTAAAGTTCTGTAGATGCTTTCGATGCTACCGATAATCAACTAATCAGAAAATATAGACTTGACAATCATGCCATTCTGTATTTAACATTGGGGATCGGGACCAGAGATTTTCCAATGCTTTGCATTCCATTGCCGACTGTCTCAAACTGCTTCATTAAGATTTTGTCATCTACGGCGTTATGTTTTATAGGAATCTTTGATGCAGTAAAATTTGCTTTTGGTTTTGAGACATTCGGCAATGCAGCACAGGAGGGATGGTTCGGACTCATCACTGGTGAGCTCAATAGATGGTGAAGGTTCATTATATTGGTATTGAATGTTAAATCAGCAACCTTTATTTTTTATTTGCTTTTCAAAGGAGATGTAGCATTTATTGAGTTGGTGATTATTTGCCAGATTTTCTCTTTTGATGAGTCTAGTAAATGCCCCCTTCCAAGTGACCAGTCTATTGTAAAACGATGAATGAGGTGCACAACATATTTAAATAAGGCATGTCCACGTCTTTTTGCGCTCAGCTCCGGACGCATGCGCAGCATAGAAAAATCTTTGAAAATAACTTCACATAGGCGTAGCGTGGGCGTAGCAAAATGCCCGTGTACTGTACGTCAGCTTTTAGGTTTCTTTGAAAATCACATTGATAATGTTTAAGTATATTTAACGTTTTTTTTTTGCTTGGGAAGAAGATTATTTGATCTGTAAACTGCAACATTTTGCTTTCACTAGTTCAAGTTGTTCTACACTGATGAAAGAGAGAGGAAGAGAGTGTTTACTGTGAGTAGCCTACAGTAGGCTACATGTAATGCCTGTCAGCTCTGCTAAACGAAATTATCCTCACTATCTCCAGTAAACAGGGTCTTGCTGTTTGTTTGTGCTGCAGGATACATTTAACTTCCTCACATGTGTATATCTTATTAGGCTACTGAAAAGTTGCCTAGATATCTATCATGTCAGCCATGAACCGTAGGCCTTGACTTCCCCTATAGACTGAGAGAGAGATAGAAAGAGAGAGTGAGAGAGAGAGAGAGACCAGTCTGTTTTGAGAATGGCTTTGCAGCATTTGTTTGTAGAGGGGATGATTTGATAAGACAGGGATTCCTCTAATGGTTTAAATGTCACACAGTCAATAAAGATCCTGGCACCCTGTCACTTCTTGTTTGTACTATGACAGAGAATGCTATTAAAAAATAGAAACCAGAATTACCCAAGTGACATTTACCCATTGTTGTTTTTCATGTCGTGTTTTTTTTCTTTCCGCCGACACCCATGAAGTGGGTCCCATCTGATTCCTCCCTCTGACATGGTATAATTTCTAACTTCTACAATTAATATTGGCATTAAAGAAACCTCTAGAAGGATGGCATTTAATCAAATTCATTATTCCTTAAACACTGGGCAGCACAAATCTTATTTGCTTTGTAAGTGTGTGGTTCAGTGGCAGGAAAAGGTTATAGAATCCAATTAAAATTCATGAATTAATACCCACGTTTTACCAGCCTTGTGCTTTGTCTGATGTATTTCAATATGGTGAACACATAATGATGATACTTTTGATATGTATGTATCCCACAGTGACCTCAAAAAGGTTTTCATTAAGTTTTGTTTGATGGGCAAGGAGAGAGCATGTCAGTGCAGCTGATACTTTCATATGAACAAATTGGACACCTGTTATAAGGTGTGGAGGCTACTTAAGAACAAATTGGATAGGAATATTCTAAAACTAAACTAGATTATATGTTATAATAGTTTGCTTCAGTATTCCTCCTTTGGCTCAAAATGTGTCATTGTGTAATGTATGGCATGTCTATATTCAGAGCACATGCTAAATGTCCTTATCTTGTTTTTGCATTTGCTTTAAATGTTTTATCTAATGTTTTCAACCCACCATGGGGAAAGTAATAACAGTATTCCCAACATTAGCATCAAATGATACAGGATTGAAATTGTCATTTATCAAACAAGAGAGCAAAGACTTGTTTGTTCCTGCATTGTCAAAATGGATATCCTTGAATGAAGGACCTTGATAACACTGGTATTGCTACATAAAGAAGTCACATCACTGGAAGAATTTTGTGAGAATGCTGTAATTGTGAGTTTCAATGGGGAAAGTAATACATAGTATGAGGAAGAGCATTTATGTTTTCTGAATAAACAGGTCCACACAAGCTTTTTGGCCATCTACACACAGGATTTCATCATAAACATACTGTATTGCACATACAGTGCCCTGCGTAAGTAATGGGAGAGTGAAGCATATTTTCTTCTTTTGGCTCTACACTCCAAAGGTTTGGATTTTAAATCAAACAATTACTATTAGGTTAAAGTAGAGATCAGCTTTTTTTATTTTATGGTATTTGTGTCCATATTGGTTTCACCATTCAGAAATTACAACACTTTTTATGCATAGTGCCCCTATTTCAGGGTACCCAAACGTGAGGTACAATATAGGCATGTATGGCTTCAGCTGGAACTGGCTCACTTACAGAAACATCTTGTCAGCCCATCATACAGCAGGACAATGACCCAAGACACACTGCAAGGTTTTCAGGCCCTAAAAGTGGAATAATGTTGACTGGCCAAGTCAAGCTCCTATTGAACATGAATTTGCTGAAAAGGAGACTGAAGGCAAAATGTCCTCAAAACAAACAACTGAAGATGGCTGCAGTACGGGCCTGGCAGAGCATCATGAGAGAAGATACGCAGCACCCGGTGGGGTCAATGGGTCGCCGACTTCAGGCAGTTATTGCATGCAAAGGATTGTCGACCAAATACTCATTTCGGTTGACCAAATCATATGAAATAGGGGGACTAAAATTATTGTAATTTCTGAATGGTAACCAGTATGTACACCATCAAATAAAAGCTGATAATCTCTACTTTAACCTCATAGTAATTGTTTTATTTCAAATCCACAATTTTGGAGTGTAGAGCCAAAAGAAGAAAAATTTTTTCACATTACTTACATAGGACACTGTATGTAACAGAGTAGAGCCTAAGCATTTGCTGGCATGAGGGAGTCAGTACTTCAAGTATTCAGCAGAAGAGAATAGAGGTGATATTTCTCTCCAATTTGTAATGGCAGTCAGTCTGTTTTACAATCAGTTTTACAGGGAAAAAGTGTTTATGCCGGGATGTTGCAGCAATGCTGCCTCACATTATCAAAGTGAGCAAGTTGATGGATGAAGATTGCCAAGAGTAAACACGTTTTACAGGAAGCAGAAATGAACACAAACAGTATTTTGCTTCCCTGAAACGTTTATGTCTTCGAAGCCATGCCAGCAACCAGGGTAAAAAAAGGCTAACAAATTAAACTGTAAATACTATCGTGTACAGGCATATGTCTATATGCTATACCTGTAAGTGACTGATGTAGAAAAAAGTGTGGAAAATAAAGTTTAATAGAAACTAAGCTTGCAAAATGTTTGGCGAGTGAAGAAAGGTGGCTGGTTGCACAGTCATGCGTCTTCTAATTAATGGCCTGTCATATTAAATAGACGCACATCTACAGTAATTCCAAAGAAACAGATGATAGTGAAAAGGTGGTTCCAACACACTCTGTCTTTCCTTTCCTCTTAATCATCATAACGGTGTTAGTGGGGGCTGTAAAATGACAGGGAAAATTGCTGGCAATAATTCATTTGAGAAGCAATCTCAATGTTCACTACTTGGGCTTAATATGCCGCAGCAGTCATTGTTTACCATTAAAATCGATGAAGCTGTCACTTCTGGCTCTGCCTGAGAAGTCATCTCCATCTGAGGGCGTTGGTTGAGTTGAATTCCTAGAATAGTTCTCATTTGCATCAAAGGACCGGGGCGGGAGCATGATGTGATAAGCAATTATAGAAGTGTCAAAGGTGCAGTACTGAATGGAGCAAATTAAGATAAGTGGCTGCCAATCAACATTCATCACCAAAGAAGGAAAAAATAATTCATTTAATTCAAAACTCAGACTCCAAACTGACTTTCTCTTACAGCTGTCAAGGGCGGTAAAGACCACTCGTCTTTTTGAATATAATTTCCTGTCTGTTGTGTTTTTGACCCATCTAGCTTAATTTATTTAATGAATGCTGTCTTTGGCGCAGTCACTTTTATGCATATCATATGCTTGACACAATTCAGAAACTAAAGCACAGCACATTCCAAAGAAGCAGATAAAGACTAAGCACTTTTCTGGGTTACATTCCGGCTTCTCTAGTCAAATAAAAGAAGATAAGATGTTCGCTAAGCATCTTGTTCTGTGTTTCCTTAAAAAAAAAAGGTAATCTCAACAACAACTTTGTGCAGTGGAGGATGTTCACAAATCCGAACATATTGATTGAAGTCTGTCCTGGGAACAGAATGCTGCAATTCCAATCAGGGACTTCAAGGTCTCAAATAAAATGTTAATTGAAATCAATAGTGGCTTGATCACTGTAACATTTAACTTTTTCTCTGAAACTGGGGATCCATAGTGCCATAAAGCACTCACAAATACCAATAGGGAGTAGACAATGAATGAATGAATAATTCCATTAATGTACACCAATTAGACTCAGCTAGCATCCATAATACTTGAATTGACATAAAGATGGAGATGAACAAATACTAAACCATGTATCACATTTTAGAGGTCGCGCATCGGTTTTAAAGCCACAATCCATAATTTGAAAAACAACAAAACTGCAAGATTTGGAGAAATGCCACCACAAATTCATAGACAGAAATGGATGCAAGGACTGACAGTCTGTGACATCAACATGGGAGGTTATTTTATTTTAAATGTTTTTAATATATTTTGAAGATATACCTATTCCTGTTGCTTGTAATCATTGGAGTAAGACAGCTTCATATTTTGAGTTATACGGTAAAACAGTCTTATTAAGTATTAAGCTCATGAAGCGTTTTTAAATTATATTCTTCAAGAATCAGTATATTTATACAGTATATCCAAAAATGGCTTAATGGATTACAGATTGTGGCTTAAAGGCGCAGGGTGTAAATTTGTCAGAAATCTGCCACCTCTGGCCATCGCGACAAAATTCAGTTTGAAGTTCCAAACAACAACATCTTCCCTAATATTAATATAACCCCCTAAAATGGACTTGAGTGTCGGACATTAAATGTTGTGTTTCTGCATGCGCATATGATTCGAAGAGTTGGACACAAGAGACAGAAAGGGACAAATCGGTGAGTCTACTCCCCTAGAACACCCCTGGCAGTAACAACATGTTTATATGCAAACTGAGTGTCAGGTAGGACAATCCATTTTAGAAAGCACTTTTTCTGGACCGAAGCATTCGTAAATGAAATATTTCTTTCATGGGATCTCATTCCCTGATTGCTACTGATTAAACACAGACATTACAACCATTAGGAAGCTTTTAGAAAGCTTGAATGTTACATAATGGACCTTTAAAGGACCCACTTCAAAGAAACACCTTTTTTATTTGAGTTCACTGCTTGTACGTCATATGTCAGTGGACTAGCATACTGCTTTTTTGCATAGGGGGATTATTCACCTGCCATTGTATTAGCTCCTTACTGCATAAACCAAATTAGGTTTGCTGTAATCCTTAAAGCAAATGCTGAGCAGCATACTGAAGCTGTCTTCTGAGAGTTACAGTGTGAGGATCTTGAGCTTCTTCAAAAGCCTTGAAAAGTATCAAGACTGTTGCATGCGGTGGGTTGGAAGTATTGAGAGAAAGTGTCAGATGAGTTTTCTCACTAGTCCCGCTTTATTACCTCTGAATATGCATTCCTCGAGGTCCCCTACAGATGTTGCAGATTTGTATTGTGGAGTTCAGCATAAGAACCAGTCCGAGCATGATATCAATCAATCAATAAATCAAGTTTATTTGTATAGCACTTTTTACATAGACAAATGTCACAAAGTGCTTCACAACAAAAACAATACTTAACAATATAAACAATAAATACAATACAACCAATATGATCTAACACCAAACCATAGACCCCCAAAAGTAAGCCAAGGAATAAACTCCCCAGAGGGGAGAAAGATATAGGGTACAGTGGCAAGGAAAAACTCCCTCTGAGGAAGACTCCAGGGGGACCCACCCTCCTCTGGCTGATCAGGTGCTGAACAGTAAACTAATGGGAATGTGGAATGTGGAATGTTGTGCAAGAGTTCAGGGGTCCATAGTGAAGGGCAGCCTTCTGGGGGGACCCGGGTGGGGCAACGAGGACCAGGATATAGGGTGGAGTAGACTCTGGACAAATTCAGGAACTGGAGTCTAGTTTTGTGGGGCTCAGTGCCCCTCGGACAGATAAGCACAAAGAGATCACAAGAATAGAGGCTGTTGCAAACTGAAAAACTGATACATTAAACAGTAGAAGAAAATCAGCATAAAGCAGGTGGCCTGAGGCCCCCGCCACATCTAAAATACATCTAAAGGACAAGGCCAGCATCCGCTTACACCACATCCACTCTATCATGGGCCGGCCCGGCAGAGGGACATCAGGGGGGTAGAGGGGGCATCAGCTTGAACCCTCACAGTACTGGACCGTATGCCTGCACTGGGAGGGCCTACAGCAGAAGCCCCAGCCAACCCAAGCCTGCACACCGCAGGAGCCCACCCACCACTGAACGGGAAGAAGGACCGGAGATCAGCCCAGGCAACAGATGCTGCCCCCCCCCAACCTGTACCAATTCGGTAAAGGGGCCAACACCAAGCACCCAAGCTTGAACCAGCCTCGACCCATCCACCGGCGCAGGGCACCCCCACCCACAGACAATGACTTCAGCCAGACCCAGATAATGCCCGGGGCAACCACCACCGCCGCCATTCTGTGTAGCCCATGCCACACTCCTACATGGGGACATATATCCGCTGACTAGACAGAAAGAAGAGGGAGCCTTAGGAGGAATTTCTGCAATACAGCTGAAATGAGTGTTGGCTTTGACTAATTTATAAATACAGTACTAGGAACCCAATTTATGGACTAAAAAATAGATGTTCCTTGGCACAAGGGGACATGGTGGTTTCCTTTGTTTCAAAAAAGTTCATGGAAAATACATGATTACCTTTAAGCAACTAGAGAAGGCCACAGAAAGTTTGGGATTGTGGAAGGTAAATGCTAGAGTCAAGGTTTGAAAAAATAGTCTGCATTGATAAACGTTTGAGTGAAATAAAATTGTAATGGCTACGCTAATAAGTTAATAAACAAGTACTGTACCCAAGAATTGCAAATATTGTTCTTAACCTCATCTTCAAACAATTTATGGATTTGAAATAACATATTTTTTAAAACACAGTAATGCAAGCAGAAAGCGTATCACTCAAAACTTAAGGTATGAAAGAGAATGGTTGTAAAGTGCTGGTGCTCTTACCAGAAGTTCATACTGTACATGAACTGTACTACTGAAGAGGTGCTCAATCATTGTGTAGCAGATGGTGAAAAAAGGGTCATGATGGCAACATGAATCCCTTCACTAATGTTTAATGCTAATGTGTTTCGAGCAAGAACCTTCATCAGAGCACTATAGCAACACTGTCAGAATGTTACAAATACACATGCACACACTACAAGACAATCAATCAAATGGAAACAGTACCACTTATGCATACCAAGGGGGCATATCACTTGTGTGTAAAGTGAGGTGAAACATCACAACCAACATTAAATAGAACCAAACAAAAACATTTGAAACAAGCTCTGCTGTACAGGACTACTGTATATCATACAAAGCACTATGACAACAAAAGTATTGAATATAAGTAGAAAAGGAAGTTCTTGCTTTTGTAGCTGATGATTAAAAATATGGTTTCGACTACAGATTGTCACGAGGCTGTCCAACCAGCAGATGGCGACAGAGAGCACTTCCAGGGGGACCAAGAGGAAGTAACCAGGAGATGCCCATATTTGGTCCTTCCTGCCCGAGGGACTCACCTGGAACTAATGACAGGAGTGATTGTGTTTTGTGTTTATGTTTCTCACCTGTGTTTTAGTCGTTAGCCCTTATTAGTTGTAGTATTTTAAGACCTCTGTTAGCAGTGCCTCCTTGCTGAGTTTTGAATGTTTATTCCCGAGACTGTGTTTCCGTGTATTGTAATGATCCCTAAGTTTTCGAGTAAAAGCCTTGGACCTCCCTCAACTGCCTCTGACTCTGCATTCTTGGGGTTTGCCTGGTTACCATCAGCTTTGGCTAAGATGAATAGAGCCTCTGGTGGTCAACTCTAAATCTACCGTGACAGCAAAACTCAGCCTTCAAATCCGATCGGCACTGACGGACCAAGGAGCGCTGCTGGGTGCGCACCAGGACCAGCTCCGGCACCTCACCGTCTCGGTGGGAATACTTCTTGACTCTGTGCACCGCCTGGAGAATCGGTTGCCAGGACCCTCACCAGCCCCAATGCCGACTGCTCTGCTGGGGCCACAACGAAACCCCCAGACACCAGGCCCTGAACCCAAGATCCCTGCTCCTCAACGCTATGATGGTCGCTCGGGTGGGTGCAAGCCATTTTTGACCCAGTGCTCACTGACTTTTAAGCTCCAGCCCTATTCCTTTGCCACGGAAGCCTCCAAGGTCGCCTATATCATCACCTTGCTGTCTGATCGGGCCCTACACTGGGCCACAGCCCTAGTGGAGAAGGATTCCCCGATCTGCGACAGTCTGGATGTGTTCACCCATACTCTCCGTCAAGTCTTCGACCATCCCGTAAGTGGGCGTGAGGCCGCCAGACGACTCCTAGACCTACGTCAGGGATCACAGACAGTGGTCGACTATGCCATTCAGTTCAGGACCCTAGCTGAGGAGACTGGATGGGAAGAAGAGGCCATGATCTCAACCTTTCACCATGGACTGGCAGAAGAGATCAAGGATGAGCTGTCTACTCGAGACTGGGGCGATGGCCTGGAGGCACTTATCACCCTTGCCATCCGTATTGACAACCGCCGACTGGAGCGCCTAAGAGAACGAGGTGGCAAGAGCCTGGCGTCCAGTGGCCTGTATCCCCCAATCCTGTCACCCGCAGTTCCTCAGACACCTCCGGAAACTCCAATGCCCAGGGCTGCAGGGAAAAGCCAGGCCTCCTCAGGGAGCTGGGAAACCCTGAGGAGCGGGGCCGTACTCCCGTCCAGGTCAGTGTCTGGTCTACATTTGCATGTGAGACTTAGATGGGGGGGATCCTCAGACCAGGCAAGCACAGGCTAATGACCTTGTTGATTCTGGAGCCGCAGAGAACTTTTTAGACTTGTCGTGGGCCTTGAAATTGCAATTACCCATTGAGTTAAACCCTTCTCCACGAATGGTGCAGGCTATTGATGGGAAACCGATTGGCACTGGCAGACTAACCTACCGTACTAAACCTGTTCAGCTATGTATTGAGGACCACTGTGAGACTATCCAATTTCAGTTACTTGACTCACCAATGGATCCTATGATTCTGGGCTATCCCTGGTTGTGTAAGCATGAACCTCAGTTCTCTTGGTCCACGGGCTCTTTAACTCTCTGGGGTCCTAACTGTGTCCTCTCTTGTCTCAGAGCTCAGAAGGTGTGTTGCGCTCAAATAGAGGAATTCCCTGTGTCCGATCAGCTCCAGAGTAGCGTGGACCCCAGACCCTGTTTAGAGATACCGGGATTACCAGAGCAATACAGTGATCTGTCTATGGTTTTCAGCAAGGCCAAAGCCTCAGTGCTACCACCACATCAACCCTATGACTGTGCCATCGATCTGCTGCCTGGCACTATGCTACCTAGGGGCAGACTATATTCCCTCTCTCCCCCTGAGAAACTGGCCATGGATGAGTACATCAGGGATGCACTAAAGACTGGCTTTATCAGGCCGTCTAGATCTCCTGCAGCGGCAAGTTTCTTTTTCGTAGGAAAGAAGGACGGTGGACTCCGTCCTTGCATAGACTACAGAGGCCTTAACAAGATTACCATCAAGGATCGGTATCCTCTTCCCTTGATGTCGTCCGCCTTTGAACAGCTGCGCAACGCTACCATCTTCACTAAGCTGGACCTGCGTAGCGCCTACAATCTGGTGCGTATGAGGGAAGGGGATGAATGGAAGACCGCATTCATCACCCCTAGTGGCCACTACGAATACCTGGTGATGCCCTTTGGGTTGGCCAACAGTCCAGCGGTGTTTCAAGCATTTATAAATGATGTTTTACGGGACATGTTAAACCAATTTGTGTTTGTTTATTTGGACGACATCTTAATCTTTTCTCGTTCCCAGAGTCTCCATGTCCAACACGTCCAACAGGTCCTGAAGAGACTGTATGAAAACAGCCTGTTTGTGAAGTGGGAGAAATGTGAGTTCCATGTCACTCAGGCCTCCTTCCTGGGGTTTGTCATATCTCAGGAGGGTGTTCACATGGATCCCACCAAGGTGCAGGCCGTTTTGGACTGGGCCCAACCAGCAACCCTAAAGCAGGTACAACGTTTTTTTGGGCTTTGCTAACTTTTATCGCCGCTTCATTAGGAGCTTCAGTTCGGTGGCGGCGCCACTCACTGCCCTTACCAAGGGGTCCCCAGCAAGGATCAAATGGACAGCAGAGGCACAGATAGCATTCGACACCTTAAAGAAGCACTTTGTGACTGCCCCAATTCTGCGCCATCCAGACCCGGCCCAGCCGTTTGTGGTGGAAGTGGATGCTTCTGATGTCAGAGTGGGAGCAATTCTTTCACAGAGGTCAGTGGAAGATGGTAGACTTCACCCATGTGCCTTTTTCTCACGCCGCTTGACCTCATCCGAAAGGAATTATGCGGTAGGAGACAAGGAGCTATTGGCCGTCAAGTTGGCACTTGAGGAATGGCGCCACTGGTTGGAGGGGGCGGAACACCCCTTCCAGGTCTGGACAGACCACAAGAACCTGTCCTACATCCAAGAGGCCAAACGACTGAACCCGCGGCAAGCAAGGTGGGCACTATTTAGCCGTTTTAACTTTGTGCTCTCTTACAGACCCGGGTCGAAGAACACAAAGGCAGATGCCCTCTCCCGCCAGTTTGACCTCTCTGAAAGGGTTCGTACTCCAGAGCCCATCCTTCCAGCCTCCTGCATCGTGGCGCCAGTACAGTTTGCCGTTGAGGACATGGTCCGCCTGGCCCTCGAGTCCAAGACTTGCCCCCCTGAGGCCCCTGAAGGCTGTCTCTTCGTACCAAGCTCAACCAGGTCACAGGTCTTACAATGGGGCCATTCCACACGATTGACAGGCCATGCAGGCGTGCAGCGCACCTTTGAGTTTATTTGGCGAAAGTTCTGGTGGCCTAAGATGCGAGGGGATGTCAAGACCTTTGTGGATGCATGTCCAGTCTGCGCACAGCACAAATCCAGCAACCAACGACCTGCAGGTCTCCTACTGCCGCTGCCCATTCCAAGGCGACCATGGTCCCACGTCTCCATGGATTTTGTAACAGGCCTGCCCACCTCCAGGGGAAATGAGGTAATTCTTGTGGTGGTAGACCGGTTCTCAAAGGCAGCACACTTCATAGCACTTCCTAAGCTGCCATCTGCTAGTGAGACCGCCGATCTCGTCCTCCAGCATGTGGTGAAAATTCATGGCGTTCCCTCAGATATCGTCTCTGACCGGGGACCTCAGTTTGCGTCTCGTTTTTGGAAGGCCTTTTGGTCTCTCTTTGATGCCTCGGTCAGCCTCTCTTCGGGATTTCACCCACAGTCCAATGGCCAAACTGAGCGGGTGAATCAGGATCTGGAGAAATATTTAAGATGTTTTGTGTCCTCTAACCCAGACAGATGGAGCCAATTTCTGATGTGAGCAGAGCTGTCATACAACACCCTCCAGCGGTCATCTACGGGTATGTCTCCATTCGAGTGTCAATTTGGCTTTAAACCTCCTCTGTTCCCCAGTCAGCAGGACTCTGTGGCGGTCCCATCTGCTGAGGCATTCGTGTCCCGCTGCAGGAGAGTCTGGAAACGGGCTCGCATGGCCTTAAGCCAGTCCACATCGCGCCACCAGAGGCAGGCCAACCGACACAGGAGACCGGTTCCACAGTTTAGACCGGGTCAACGAGTATGGTTGTCCGCCAAGGATTTCCCATTGAGAGTGGATTCTCGGAAGCTTGCTCCACGTTACATCGGACCATTCCGCATCATTCGGAGAGTGAATCCGGTCACTTACCAGCTAGAGCTCCCAAGATCCATGAAGGTCAACCCGGTGTTTCATGTATCCTTATTGAAGCCAGTGATTACCTCTCCCCTGTGCCCCCCCCTCCCCCACCCCGTCTCATAGGTGGAGGTACGGCTTATTCCGTCAAGCGGCTGTTGCACTCAAGACGTGTTGGACGGGGACTACAATACCTTGTAGACTGGGAAGGCTATGGCCCAGAAGAGAGGAGTTGGGTTCCTTCACGACACGTCCTGCACCGAGGCCTTGTTCAAGACTTTCATCGAAGTCGACCAGATCGCCCTGGGCCGCCGGGAGTCGGCCGTAGAGGAGGGGGTCCTGTCACGAGGCTGTCCAACCAGCAGATGGCGACAGAGCACTTCCAGGGGGACCAAGAGGAAGTAACCAGGAGATGCCCATATTTGGTCCTTCCTGCCCGAGGGACTCACCTGGAACTGACAGGAGTGATTGTGTTTTGTGTTTGTTTCTCACCTGTGTTTTAGTCGTTAGCCCTTATTAGTTGTAGTATTTTAAGACCTCTGTTAGCAGTGCCTCCTTGCTGAGTTTTGAATGTTTATTCCCGAGACTGTGTTTCCGTGTATTGTAATGATCCCTAAGTTTTCGAGTAAAAGCCTTGGACCTCCCTCAACTGCCTCTGACTCTGCATTCTTGGGGTTTGCCTGGTTACCATCAGCTTTGGCTAAGATGAATAGAGCCTCTGGTGGTCAACTCTAAATCTACCGTGACACAGATAGTCTGATAGATGACATAGATAGAGAGAGTGTGAATGTGCCTTGTTTAAAAAGTCTAAATAGCCTCAACTCTGAATGGAATTCCCTTCAGTCTCACTCCACCTCAGGCAGTATTACAGTCCTCTTTGCTACCACTTTGTTGCTGAACTCCTTCCTAAACCTTACTACAGATTTTTCCCATTGTTTTTTTGTACCTTTGCCTGGATTATAATAAACATCATTGCCTGCACTTGTATCCTGCCTCTGAAGTATGTCATTACAAGAATTAATACAATTTCAGGTAAATTCAAGTACAGTGAGGGGTGGGGGGGGTTAGTAGAAGTAGTGACGGTTGAGTAGGGGGGAGGTGGGGGCCAACTGAGCAGTCTTAAGGCCTGTGGGTAGAAACTGTTCCGGAGCCTGTTGGACCGGGCCTGGATGCTCCGGTACCTTTTGTCAGAAGGTAACAAAGAGAACAGGGTGTGGCTGGGGTCCCTGATGATCTTCCTGGCCTTCCTCTTGCACCTCTCAGAGTAGATGTCCTGCATGGCTGGGAGCTTGCGGCCTGTGATGGACTGGGCCGTTTTCACCACCCGATGTAGAGCCTTACGGTAGTGATGGCAGTTTGACACTGAAGCTTCGATACGTGCTTCAAACACTGACCAACAATTTTATCGAAGCACTGCTTCGAAGCTTGCTTTGGTGCGAAAAAAATCACGTGACATATGACGTCCGAAGCAGCAACTGCTTCGTTGCCTGAATGAATCACCTGACTGGTTCGCGGTCCAATCAGGTGATTCACTGGCACTGCCTCGTCTCGATTCTGACAGGTGAAAGGTTGCGACAGTTTTGAATTTGAGTGCCTCAACACTTTATAACCGCTCTAAACAATGCACAATTTGTGGATTGTCGTAGTAGGTGCGTTGTTGGTATTGCGTTTGTATTCTCTGAGTGTTCTTCTTGTAATCTTTGAGTGTTCCCCATCCCACATAATCACCCCCTGCCATAGTTACACAAACACACCCAACCTATGCCATATTTTCCCCAGCACTCTCTCCTCAATAACACAATACACACATTCATCAATCTTTATTTGTAAATAGAACATGATATTCAGTCTTAGTGTGTGTGTGCATCAAAGAATTTCATCAAAGCAAAGATGCTGTAGCGAACGGCGTGGTAGAGCAGCTTGCCTTAAGCGGGTATCGAACTCGCAATCTTTCGCTTACAAACCGGCCGCGCTAGCCACAACACCAAGAGCGGTAACTCCCTTGGCGGAATTGCTAACGGGCCTTTCACAGGGTCGTTACAATACTTTAAATCCAAGGTTGATCAAAGCAAAGATGCTTCAGAACAAAAGATCTTTTCTACAAAAGTAAAGTAGTTTCTCCAACACTGCTCATTGAGGTGTGTGTGTTCGTGCGTGCGTGCGTGCGTGTAATTAAAAGCCTCCTGTCCACCAACTAGCCTGCCTAATTTGACTGCAGCCTTGCACTTCGCCAGGAGAGGTCACTGTAACTGAAGCTTCGAGTAATGAACCCATTTTCGAAACAATTGGCACAAGTGGTTCAGTGCTTCACAAAAGCTTCATTTGCCCATCACTACCTTACGGTCTAGGGCGGTGCAGCTGCCGTATCCGGCGGTGTACAGCCAGTCAGGGTACTCTCTGTGGTGCATCTGTAAAAGTTTGTAAGGATCTGGGGGTCCATGCCAAATTTCGTCAGCCGCCTGAGGAAAAACAGGCGCTGACACGCCGTCTTGATCACAGAAAGGGTGCGTGTGACCATGTTAAGTCCTTGGTGATGTGGACACCAAGGAACTTGAAGCTGTCAAGTCTCTCCCATATTTATCCTGTGTCCTCTGTTAAAATTGCCACTGTAGCTATATTCTACTAGAATGTACTTAGAACTTAATATGGTGGAATGGGCCATTAAGTATGCATTGCAAGGAAGAATCCTATGGATCTCTTACCGATAACATAGACCCCTTAGATTGGCTAGACAAATCGTGTCAAGAGCGCAATAGTAAATGTTCCAACAAGAAGCGCAAACATGCCAATGTGTTACAAGCCCTGCTTGAGGGTCAGATGGAGTTGAGGCGTAGTCTGGAAAAATATACTGAACAGAATGAAACAATGAAGAACCTTAAAGCACGAAATACAGCAGGATTGGCTGAACGACGACTGGCAGCAGAGAACAGCATTACTCTCCGCCAGCAAGTGACTTCTCTGAAACACGGATTAACTGAATGCAAAGCTTTGAATGTATCACTTACGAGGCAAATGGAAAAATTACAAAATGCATATGAGCTACAGGGCCAAGAGTACAAGGAATCCATCAGTTACAAAGCACGCTGCTGTGAAGGATGTTTCATCAGTTAAATTGGACTTTGGACAGTGATTGGACAGTGATTTGTAGTGACTGTGAAATTCCAATGGAAACTAACTCTGACACTGATGCATACAATAGTATGGCTGAACCAATCAAAACTGCTCCATTCCAGATCAGGGAGCACATGACATGCAAAAGACCAACAACAGAGGAGGGACAAGCCACATCAACATGCCACGAGTATGAACGAACAACTAAACTGTTCCACTGTCCACCTCAGAACTGGGTAACCTGTGCAAAAGTATTGGACAATGAGATGGCTTGACCGACGGGACTACTTAACGGAATTACCAAGACAGGCTATGGCTAACAGCCTAGATGAACAAGACTGTTGTCAAATTGACTGTTCCCGCAGATTGAATTAGCTCACTACCGGACAACATTAAGGGACTTGTAGATGGTTTGTGGGCAAATACAAAACAGAGAGAGACTGCACTGATGACTCTGATTGGTAATCCACAACCAAACTGGGGACTGATTCAAAACACAACACCAATGAGGAGTGAGAATCCTGCAGCCTACCTGAACAGATTGTTTTCCTGCTACATAAGAAATTCTGGGAATCCAAATCCCCAAAGAAGTGATCCAGCTTTCCTGGCCCTGGTCGTGCAACAGTATGGTTCACTAAACTTGCACTGAAACTAAAGCAAAAAGATAAAGGTTTAACTATTACAGACGTTCTTGTGGACTATATGCACAGAATCAGTGGTCACACAGCAACAGAGAAAGTAATCAACATGGTGTGTGAATCACATTGGTGGCCTAGACTCAGGCAAACCATTGAAGACGTTTGTGACCAGTGTGTAACCTGTGCACAAATGAATCCCACAGAAGCGCAAAGCACTACTAGGGCAACCTCTATCAGTTGAAGGACCATGGTTGAACCTACAAATTGACTACCAAGGGCCATTTCTGCCAAGCAAAGGAGAGTACCACTACCTGCTTGTAGTGGTGGACATGTTCAGCAAATAGGTGGAAGCATTCCCTATAAAACATTTTTTTTTTTTAAATGCACAGCTGCCATGACCACTAAAGTAATGTGGGAACAAGTATTTTTCAAAATGGGGATTCCCTCATAGACTGGAAAGTGACAGAGGCACTCACTTCACGGGACAGATCATGAAAGATCTTTGCAATCTCTTGGGTATTTCACACAAATGGCACATACCCTACCCTGTCATCAGGATTAGTGGAGAGAATGAACAGGACAATCCAAAATGCATTGAAGAAAGCTGTCCTGGATGCAGGAAAACACTGGATTAGCACATGCCTAGGATCCTCATGGCCATTCAGGGAACCTTTCAAGAATCGCTGTAATTTTTTCCATGTCTCACAACTCTCCATGTAATCCAAGCCACATAACCCTTGAAGGAGCTAGTTCTGCTTTCCATCATTTTGTAATACATTTCCTAGAAGCTGCTAACAAATAGTCACTTAGTTTAAATATTGTGGGGCGGTATACATCTACAGGTTCAATGCCAAGAACTATGGAACAAGGATCAAGAGGGACTGCAAGACCTGTGATATCATGAATTATTTTTTAAAAAAAAGTTGTATTTTAGGAGAATGTCAAAATATATGAGCTAAAGTGCCAGTTTGTCCACATTTCCTCCAATGTGTAGAGAGTATGTTATCTATTCTATTAAGCTTTTCAGGGGTCATAAAATAGCAATGAAGTATTTTAAATTGGAATTCTCTAGTTCGATTACATCTTGTAGCTCTACTAATGTTTCCCACAAGATTACCCTCCCCCATCAACCATACAGTATATCACTATAAACGTTAAACTCCTGGCTGGCTCTGGAACATCTCGCTCCAGTCACACTGGATTTTAGGTTTTAGTCTGTGAATAGAAAAGTAAGATTTGTTGACACAGGTTTGTTTGCTACAGTTGTCATGGAGAACCACTACCACTCGGCTAAATCTTGATTTTTCGTTAAATCATGGGACAAATAAAATCATGTAATGTAATCTTGTTTTGTTCAAACATTGTTTATCATAATGCCATTGCCTATTTGGGAGGAGCACACCGTATTCTGTCTCTACGTGGATGCAGCAGCCGCACTACGAGGTCACGGCTTTTCACTGTCCTGGTGCTCCGCTGGTGGAATGAGCTTCGCACTGCTGTCATGACTGTAGAGTCACTACCAATCTCACGCCGTAGATTGAAGACCCATCTCTTCAGGCTTCATCTTAACGGCCCCTCCTAATGACCTCTTCACCCCCACTACCCCCCTGTACAAAAAATAAATAAATCCTTCTTTTAGCATTGTGACTGCCTATGGCCCCTAGCCTGAGCATTGATTATTTTATCTTATGATGACTGCTGGATAGATGATTCACTTACTTAAACAAATGTATTTGTTGTAAGTCGCTTTGGATAAAGGCGTCTGCTAAATTCCGTAAATGTAAATAGATTAGAGAGGGGAGGTATAGATAGAATGTACCATAGGAACCCAATGATCCTCATAGAAACCCCTGTTGGTTTATGAAACTTAAAAAGTGTAAATAGTGTCAAAACTCTGAATGGAAGTTAGTCAGTCTACACATTGTAAAGTTTAATTGAGGTGTCAAGCTTAAAATATGAAAAAGTGGATACATGTTTAAATGTCCCCATTCAGATCAAATGGCCATAGGAATTAATAGGATTTTAGACAAAATGGCGTACAGCGCAAAAAGTATAAATGGCATGAAACAAAATGGATGTAATGAATAGCAGACGTCACTTTTGACCGATACATTATTTGTGGTCTAAGTGGCCAAATGTAGTGCGATATAGTTGTTCATTGGGCCAAGAAACCAATCAAATTGACGGAAGGGCGGGACAAACAAAAATGTCACAACAAGATGGCGGCTACTTCACTGAAGTTGTACAATGAGGATATCTTCCACTAGTTTCTGAAATAAATATACACTCTTTTTGTATGAAAAAAAACACTTTCTAAACACGTTCTCTTACTAGCAAGCTACTCTGTTACAAGCATAGAAATGCCTACGAAGTTCGTGTTAGCATAATCGCTAATCGTCGGTAGCTACCTTGACAGCTAAGTCACTGCATCAGGTAGCCTAGCAACAATAGGAGTTACAAAAAGCTGAATATTTTAAAAAGTATAATGAGTTTGAAAAATATAAATGGGAGCAACTCAAGTTAGACCGAGCTTAAAGCTGTAGGAGGAGTAGCATACCTGAAAAATCGGAAGAATTTGAATAATAATAATAAGTATTATTATGCTGAAGCAAGCCCACTAATAAGTATGTCGAAGTACAATAGTTGGACGTGCTGAAACAAGCCCACCTAATAACAATAATAATTGGCTATTATAGAAAAGACAAGCTGCAAATTGTATGGAACACAGGAGACCAAGTCCCATAAATGGAGTTAACAGTGAGCTCAAGAACACAACATTGAGAACAAGATAAAGACAGTTTGTACATGCAATTTACGTCATGTAGGTAACCTGATAAAGGAACAATGTGTTGTAAATGTATACATTTTACACTATATCCCAAATGTAATGCTTAACTAATCAGCCAGTCATTCATCCTAAAAAGTGACTGCAGTACAGTCACTCAAATTTGAGCTTTTGTCCATTGAAAATAAAAGGACTTTGTCATCAATCCCAACCCTCCTCTGGGATTTCTAACTGCAGGTCAGCCTCCCATGAGGCTTTAAGGCTATGAAGAGGTACCGTTTCCATTTCAAGGAGAATCCAATAGAACGTGGAAACCTAGCCTACATGCTATCTATTCCATCCTTGTACATAGACTCAATTAGCTATTCAATAGGCTCAATGGGCTCAGTCATTCTTTGTTTAATATCATTCTTTACCATATACTGCTTTACCTGCAGGTTTCTAAATGCATTTTTGCTATCTCAACCAAATTCCTTTTGTAGGTCCAGAAATATTTTAAGAGTTGCACCATTAAAAAGTTGTGCTACTCTGCAAACCCCTTTCACATGCCATTTCCTAAATCTCTGAGACATAGTGGCTGGGATAAAAAAAACTAAAAAGGGTATTTGTCTAACCATTCCATCCAGCCACTGTTTTCGTTTCACTTCCTTCCATGTCTGGCTATTGGATTTTATTTAATTCTGTCATAAGCCATAGGGTATGGTATAAAAGGCAGACAGTGTAAGGGCAATGGTGAACAATAATGGCTTGGATACCTAACCAAGTAAGGTAATAAAATTGTTTAATCCATGATGCCATGTAATTAAGTTGAGCGGCCCAATAGTATAATTGTAGGTTGTAAAGACCAAGACCACCCCGGCTCTTAGAGAGCTGTAGCCTTTTAAAACGTATACAGGCTCTCTTTTTTTGCCATATGAATTGACTATCGCTTTGTTTAGTCGTGTAAATGTTTTAATTGGGATTTTAACAGGGAGCATTGAAAACAAACAATAGTCTTGGCAAGACATTCATCTTTACAGAAGCCACACTACCCGGGGTGGTGACATCCATCGTTTCAAATCTTCTGTAATTTTATTAATAATAGAGGGGTAATTTACTGCATATCGTTTTTCATAATCAGGTAATATGTTAATACCAAGATATCATATACTTGTCAAGGTCCATCTAAAAGGAAATGTGTTTTGATACAGGATGGAGCCTTGCCAAATGTCATCATTGCAACTGTTTTTCTCATATTTATTTTGCAACCTGATGTGGAGTCTTCTATTATCTTAAATATATTTGGAACAGTGACTAAAGCATCAGTTATGTAAAGACTGACATCATCTGCATATAATGAAATCTTATGTTCCATTTGCCCAATATGCTGACCATGGACCCCTGAGGAACAGCGGATGGCCTCTTAAAGTGGTTCTATACTGAGAGCAAATAGGAATGTAGAGAGAGGACATCCATGGCATTCTCTAAAACAGAAAATAATTTGATATGTCACTATTAGTTCTAACAGATGCTGTAGGATTCTAGTATATTAGCTCAATCCATTTAATTGGATTGATCTTTCCCCAAAGCCAAATCTTTTAGTTTACTAATCTATCTGAGTTTACTACATCAATAACAACATTTTCAATGTACCTTAGTAAGGATCTTGGAATCATAGTTAGTCAAACTTTTGGGCCTATGGGACCCACATTCTAAAGCGTCCTTATCTTTTTTTCTTTATCAAAGTAATGGTTTAATAAACAAGTGTCTGGGAATGTATTCCTTTGTATGATATCATCCATAACACCCTTAATCAATGGAGTTAGTTCTAGAATAAAAATTCACAAGGGAACCCATCAGGGCCAGGAGACTTTCCATTTTTCATACTTCTAACATTTCAAGATCAGTAATGGGTGCATCAATCTGATCTCTCTGCTCTTCAGTCAACTCTGGTTAGTTCAATTGTTCAATAAAGCTTTCTGGGGAAGACACAACTTCAGGTTTCTGAAAGGTTTGTAGTATTCTGCAAATGTGCTGTTCATTTCTTTGAGGCAAGATGTAACTTGGCCTTGAGCATTTCTAATGCTTGGGATACATCAATCAGCTGCTTTTCTTTTAAGTTGTAAAGCAAGGACTTTACCAGGCTTGTCCCCCTGAGTATAATACTTATTTTGAGCCAATCTAATAGGACCTTCAGCCTTATAGGTAAGTAGAGTGTTACGCTTGCCCTTTGCTGCTGTCAGCTGAAATAATACACTTCCTCTTTACATTCTTTATGTTTGGCTTCTAAAGGGGCAATTTTTGCTTCAATCTTGTCCTGCTTCTCCTTCCTAACTTTCTTAAGTAATGAGCAATATGCTATAATTTGACCCCTAAGGTAGGCGTTTGCACTCTCCCATAATACCATTGGGCTCATCCCATCGCTGGAATTAAATTCTAAAAATGTTTTAATCTCAGTCTTGATAAATTACTGAAAGGGTATATCACCAAGGAGCGATGAGTTCAATCTCCATCTAGGTGGATCCAATGATCGATGAAGTCTTACCTTTAAAGTAACAGGGCTGTGATCTGAAATAGTAATGTTGTTTATTTTACAATCATCTACTTGATGAATTAAGGCTTGCGGAATGAGAAAAAAATATATATCCAGGAGTAAGTATTATGAGGATTTGAGAAAAAAAGTATAATCCTTTGGTGTAGGATATAACTTCCTCCAAATATCTATAAACCCCTGTTCTTTACAATAATACTTAATGGCTTTGGATATTTTCAATATAGAACCAGTTTGTTGTGATTTATCCAGATGAGGGGACCCCACCAACTACAGTATGAATGTGAGTTTCTTTGCTATTTCTAAAAGATATCTGACTATGAACTGTGGAGAATCATTATTCGGTGCATATATATTAGCAAAAGTAAAGTCAATACCAGATAATAATCAGTGTACAATGACAAATCGGCCCTCAGAATCTATGATTTTACTCTTTAAATCAAAAGATAATTTCTTATTAACAAGTTTTCGACGTAGGGTGTGAAGAAAAATAAGTTTGGCCCACCGATTCACGTTTTAGTTTGTTATGTTCAACGTCTGACAGGTGTGTTTCCTGTAATGTAATATCACACCCCATTTGCTTTAACTGTGTTCATATCTTTTTATGCTTAACAACATGGTTTCGACTTCTAATCTTTCACATTATATATTATTATGTTAAGCAGTGTCATAGTGGTGAATGGTTTTCAATATATATAGACCTACCATGATAGTACCATTAGATTTCCACTGTGCCTTAAAGCATACCCAACTCAACCTGAAAAATCTTCATTACCCATCTGAAGCAAAAAACTAAACTAAACAAATACAAACATTCGATATATATATATATATATATATATATATATATATATATATATATATATATATATCCTCTAGAACAAATGGAGACATAGCTAACATTGGGACTAAAAATAGAGCACAGAAGATTGGTCTGGCGGGCACCGGTGAAAGAAACGCCGCAGGGGACGGAGGGCTGGTGTCAATGGCGTCTATGACTTTCTATTATCTATCTACTTACAGTGGGGGAAATAATTATTTGATCCCCTGCTGATTTTGTTAGTTTGCCCGATTACAAAGAAATGAGCGGTCTATAATTTTTATGGTACTTTTATTTTAACAAATAGAGACAGAATATCAACAAAGAAGTCCAGAAAAAACACATTATATAAAGTTATAAATTCATTTGCATTTGATCGAAGGAAATAAGTATTTGATCCCCAAGCAAAACATGACTTAGTACTTGGTAGAGAAACCCTTTTTGGCAAGCACAGAAGTCAGACTTGTTGTAGTTGGTCACCAGGTTTGCACACATCTCTGGAGGGATTTTGGTCCACTCCTCTTTACAGATCCTCTACAAAACCTGAAGGTTTCAAGGCTTTTGCTTGGCAACTCGAAGCTTCAGCTCCCTCCACAAATGTTCTATAGGATTAAGGTCTGGAGACTAGCTAGGCCACTCCATGACCTTAGTGTGCTTCTTCTTGAGCCACTCCTTTGTTGCCTTGGCTGTATGTTTTGGGTCATTGTCATGCTGGAAGACCCATCCACGACCCATCCTCAGTGCTCTGGCTGAGGGAAGGAGGTTCTCGTCCAAGATCTTATGGTACATGGCCCGTCCATTGGCCCCTCAATGCAGTGAAGTCGTCCTGTACCCTTAGCAGAGAAACAACCCCAAAGCATAATGTTTCCACCTCCGTGTTTGACGGTGGGGATGGTGTTCTTGGGATTGTAGCATTCAGCATTTCTCTCCCTCCAAACACGAAGAGTCGAATTTATGCCAAAGAGTTCAATTTTGGTCTCATCTGACCTCATCACCTTCTCCCAAGCCTTCTCTGAATCATTTTGGTGTTCATTGGCAAACTTCAGATGGGCCTGTACATGTGCCTTCTTGAGCAGGGGGACCTTGCGGGCACTGCAGGATTTCAATCCGTTACGGTGTAGTGTGTTACCAATGGTTTTCTTGGTGACTGTGGTCCCAGCTGCCTTAAGATCATTACCAAGCTCCTCCCGTGTAGTTCTGGGCTGATCCCTCACGTTTCTCATGATCATCCTTACCCCACGAGGCAAGATCTTGCATGGAGCTCCAGGCCGAGGGCGATTGATGGTTATTTTGTATTTCTTCCATTTTCTAATAATTGCACCAACAGTTGTCTCCTTCTCACTAAGCTTCTTGCTGATGGTCTTGTAGCCCATTCCAGCCTTGTGCAGGTCTACAACTCTTACCCTGATGTCCTTTGAATGTTCTTTGGTCTTGCCCATGGTGGTGGAGAGGTTGGAATGTAAGAGATTGATTCTATTGACAGGTGTCTTTTATACCCATAACAAGCAGAGATTAGGAGTACTTTCTTAAAGTGACAGGAGTAATTTGTGTGCCTCATGGGCATATAACCGGTCTGTATGAGCCAGAATTCTTGCTGGTTTGTAGGGGATCAAATACTTATTTCCTTCGATCAAATGCAAATGAATTTATAACTTTATATAATGTGTTTTTTCTGGACTTCTTTGTTGATATTCTGTCTCTATTTGTTAAAATAAAAGTACCATAAAAATTATAGACCGCTCATTTCTTTGTAATCGGGCAAACTAACAAAATCAGCAGGGGATCAAATAATTATTTCCCCCCACTGTATATTTTTCCAACCTTATATCTATCTAAACCTTCAACTACCTAGCATCATCCTTTCTTCCTTTCACCAGTCACTACTGCTACACTCAGTATAACCCACACTGGTTAACCGCTTAATTGTTTTGATCTTTCTATACCTCCCCTCTCTCATCTATCCATTCATCCATCCATCCAATTAACCAACTAACCAACCTATCTCACTTTCTTTCAACTACCCAGACAATCTTCAACCCATACTGCATAAAAGCTTTCTGATACTGATTAAACCGTTTAAACTATCAAGCTTTTTGAAACTCCAAAAACTGTCATCCGGTTAACTAACCAACTCTACCATTCTCAACCACTCTACCAACCAACTCTCTACCCACTCCACTGAACTACCCCCTGGCTCATCTCTCTCTATCTAACATCCATCAATTAATCTATCCAACCAATCAACAGACTAACTAACCATTCATCCATCCATCTAACCAACCAAACCATCTTCAACTTTATCTGCTACCATAATAAGACTCTCACTTTCTTTCAACTACCCAGCAAATCTATTAAAAAAATCTTTAAACCTTTTCCACTACCAAAATAGGACTTTGCAAGCCCACAAATTTTGGTAATCGACAATTCACTTAGTGTTATTTAGCTAGATACATATGGCAAATTTTCTTCTGGAACTTCTCGTTATTATTATTATTCAAATTCTTCAGAGTTTTCAGTATGCTACTCCTCCTACAGCTTTTAAGCTATTCAAACTTTAAAATGTGCAGAGGTCTAACTTTGCTTATATTTATATTTTTCAAACTTTTTGTAACTCAAAAACTCCTATCTTTTAACATGATGGAATGTTGATTTAGGAAAACATTCTGAGAGCTCCATTGTTACTGCAAATGTTATGTAACTTTTACAACTCTTGAATAAAAACAACAGGAGACCTGCAGAACACATTCTTAGAATGATTACACAACAATGCACTCTCTTGGCTACCAAGTTCTGCCCCATTAAAACCACTCTTAACCACGCAACCAACCAATCCTCTACCCACTCCACTGAACTACCCCAGGCTTATCCTATCTATCTAAGTGCTCGGGCCATGGGGGGCCTCTATAGCTAAGTTGCTGGTTACCATATGTGCAATTATTGCTTTCTTGATGACCTGTTGTATATTGATGTCGGTGGTTTGCAAGGCATGTACAAGGAGGGCGGCCACCCACATAATGACAACTAACATTGTACTCAAAGGAATGGAGACAGGAGATGACCTTTCTAACCTGAATCCCTTCCCCAAGTACAACTTGTTTGATGTGGACGAGGGGGAATATGATACTTTGGCTGAATTGTTGTTAACATTAAAGGAATTAAATGTTAAAAGGAGGGATTGTTATGGAAAATACATTGATAGAAGTGTTTGAAGAACATACACTTCCATATTCCTACTATCTTTCCAACCTTATATCTAACATTTCAACTACCAAGCATCAACCTTTTTTCCTTTCACCAGTGTTATGGAAAATACATTGATAGAACTGTTTGAAGAACATACACTTCCATACAACCGATACAACTTGTGTAAATACTGATTCCATTTTCTCCTTTATGACCACACCTCTAAAGTTCTATAGCCATTGTTCTGAGAAACACCGTATGATTACCATATGGATAGCTGTGGTTCCGGAGTGAGTGGTGGAAGAGAGAGAGCAAAAGAACAGACACATCTTGCCGACAGGAAGGTGGATAGGTGTGAAATGTTGAACGCTGATTGATCAATAGGATATGATAGGAAGTCTCCCCATTGTTCTTTCTCTCCCGCTACCTCTCGTGTAAGCACAAGCCTGCCAGGTGGTAGACTTTGTAGCAGCCACCATTTGTTGTTTCATCTGTATAAAAGACAACCTTGAGAATTGCCTTTTCAGATTTGCGCTAAACAGTCCATCGGATTTATACTGGGCTGCTGTTAAGCTCTTGTCTCTTGTTTGCAAGCAATAATAAATACCGGAGTCAGATATTGTGGCTACTCATGACTTTATTTCTTGAATCTCATCTCTGAAGAGCTAAAAGTACAGAGTGGTAAATCCTAGACTTCCACCACAATTTGGGGGCTCGTACGGGATTGCCTGCCATAGTTTTCTCGTTTCTTTGCAGAGAAGGTCAAAATTTGTATATGGACAGGATATATTCCTGGAGCCAAAATCCTCCCTTTGAAAGTTCAGAACGCAGAGGTTGAGAGAAAGTCGTCTGAAAGGAGAGGGACGGAATTCTCAGGCACGGCGATTCCAAAAGGACATTGAACTCGGAAGAGGTGAGAACACAATATCTGTAAATTAAAAATCCTAGACCTCTAGTAGGACTAGGTGCTATCAAAAATCCCAGTTGGACTAGGTCTGCAGTTGAATCTTCTTAATTGAGAAGAAGTGTCGGGGACACTTAGTGTGGTATACCTAATTGTTAGAATTTGCATGAAACACGTAAAGACCGGTGTGGAGACACGTAAATAAAAGGTAAGTACCTCACCTATTGTCGTTGACGACACTTAACCTTTCTAAAATACCTAAAAAAGTTGCTATACTAATTGAATAATGGGGAAAGCTGCCAGTAAGGCGAACCCACTGCCTTCAAGCACGGAGGGATAATGATTGAAAAATATGGTCAATGGACATGCGAACAATTGCCTATGTGGGAGATTTTGGGTTTTCCATTGAACGGGAGTTTTAGCCAGAGACAAATTGACACACTGAAAGATAGACTTGAAGGTTATGCAGCAGGTAAAATTAAAAAGAATTACAGAAAGGGCAGTGCAGAGTAGATTGGAAAGCTTTTAGTGTGTGGAAAGAGGAGAGTATGGCCAGACGGGCCCAACAAGAACATGTAGAACAGCTGAAATAAATTAAAGAGGAGTTGTTAGTTAGGCTAGGGACAACTAATCAGTATTCTGTAGTCATGTCTAAGCAGGTTGATGTGGACCTTGACTGCCCCTCTGTCCGGCCACCCCCATACCAACCGCCTACAGTCCTGGTCTATCGCCCCAGGTCACCTGGCGACCTGACGGAGGTTGCACTAGCACTGCTGAGACCAGACGAAGAGGGGGGAGAGAGACTTGCAATAGCCCTCGAATTGCTAATTAGCCAATACAAACCTAGCACGGCTGAGATCGAAATGGTGATGATGAAAGCTCTTGAACTAAGATGGACATTGGTGAAGGGAATCTGTCGGATGGAGTGACATTCCTGGGGGCCACTACCGAGTGGCTGCGGCTGCACTGTGTGATCAGATCAAAGAAAACTTCCCTATAAAAATGAACTGGGAGAAAATCGCAGACTGCCGACAGAGAAAGGACGAGAGAGTGGGTGACCACAGACTGCGTTTTCAGAAAACATTTGGGGATTACAGTGGCCTGACCAGACAAGACGGGAATGATGACAGCCCATGGGAGCAGGTGTGCAGGTTTAAGTTGATAGCCAGAAATTTGTAATCATGTGAGAAAGAGCTGTGTCATTTATGAAGCGGGAAGAATGAGAGAAGTCTGGCCGTACATAATGCACGCTGAAAAGGTGATGGAGAACAAAGAGGCCAAGAAGGCGAAAACAAAAGAAATAAGGGAGACTAAACTGCAGCTGGCTGAGCTGAAGAACTACAGCAGGGCCCCAGGAAAAGGCGGCAGAGGAGAAGGGAAGTACCTTGGAAATGGAGGCAGGCGAGGGCATGGCAGGAAAACAATGACAACTCACGCAACAGGCCAAGCGGGTGTTTTTGCTGCAAGGCAGAAGACCACTGGGTAAGAGACTGTCCTGAGCCAGAGAAAGTAGAAGAGGAAGAGAATCTAGGCAACAGGCAAAGGATTAGTTAACAATCCAAGAGGGAGATGCGAGGAGAGAGAGTGAGAGGGATACTGACGGTCAGAGGAGGCAGGATGGGGGACCATAAACCGGTGAGACCAAACCAACGCCTAAACATACACACACAGACCACAATTAGACATACAGGCGATTAAAAAAGAGTGATTATCAAGTATTACCTGAATTGACATTGAAAATTGCTGGTAAAATTGTTACATTTTTTAGTAGACTCAGGAGCAGGGTATTCAGTTTTAAAAAGAGAAGATTGGCAACCCCCACCAAAACTTCATGGCAGAATAGTTACGGTAGTAGGAGCAGAAGGAAGAGGGGTAAAAGAGAGATTCACAGTCCCCTTATGGTTGCCAATATCGTAAACATTCATTCATATTATCTAACTGTTGCCCAGTCAATTTGCTAGGTAGAGACCGATGTGTGGTTTAGGACTAAGTCTGTGGTGTTCAGATAAGGGAATTAGGATTGAGAAACGTGCTATGCAAAATGTGTTATTAGGAAATGCACAGCTAAATTACTTTTACGGATAGGACCTGCCTGGCTCTGGGCTAAGATCAATTACACAAGAGTTGACAGAAGCTAAACAAAGAGCTAAAGATTGTACATTTATGACTAATGATTACCTGCATTGTACAGCTAAAGTCTCAGAGAATCAGGATGAGGGCTTTGAGAAAATTTGGTTCAAGGAGAAGAGTGATTTATTGTCAGGACAGTGGCTTTATTGGAATAACGGTGGATATTGTGTTATGCCTGTGAGGAGTACTCAGGAAGTGCTCAAGTTTTTTGAGATATGTGGGTCTGGCCCACGTGTCTCTCGTCAAGTCGTATGGGCTCAGGTGGCAGGATATAGGGCCTTGGGTAGCAATTGTAACCAGGCAAGAGACTGAGTCTCATGTGAGGGCGGGGGTGAGTACTCACCGAAAGCAAAGGCTTACAGGAGCCGATTTGAATGTACATTCGTGGAGCACAAAGTATACATTTGATCCCAGAACGAGAAGGAAGCCATAGGTGGAATTACTCCAGTTTTTGAAGCATTGTTAGACAAAGGCATTATTGTTCCATGTCCTGACAGCCGTTGCCGTACCCCCATCTTCCCAGTTAAAAAAAAAAAAAGCAGGAAGGGCAACCACAAGCCTGGCGCTTTGTTCAGGATCTTAAAAAGGTTAATGTAGTTCAAGCGCGCGCCCCTATAGTTCCCGACCCGTGTACCATTATGACCCAAGTACCCAGTAATGCTAATTTTTTCTCTGTGGTCGACCTAGCCAATGCATTCTTTAGTATTTCTGTACATAAAGATTGTCAATACTGGTTCTCGTTCCGATTTGAAAATAGCTCATACACGTGGTCTAGAGCCCCTATGGGCTACGTCAACAGCCTAGCTGTGTTTGGGGCAGCAGGATAACTTGGAGAATTTGGTGCTGGAAGGAGGTAGCACTCTGATCCAATATGTTGATGATCTCCTGGTTTGCTCACCTGATGAAGAGACCTGTCAGAAAGACACGGTGGCTCTCTTAAGATATTTGGCAGAGCAGGGTCACAAGGCAAGGAAATTACAGTGTGTAAAAGAGGTAGTGGTGTTTCTAGGCCATAAACTCACCCAGGAGGGCAAAAGCTTGAGTGCAGACAGAATAGACGCTATCACTAAATTACCCAAGCCAATCACCAAGAAACACCTGCTGTCCTCCCTGGGAATGGTAGGATTCTGCAGACAATGGATTCCTGAATATGCAAAAATATTAAAATAAATAAATCAACACACTTAAAACCATGCTGACCACTGCTCCAACATTAGGATTGCCTGACCCCAACAAACAATTTGTTCAAACTGTGTGTGAAAAAGATGGTTTTATGTCCTCTGTGCTGATGCAAAAACTTGGTGATAAAATGCGCCCTGTAGCATATTTTTCCTTTAAGCTCGATGCTGTAGCTCAGAGACTTGTTTGAAAGCTGTGGCTGCGGCTGCTGAGGCCATGCTCCGGTCAAAACCTCGATTGTTATCAGCAACTCAAGCTCAGAGTACCACATGCGGTTTTGTCAATATTGTTAGAACACAAGACTACTCATTTTTCAGGAGCGAGGTTTCTTCATTACCACAATGTTCTACTATCACTCCCAAATACCAGTATCATAAGGTGTACAGCTCTTAATCCGGCTACAGTTCTCCCTACAGAGGATGACAGAGAGCCCCACGATTGCGTTGCTGCAATCAATCAACAGTGTACACCTAGACCAGATCTGTCAGATGAACCATTGGAAAATAGTGATATTATCTATTATGTTGATGGATCTGCATCAAAATGCCTAACATCGTCACTAAATAATGTGGGATATGCCATCGTTACTGATTATGACACAGTGGAGGGCCACAGATTGCCTCACCACCTCTCTGCCCAGGCTGCCGAACTCTTTGCTCTAACAAGGGGCTGTATTTTGGGAGAGGGACAACGTGTAACAATTTATACCGACAGTCGCTATGCATTTGGAGTAGCACATGATTTTGGAACATTGTGGAAAGTGAGAGGATTTATTACATCATCAGGTACTGAAATACAACATGGTAAATTGATACATAATTTGCTAGAAGCTATAATGCTCCCCAAACAGATTGTGATATGTAAGTGTGAAGCTCACACGAGAGGAAGAGATGTTGTATCAGCAGGAAACCGCAGGGCAGATACAGCTGCCAAACTAGCAGCACAGGCACCGGTAGACATGGCCCTGCAAATGGTACAGGTGACCCCCACCGTCTCACTCATAGACCTAATTGAAGCACAAACTAATGCCTCTCCAAAGGAGAGACAGCAGTGGAAAAATGCCGGGGCCATCTATGTAAATAAGGTTTGGGTTTGCCCAAATGGTAACCCATGTTTACCGAAATGTTTATTTTATTTTTATGCAGTGTTGTCACATGGAAAAGATCAAGTGTCAAAAGGGGGGATGACGGCTTTTCAAATTATTCACAGAATTTTTGTTCAAAATGTCCGGTGTGTCTGAGGCATAACATAGGAAGAGGGCAAATGGTTCCCCAATCAAGCCATCCTCCCCCTGATGGCCCATTTGATCATGTTATGATGGATTTTGTTAAGTTAAACCCCTGCGAGGGAAAGAAATATTGTTTAGTTTTTGTGGACATGTTTTCTAAATGGGTTGAGGTTTTCCCATCAGGAAAAGCAGATTCCTCAGCAGTGGCAAAAGCATTATTAACTGAAATAGTGCCACGATAAGGAATCCCTAGGAAATTGTCGAGTGACAATGGGTCACACTTTGTCTCACTTTATACAGAAAATGTCTGAATACTTAGGGGTGGAATTGAAAACTCACTGCTCTTATCACCCCCAGAGTGGTGGGGCAGTGGAGAGAGAAAACGGGACAATTAAAATGTGTGTAGAAACCACACATAAAAGTGTGTGAAGAAACAGAACTAAACTGGGTTAAAGCTCTCTCATTGATACTCACAGCTAGGCGAGGAAGGCCTAGGGCAAAGAACAGCCTGTCTCCTCATGAGATCCTGACTGGTAGACTAATGAACACAGGAATAGGTGCACCACATAATGGGTGTGAGCTAACCATTGAATATGCAAATGACTCTATGCTAACATACTGTGCTTACCTGACCAAAGTTTTAAAAGGCATCCACAGAACCATGAAGGAGGCACTCCCCACACCACTAGAGGGACCCCTCCACGACATCCGACCTGGGGAGTGGGTGCTGGTCAAGAACTGCAGGAGAAAGCATTGGAGCAGTCCACGGTGGTTGGGGCCCCAGGTACATCTCATCACGCAGTCCGCAGTAAAAGTAGCAGAGAGAGCGGCACGCACTGCAAGAAGGCGCCACCGCTGGAGAGACCAGACGTCAGCGGGCAGACAGGAGCGACGCAACGAGACCAGATGTCAGCGGGCCGACCGGGAGCGACACAACGAGACCAGACATCAGCGGCCAGACCGGGGGCGACGCCACGGGACCAGGCCCAGAACGAGGATGACGTGGAGTGACCAGACAAGGACAACGCTGGTCCACCGCAGGGCTCCAACAAGAATCATGTGCTAGTAACCTCTGATTCCAACGTAATTGATACACCATGAGGCCGCCGAGACAATTGTAGCTTACAGAGTGGGGTTCCAGAGGGGTGAGAATGGTGATCGGATGTTTTCTGATTGTTGCCATTATTGTTGGAGGAGCCGAGCCTGAAGGAGAGTCTCCGACACATGTGAGCACAGACAGTCTGGCATTAAGAATAATGGTGGATTATGCTAGACAAGGTAACATGACTGATTGTTGGATCTGCCAACACATCCATGCTTCCTCACGATCCCCAACGCTGACAACCGTCCCCTTTACCAAAGTGGACTGGGAAACTCATAACTGGGCGGGACTCGCCTCACAGATGACAGTAAATGACAATGACTGCTAGACACCAAAACAACTTTTGGCTCCGGTCACAGAGCAGGCTGATGACTTAACAAATTTTGCCATAATGACCGTCAACTCTGAGTACAGACCTGACGGAGTTAATGCCTCTAAGCTACTCCGTATAACATACAAAAGAAGAATGTTCACTAACGGGGGGAAAACTAAGATACAGATGACTCTGGTTCAAACTAACTGTACTGGGGCTAACTCCTCTCTGTATTCAGCCCACTGTCCCCCGACTGCATACGCCCTGACCATACGATTAGATGTGATCGTGGGAAAACTCCCATGGCCTAGCTATTACCGCCGACACTCAATGATATGCATGACTGTGCTCAGCCTGTAGTAACGAAACCACTGAAACCACGAAACTGTTCAGTGCCACAATCCCCAGTGACTGTACATGAGCTACATAATGTGGCATACTGTTTCTCTAATAAGACAAGAGGCCAAGTTTATCTGGGAAAGAGTCTGTATAACACAGAAAACCTAACCCAGTTCGACTTCACCGCAGCTAGTCCACTGCCAGAGCAAGTGTACTTAGTCTGCGGTGCAAAAGCATACAGTTGTATGCCTAAAAATGCAGGTGGAACTTGCTATTTGGCGTATTTGGTGCCCTTAATCAGATGTGCAGACGCACTGTATCGCCCTTCGTACATACACAAGAGAGCCCTCTCTTTTGGCCAAAGATTTCTGAGTATCCTAGTCCCTAGTTATGGTACATACACATCCCAGACAGAAATCAAAGCACTCTCCCAGGTGCTAGAGAAACACATGAATCTTACCACAGTGGCAATTTCTGCAGTAGCAAGAGAACTAGATGAGACTAGAACGGTGGCCTTGCAAAACAGAATGGCTCTGGACATGATTTTGGCTTCCCAAGGGGGGGTCTGCCACATTATTGGCACCGAGTGTTGTACATACATCACAGATGCAACTGACCAAGTAAAGGATTTGGTAGAGGGAACACACAGACGTATAGAGGAGCTCCACCAAACCCATGGCTTTGATGGTTTCACCTCAAGTGAAATGGGTCAAGTGCTCGGGCCTTGGGGGGCCTCTATAGCTAAGTTGCTGGTTACCATATGTGCAATTATTGCTTTCTTAATGACCTGTTGTATATTGATGTTGGTGGTTTGCAAGGCATGTACAAGGAGGGCGGCCACCCACATAATGACAACTAACATTGTACTCGAACGAATGGAGACAGGAGATGACCTTTCTAACCTGAATCCCTTCCCCGAGTACAACTTGTCTGATGTGGACATGGGGGAATATGATAACCTCCGTCCCGTGAAATATGATACTTAGGCTGAATTGTTGTTAACATTAAAGGAATTAAATGTTAAAAGGGAGGATTGTTATGGAAAATACATTGATAGAACTGTTTGAAGAACATACACTTCCATACAACCGATACAACTTTAAATACTGTGATTCCATTTTCTCCTTTATGACCACACCTCTAAAGTTCTATAGCCATTGTTCTGAGAAACACCGTATGATTACCATATGGATAGCTGTGGTTCCGGAGTGAGTGGTGGAAGAGAGAGAGCAAAAGAACAGACACATATTGCCGACAGGAAGGTGGATAGGTGTGAAATGTTGAACGCCGATTGAGCAATAGGATATGATAGGAAGTCTCCCCATTGTTCTTTCTCTCCCACTACCTCTCGTGTAAGCACAAGCCTGCCAGGTGGTAGACTTTGTGGCACCCACCATTTGTTTCATTTTTATAAAAGACAACCTTGAGAATTGCCTTTTCAGATTTGCGCTAAACAGTCCATCGGATTTATACTGGGCTGCTGTTAAGCTCTTGTCTCTTGTTTGCAAGCAATAATAAATACCGGAGTCAGATATTGTGGCTACTCATGACTTTATTTCTTGAATCTCTGATGAGAGCATCCTGTCCGGCTGCATTACTGCCTGGTACAGCAGCTGCACCACCTTCGACCGCAGGGCTCTACAGAGGGTGGTGAAAATGGGACAGTACATCACAGGGAGCGAGCTCCCATCCATACAGGACATCTACTCCAGGAGGTGTCTGAGAAAGGCCCGGAAGATCATCAAAGACCGCCACCACCCCAGCCATGCCCTGTTCTCTCCGTGGAGCATCTGTTCTCAGACAAACAGGTTCCGAGACAGCTTCTAGCTATAAGACTTTTGAACTGATATCCCCAGCTGTCCAACAGCACTATCTGCTGCTCACCCGCACTAGAGACAATTTTCACTGAGTGCACACACACTTACTCACACCCACTTCCATTATTGCTGCTATATTTATACTATATATCTGTATATATTCCACCATTCCAAGGCTAGTGGGATGTATTCTATTGTTATTTATGTTATTCCTATCCTTGTATTTCACTGCACCGTTGAGAGGTAGCTCGTAATAAGCATTTCATTGTACCATTTACAGCTGTACCTGTGCATATGATAAATAAACTTTGATTTGATTTGACACACACACACACACACTCCCTCTCCCTCCTCTCAAACACACACACTCTCAGATTCAGAATTATTCAAAATAGTAGAAACACAACATGTGGGAAGGCACACACCACCAAAAATGCAGTGATTCTTCAACCCAAACAGGTAACTAATTAACACTAATGGAAGGAGTCTGAGGTGTACAGGAAGCTAGAACTGCTGGAACAAAATTCCCCTTGTCAGAGTGCCAGGAGTAAAGATAAGAACTTCACAGTGGATAAAGATGCAGCCATGGTGAAGGGTATTATAGTGGGAAACTCTTGACAGCCAAAGCAACACTATTTTCTAATTAAAAGTTTAGAACAAAAGAAAAGGATTCCAAAAGGGTATACAATTGTCACATGGGAAGCTTTGTGCCTTTTGAAGAAACTTAACAATGTAATGTAGCATGTTATTTATGTTCCATTCATTATCCCACCATTTAAATTTTCACCTGAGGTAGGAATGGGCCACAGAGCAAACCTAACAATCACACAGTCAAAAAGTCAATGCACTCTATTAGATACTGTAGAAAAGTCTAACAGCCCCCACAGTGTAAGAAGAATGCCATCCCCCTTTTACTAGGCGTTGGATAATCCTAATTTGGCACAGGGACCCCTCTGTAATCTGATTTGACAGCAGTACCATTAGCCATCACTCTGGGTTCTCTTGTCACTTTTGTCTTTCATTTATTTTAACCAAATAGTAAACATAAGAGCTACTTCTTTCCTCTCATTACTGTCATGATTGTTAGCTTTTCTTTTGTCGTGTTTATGATTTTTCACAGATTGCTGTTTTTCAGCAGCTGTGTCTGGTTGGCAACTAGTCTCAGAAGGTCTTGGGCTAAACATTTCTCTATTTCACCTGACCGTTGTTTCAAAAGAACAATCTGCCCAGGTTATGTACATCTCTCTGGAGATCCAGGCATGTTTTGATTGTGTGATGTTTTGCTATTCCACCCTGATGTGTCAGCTCTCCTTGTGTTCTGTGCATACAGACAGCCCAGTGGAGGCTCTTACAATGAGGAATGGGAGGACCATCCTACTCAGTGAATTTAAGAAAAATAAAAAACGGTTTAAACATTTAAAAAGTTATCCTTTTTAGGTAAAATTATACTAAATATATTTGTATGTCAGTTGTTCTTCATCTTTGCAGATAACATAAACATGCACATCTGATTACACACAATATTAATCATAATGAGTATTGCTGTCTCAGGACTCATTACAGATATGCACACATGGGAGATCAACATTGAATCTTGACTAGTTATTGATGGGATTCCAGTTTGTAAATGTCTTTCAAGACCAACATTGATTATGGATCTTGAGCTGAAGCAAATCAGATTGCTGCTACAATGTTTGATACATTTTAGGTCACTGTCTGATTCGGGGTGAGGAGTTCAGAGGTTTAATTTGCAGCAAGACTGAAGCGATCATATAGGCTCTTGTTAATGCTCTGGCCTTGGCTGAAAGGTTTGTCTGTCTGCACACATCGATTGGCAACAAAATACTAATGTGTTTATTGATGTGTGGGCTTCACACTTAATTTTTAAACAGATGATAAAATGTCTAGCAGTAGTCAATCTATTAAATACATTTAAACTGTTTCAGGGGTATATGTATTTATCTAATTACAGCATCTGTCTAAATACATTGATATATATGCCATCATATTGTTCATGTTGTTAAATTGCTATGTTTTTGTAAGTAGAGCCTTTTCAGGTCAAAGACGCATTCTGAATGTCAACATTAGGCCAAAAGGAGCCCAGCCAGTGCGGATGCATATAGGACACTAATTTGACGTACATGGTCTGTCAATTGTTTGCTGGACTGTGTTGCGGTTATGGTATGAAGGTTTGGCTTGGAGAGGTTTTTGCGCCTAGTCACTGACAGCTGTTTTGCACTGAAGTTCCCAGGGGGAAGGGAAAAGGTGAGAGGAGGAGAGCATGAGGATGAGAGAAGGAATTATATAACAAAGAAAGTGATGATGCTGTATGTGGCTTCTATAAAAGTGAACTGTGTGTGATTAGAGTGTGCATGTGTCATTGAATGTGTCACTGTCACTTTAATAGCGCCAATCTATCTCTCCTCCTGTGCCACTGTGTTACAAAGATTCCTGTGTAGGCTAGGTAGCAACCTCATGATGGGTATTGGCGGGCAAATTATACATCATGCCCAGGCTGGGTATGTAGTAAATAGCCTAAACCTATCAATGTTACATTAAGCTGGGTGAATTGAAGATGAATGAGTATGACAGTCATCCATTATGCTGTAATAGAAAAAAGGCACAGTCTAACAGTATTAGCATTACAGCCTCATGCTGGGAGCTATAAATGGTCCTCAGGTCTCTCCCCACCCACTAACACGTTCACTCACAATACAGGGCTGGTCATGAAACGGTTTTGTGTAGTGCCAAGGGGTTGAGTAGGAGGTGTGAAGTAGAGTAAAACACAATGGGTAGTCAGTCTTGCTTAATCACCAAGGCAATTGGTCACACCTGTGATAGTCTTTTTCACTAAAGGGAATACAGAAAACATGCGGTCAATAAAGCTAGTAAATAAAGTAATAAAGCAATAAAGTGTGTGAATTTTCCTCAGATCATCTACTGTCCTTTCAAAGCTCATTGTGCAGTGCCAATTTGACTAATGTTGTTTTCATCTAAAGATCCTGTGTCTATAATAGTGTAAGCTTTGTCTAATGGGCTGTTACAAGTTTCTATTCCTGTGGTTATCATTATAGGGAACAAAATTCCCCTTTCTGACGCTTGTCTTTTATTTTGACCACTGAGGGGGATGCAAAAACTAAAGTAAGAACAAACAATGATTTTTTTCTTTAGTTCCCTCTGAGAGTGGTTTGTCAATGTGAGGTTGTTGCCTTTTGATGCAAAGTTGAACTGTTGACAGTTTATTCCAAAGATTTGTAATGTTTGCAATTTGCAATCGTTTCAAGTAACCAGAGGCTCTTCCTCCTGAGAACTTAGCACCCAGAGTGATCTTAGCACCCAGAGTGATCTTAGCACCCAGAGTGATCTTAGCACCCAGAGTATCTCCTCTGTGGCACTGTCAGCACATTCCTCCTACCACACAACAGTGCCGTTCATGTTTTTACTCTGTTTGACCATATAGGCAAACAAGTACATCCAATGACGATCCTCATTTGCCTCAGCCTTGTTCAGTAGCACATGTATCTTTAGTCAGCGTTGCCTTTGTTTTTACTGGTGCTGGGTGCCCTTGATTGAGCCGGTGTTAAAGATTTTGGAATGTAAGCAGATTCAGACTGAAAATGATTTGCACACGTGCATAATGAGCAGGTTTCACAGATATACCAAATACATCCATAATACCCATAGCAAGGTTATTAAATGATGCAGCATTGCATCTTCACTGAGCATACAATTAGAATACAGAGCCCATGTTATAGAACTAACTGACTAACCCCTATCATGAACATAGACCCTGGGCTATCTACTCTGCCAGTTGTTATTATAATAATAAATATAATAAAATTATACTAAATATATTTGTATGTCAGTTGTTCTTCATCTTTGCAGATAACATAAACATGCACATCTGATGTACACACAATATTAATCATAATGAGTATTGCTGTCTCAGGACTCATTACAGATATGCACACATGGGAGATCAACATTGAATCTTGACTAGTTATTGATGGGATTCCAGTTTGTAAATGTCTTTCAAGACCAACATTGATTATGGATCTTGAACTGAAGCAAATCAGATTGCTGCTACAATGTTTGATACATTTTAGGTCACTGTCTGATTCGGGGGTGAGGAGTTCAGAGGTTTAATTTGCAGCAAGACTGAAGCGATCATATAGGCTCTTGTTAATGCTCTGGCCTTGGCTTAAAGGTTTGTCTGTCTGCACACATCGATTGGCAACAAAATACTAATGTGTTTATTGATGTGTGGGCTTCACACTTAATTTTTAAACAGATGATAAAATGTCTATCAATAGTCAATCTATTCACACACACACACACACACACACACACACACACACACACACACACACACACACACACACACACAGCATGGGAGATGGGAGAACAGTAATCTATACGGTTCCCAGCAGTTACTTTCACCTTTAGAATACCAACGGTCATACCTTGACATCTCTCTTAGTGCCTAGCCAAGACAATTTAATCAAGGCTCTTTTTAATAGAAATAGGCAATGACACTATAAAAGAGGGAGAGTTCCTCTCTCCACTTCTAAATCCATTGCAGCATAGTACAGTATATGAAGATAAATGCTCTGTGTGTGACACTGCTGAGAGTAAATTAAAATGTCTGTCCTCTGGCGCCAAAAAGGGCTGCGTGGTTAAGTACCCTGTCAAATTAGTTTGAAAAATATTATATATCATTTTGTCATTAAAGAGACTGCATAGATACTGAGCAGACTCACTCCTGTTTATCAGAAATGCCTTTGATTACAGAGTTTTGAGTCTTAGTGCCACTGAGACTTCACACTCCACTGATATAATACGTAAGGAACACACTGCCCGGCATCTGAGCCACATTGGGACACCTACCCCGTCAATTACAAAACAACCTTACATACTCTAATATAATTCATTATAATTCAATGAGAAACCATGTGTATGGTAGACACTTACTTTATACAGTATATTTATGTTGATGTTGAAGATTTTGAGTTACAATCTCTTATACCCTGAAGATGCTAACACCAAACCACCACTGCCACACCTCACTGATAGAAGGCAGAAGAGTAAATGTAAATGGACTGTACAGTATGTTACTCCTAAAAGTAAGGCTCAGGAGAGGATGAAAGCAGAGTGCAGGCTGTGCTGCCCCTCCATCCCCATGGAGTCCTAAGCTGCCTTTCCCTCCTTCTTCTCCCTCTCTTCCTCCTCCCCTGCACACTCCAGGGATGCTATGAAAATCAATTAGAGACACATCACTAGCTGTTGGAACCACCAATGCGATTTTGTCTTGGCACATTACTGTAGAACACTCTCCTCCTCTTTCCTTCCCCTGCTAAGAGGGAAATTACAAACCAATTTATCAATTGATCCATGGATGAGACCTACTGTTGGCAAAGCGCAGGATGATCATCTAACTTACAACAGTTACAACAAGTGACCGAAGTGTGTTTTCTCTCCATCACATGATACTGGCCATGTAATGGAGCTCAAATGAACCAATCATGTTTGCTGATGATACACCTGAGTGAAGATAAGAGCATGATCAGGTGCTTGGTCCAGAGACTGACTAATGGTGTATCCTGTGGTTTTTGTAGCTGACAGAGGTAGAGGTTGGAGCTCAGAGTGAGCCGACAGGGTTGCACTAATGCTGTCTCTCAGATCACTACCAGACTGATGGTTTTCATTCCCTGAGGTTGCTGTGGGTGTTTTTTAAACAGGGTGGGTGTAATTGAGCATGAAAATGCCAGTTAGGGGAACGGGGGGAAAATAAGTATTAAATGGATATCTGATTGAAGATCTCTGATTGAAGCCTACAATCTAATCTAACTAGATTATTCATAAAGCATTACATTGACTGCTATTACCCTTGATTCCAGCACAAAGACCTGAGGATATCAAATGGAATGAAAGAATTGATTGTATCAGCCCCATGAAATGGCTGTATCTTGGGTGTCCTACTCAAAGGCTGTGAGTATAGTAAGTCCTCTTTAGAGACAACAACTGATCATACAGGCCCTGCATATCAGCCATTGGATATGAGCCTTTGAGCTATTATACAGAGTGAGACAGCCATGTAACACAAGCATCACTGGAACTTTTTTTTGCGCATTGAGGACGCAAGAGAGAAAATGCTGTGGGGATGTTGTTTTTCAACCATGCAGTGTGCAGAGAGATTGTATCCTATGCAGTGACAAGTGTCATAGAAAACATGCATATTTTACCAATCCACTGTGAATTCAAAATCCAAGCAGTACTGTATTATGTTTGGGCACAGTGGCTGGGCTCTGAAAGGTCACTGATTGTAATGACATTTTTGATGGTGTTATATCGAAGCCCACTGATGCATGCAGCTACAGCCACAAAACATAGCAACACACTTCCACAGAGAGCGCTACACGTCTGCTAATTGACGCTGCCCTTTCCTATTTGTGTTCTGTGTGTTCAGGAAGCTGTTTTTTTGTTTCACCCTCATTTTGTTCCTGTCACACACTTCATTTCACAAACATCGGACGGGGGATGTAAATGGGAAGGTTATTGACACGTCATCAAGTATGAACAATGTGTTTCACTCCAGTTAATTATTGTCTCTGCCCATGTCTGCTGCACTGATAAATTGTGCCTGATTGCAGTTAGCATTTTAATTGCTTAATTGATTTATTTTAGTGTCATAAATATTCTCACTGTTTTTAATCTGAAGCAGTTACAACTTTGGCTTGTTTTTAAGATTCCAAGCCCACTCAACCTCTTCAATTAATATACAGATGTATTTGTTTACAGATCTTTTTCTATAATTACAGATCATCTCATTTTCATCTTTCATCACTGTCCCCATATTTTGTTATTGATTATTAATTCCATCATGATTATGAATAGTTTCTAAAATGACAGGGTCAACTGTTGTGAGAAATTACAAGCAAAAGGTGATTGATGCACTTGACATTTGTGGGATCACAATTACATTATTACCATAGCAAAATAAATACAATCGGTAGCATTTCCTATTACAGCACGGAATAAAAGGGTTATAACATGGTAATATAAGGTAACAATAATAGTTTCTCACAATAAAATCCATACTGCTTCTTGAACTGCATGGTAACACCAATGAATAATGGATTCATAATGAAGGTTAATTACTGTGTCATTATATAAAAATAAAGTGTTCAAAGTCACATTATTATTTGTATCAATAGGATGAGGATCTTGTTACCTTATCACTACCAAGTTATTAGCCCTTTATTCCTTACTGTAATAGGAAGTGCTACCATAAAATCAATATAGGCAATGACAATGATGATGCAGCAATAATGATCAAGCAGTGATCATCCTCTCCCTATTGAAACTGTGGTGGCTCCTACTCAACATTGTTTACTCCATTTGGGATATGAATTCTTAATGGTTTCATATTACTGTACAAACTTTGGCTTAGGTTCTGAACAACGTCACAACCCAATTTCATGACCAGACTCTTCTGGAAAACTCTGAGTATGCACTTTTGACATGGCAGCATTAGACCAAAGTTAAAAAACATGGAAGCAGTTCTCAGTATGCATGAGTGAACACATCATTATTACACCATGAACAGCTGAGGCGTTCTCTTATTGTCACCTAACTGCTCTCTTTCCTCATCTGCATTCAAAGGGCAGGAATTTCCGATTAGGGGAAGTTAATAACTTGCTAATACGCTAAAGTCCCTACCTCAGCAAAAGGCTACTCAGCAGTTAAAATGCACTCTGCCATGCTATTAGGAAAACTTGTGGGTGCATGGGGGGCAGCAGAGCAATATTTGACCCTTTTCTTTACCAAACTGGAGAGAGGTATTACTCAATTACACTAGATGATTAAATTACCAAATTTAATGATGGGACAATTCTGTAATTCACAATATTTGGTGACTAAACAAGCATTTGCAGTATTTTTTAAACAAATATTCTGTCACCATCTTTTCAATGTACTGTTACAGTGTCTCAATGGAGAATTCAATTCAACATCATTCACAA